>NC_057712.1:34902233-35030186 GCF_004010195.1 Chiloscyllium plagiosum
TTTCTGTGCAAGGAAAAATGTTTTGGTGAACTGGGTGGCTGAGGGTCCCCCTTGACTTTCAAATTGGCACAGATTAATTATGGAATGTATTCCCCTTGACTTCCTTACAAATATGGTGCACCGAAAGATCGAATTATTTTATAAAATATGGCAGCCCTTCTTGAATTACATAAATACAGATATTTCGGCTATCCTAACAAGGGCTTTTATTTAATTGAGATTACAAACCTGGCTGGTCCGGGGCCCCTTAGGAGAGAAATCCCGCACGAATACGGGTTTTATTACATCTGATGTTAACACATTCCAAGCATGTAAGGGACTTAAATATACACTCTGGTTAGTTGTAGGTTAGATTAGTAGACAGTTGAGTTTTTTGTTCTTTTTTGTTTTTTTTTCTTTTGTTAAATTTTGGCTATTGTATATTTGATTTAATTGTATATCAATGTTTATATTTGAGAGTTTTGTTTATTTTTGTAAACTTGTAAAAATGTTAAATTTCTGATAAAAATATCTATTAAAAAAAAACAGACAATAGGCAATATATGGTCAGTGAAGGAGAGAGAGAGGTAGAGAGAAAGAAACCCACACTGCTAACTCACACATCCGTGAACCTGTGCAGTTACTGCCTTTGCTGTTTGAATTCATGTATCTCTGGACATCGGAGTGTGTCTAGGAAAACTTAACAAATAGCAAAATTCACAACTGGTCTTGGATGAACCTGTGTGCGAGAGCTCACAGCACAGAAACAGTTAAGTGTAGCCTTGTTGTAAATCTACAATAGTGAGTAGAGTGGGTTCCTTCTTGATTATATGTTTTATTGAGATCTGTGCTTTGATTAAATTTTTAAAATATAAGCCATAAGTATTAAGTTAGCCTGGAGCAGTGTTGTTTTAGTGCAATAAGACAGTGCTATTTTCTGGGTCTGTAGATTGTGAAGGAGCAAAAATGGACTTTAGTAGAGTGATATGCTCTTCTTGTCGGATGTGGGTGTTTAGGGAGAGTTTACATGTTACTGAGGATCATGTCTGCAGGAAATGTCTTTGGTTGCGAATCCTATCAGATGGGGGTGTGATGGATGGCAGTTATAGGAAGGGAGAAAAACTGCAGATAGAGTCAGATAGTTGGGTTAACTCCAGGAAAGGTAGCGAAGTTAGGCAGATGGTGTAAGAGTCATCTGTGGCTGTCCCTATTTCAAATAAGTATGCTGTTTTAGAAAATATAGAGGGTAATGGACTCTTAGGGGAATGTAGAATGTAATGAGGGGTATGTCAAGTTCCAAGTGATCAATTGTGTTAGAGGACTCTCTAGTCAGAGGCACAGTCAGAAGTTTCTGCGGCTAGCAGTGAAAAATCAGAATGGTGTATTGCCTCCCTGGTAGCAAGATCAATGATGTCTCAGAGAGGGTGTAGAATGTTCTCAACAGGAAGAGGGACCAGCAGGAGATCATTGTACACATTGGAACCAATGACATAGGAAGGGAAATGGATGAGATTCTATAGGGAGAATATAGAAAGTTAGGCAGGAAGATAAAAAGGAGGTCCTCGAGGATAGTAATATCTGGATTACTTCCTTGCTATGAGCTAGTGAGGGTAGAAATAGGAGGATAGAGCAGATGAATGAGTGGCTAAGGAGCTGGTGTAAGAAGGATTCACATTTTTGGATCATTGGAATCTATTCTGGGGTAGAAATGACTTGTACAAGAAGGACAGATTGCACCTGAATTGGAAGGGAATAATATACTGGGAGGGAGATTTGCTAGAGCTGCTCGAGAGGATTTAAACTAGTATTGTGGGTATGTGGTGGATGGGACACAGGGAGATAGGGAGGAAAGAGATCAATCTGAGACTGGTACAGTTGGGAAAGGGAGGAAGTCAAACAGTCAGGACAGGCAGGGACAAGGCAGAGAACAAGGTAGGACTGATAAATTAAACTGCATTTACTTCAATGTAAGAGGTCTAACAGGAAAGGCAGATGAACTCAGGGCTTGGTTAGGAACATTGGACATCATAGCAATTACAGACATGTGGCTCAAGGATGGACAGGACTGGCAGCTTAATGTTCCAGGATACAAATGCTATTGGAAGGATAGAAAGGGGGGGCAAGACAAGAGGGAGTGTGATGTTTTTGATAAGGGACAGCATTACAGCTGTAATTAGGGAGGATATTCCTGGAATATATCCAGAAAAGTTATTTGGATGGAACTGAGAAATAAGAAAGGGTTAATCACCTTATTGGGATTGTATTATAGATCCCCTAATAATCAATGGGAAATTGAGAAACAAATTTGTAAGGAGACGTTTTATCTGTAAGAATAATAGGGTAGTTATATTAGGGAATTTTAATATTCCAAACATAGACTGGGACTGCCATAATGTTAAGAGTTTGGATGGAGAGGAATTTAAGTCTGTACAAGAAAATTTTCTGTTTGCAGATGTACCTACTAGAGAAGGTGCAAAACTTGACCTACTCTTGGGAAATAAGGCAGAGCAGGTAACTGAGGTGTCTGTGGGGGAGATTCTTGAGGCCAGTGCCAATGTTTTTTTACAACCTCTACCATTGGGGAGAAGGTACAGAAGCCTGAACACACGCATCAGTCGGTTTCGTAACAGTTCTACTCTACTGTTGTTAGAATACTGAATGGACTCACAAATCCTTAACATTCGCTTGCATTTGTGTTTTTGTTTTTGCCGCTGTTTACCTATTACTTACTTATCTAAGCTACTTAACTATGTGATCTGCCTGTATTGCTCACAAAAAAATCTTTTCACTGTGCCTTGGTACATGTGACAATAAATTCAATTCAATTCAATAATTCTATTCGTTTTAAAATAGTGATGGAAAAGGATAGACTGAATCTAAAATTTTGAAGTTCTAAATTGGAGGAAGGCTAATTTTGACAGTATTCGGCAAGAACTTTCAAAAGCTGATTAGGGGCAGATGTTTGCAAAAAAAGGGATGGCTGGAAAATGGGAAGCCTTCAGAATGAGATAACGAGAGTCCAGAGAAAGTATATTCCTGTCAGGGTGAAAGGAAAGGCTAGTAGGTATAGGGAATGCTGGATTACAAGAGAAATTGAGGTTTTGGTTAAGAAAAAGAAGGAAGCATATGTCAGGTATGGACAGGAGAGATTGAGTTAATCCTTTGAGTATAAAGGCAGTAGGAATATACTTAAGATGGAAATCAGGAGGCCAAAAAGAGGACATGAGATAGCTTTAGCAAATAGAGTTAAGGAGAATCCAAAGGAATTTTATAAATACATTAAGGACAAAAGGGTAACTAGGGAGAGAATAGGGTCCCTCAAAGATCAGCAAGGCAGCCTATGTGTGGAGCCACAGGAGATGGGGGAGATACTAAATGAGTATTTTGCATCAGTGTTTATTGTGGAGAAGGACATGGAAGATATAGAATGTGGGGAAATAGATCTTGAAAAATGTCCACATGTCTTGAAACGCATACAGGTGGATAAATCCCCAGGACTAAATCAGGCGTACCCTAGAATTCTGTGGGAAGTTAGGGAAGTGATTGCTGGGCCTCTTGCTGAGATATTTTTATCATCAGTAGTCACAGGTGAGGTGAGATATTTTTATCATCAGTAGTCACAGGTGAGGTGCTGGAAGACTGGAGGTTGGCTAACGTGGTGCCACTGTTTAAGAAGGGTGGTAAGGACAAGACAGGGAACTGTAGACCAGTGAGCCTGACATCGGTGGTGAGCAGGTTGTTTGAGGGAATCTTAAGAAACAGGATGTACGTGTATTTGGAAAGGCAAGGACTGATTAGGGATAGTCAGCATGGCTTTGTGCGTGGGAAATCATGTCTCAATAACTTGAATGAGTTTTTTGAAGAAGAACAAAGAGGATCGATGAGGGCAGAGCAGTGGACATGATCTATATGAACTTCAGTAAGGCGTTCGACAAGGTTCCCCATGGGAAACTGGTTAGCAAGGTTAGATCTCCTGGAATACAGGGAGAACTAGCCATTTGGATTTAGAACTAGCTCCAAGGTAGAAGACAGAGGGTGGTGGTTGAGGGTTGCTTTTCAAACTGGAGGCCTGTGACCAGTGGAGTGCCACAAGGATCGGCACTGGGTCCAGTACTTTTTGTCATTTATATAAATGATTGGATGTGAACATAGGGGGTATAGTCTGTATGTTTGCAGATAACACCAAAATTGGAGGTGTAGTGGACAGTGAAGTGGATTACCTCAGATTACAATGGGATCTTGATCAGATGGGCCAATGGGCTGAGAAGTGGCAGATGGAGTTTAATTCAGGTAAATGCGAGGTGCTGCATTTTGGAAAAACAAGTATTAGTAGGACTTACACATTTAATGGTAAGGCCCTCGGGAGTGTTGTTGAATAAAGAGACCTGGGAGTGCAGGTTCACAGTTCCTTGAAAGTAGACTTGCAGGTGGTTAGGATAGTTAAGAAGGCATTTTTGGTATGCTTTCCATCATTGGTCAGAGTATTGAGTACCAGAATTGGAAGGTCATGTTGCGGCTGTATAGGACTTTGATTAGGCCACCTTTGGAATATTGCATGCAATTCTGGTCTCCTTCCTATTGGAAGAATGTTGTGAAACTTGAAAGGGTTCAGAAAAGATTTGCAAGGATGTTGCCAGGGTTGGAGGATTTGGCCTGTAGGGAAAGGCTGAATAGGCTCTTTTCCCTGGAGCTTTGGGGTGATCTTATAGAAGTTTATAAAATCATGAAGTGTATGGATAGGATAAATAGATAACGTCTTTTCCCTGAGGTGGGGGAGTCCAGAACTAGAGAGCATAGGTTGAGGTGAGACGGGCAACTTTTCACGCAGAGGGTGGTGAGTGTAAGGATTGAGCTGCCAGAGGAAGTGGTGGAGGCTGGTACAATTGCAGTATTTAAAAGGCATCTAGGTGGGTATATGAATAGGAAGGCTTTAGAGGGATATGGGCCACGTGCTGGCAAATGGGACTAGATTAGGTTAGGATATCTGGTTGGCATGGATGAGTTGGACTGAAGGGTCTGTACATCTCTATGACCCTAATGCACTGTTGTGTGGATGTACTCGCACTCTGATCACTTTAGTTTAGTTAGAGAATAAACAAGGGAATGATCCACTAATAATTTACATATGATCAGCATCATCTTCATTGATTATCAGTCATTAAACAAATGACCATCTGGAACACGGTTGCATATTTCATCTTTGGTTACTTCATGCATGGCAATATATATGCAAATCATGTGTAACACCTACAGATTGACTTGCAAAAAGCACAACAAAACTCAGAGAGCCTACACTTTCAAACCAGATTCCTCTGACTTGGAGCCAAAAGTGTATTTCGATGTAACCTTTGTTCACCACTGTAACTCTGACCTTGGTATTTGAAGTGGACAAGGTGGCCTGAAAGGGATAGTTAGTTGACATATTTTTCCAACTTTTCAGTAGTATATCATACAACTTACATCTGTTTACTGAAAGCAAAGTATCATAGAATTTGTTATTAAAGTCCTCACCACTGGCAGCGATTTGGCCACTAATATGTTGGATGTTAGAACCATAGTAGGTTGTAGCAATGAAATAGCTTGAAAACTCATTTGGTTAGTAGGACATTTTTCTGCATAGTGAAAATAGAATCAATTGCTGAAGTCACCACTAACCATTCGCTCCTCATGATTGTCAACACAGGTCAATGCGTTCGTCACAATTCTAAAGATTTGATAATGAGCAAACAGCTATTCATGTTCCTTGACAACCTGATGCTGCCTGAAACTGTGTGAAGATTGTACTGAACTGTTTAAAATAGGTGGAATTTTTGACATTATTAGCATAACCATGTTGACTCTTATGGCACTGACAAGTAGTAATCACTTGGACACTGTGGCAAGGTCACACTACTATTAATAAATTAGTAGTAATTGGCAAATGAAATTCAGTGTCATTGAGTCTCCAATATCTGTGCCAAATTTGCCAAATAAGTAAATTCCTTTGGAGATACTTGCACAGTTTGCAGGTGCATGAGGTTTTTGCTGAACTTCTGAAGTCACAATGAGAAAGCAGGAACTTCTGCAAAAACCCCTGGCTGTTGTTTAAGACTTTATGAATTATGGGATGAAATACATTTGGTGAGTGCTGACCATTAGACAAATTGGGAAGTTGGAGCTCAATCCCAGGTTTTGAGTACATCGAGATGGTTCCAAAGAAGTATCTTGGTGATATCACTTTTGGATGTGATATTAAACTTGATGCTTTGTTTGCCTGTTCCCCACTGGAAGTTAAAGAATCCATGACATTACTCAAAATGTAGTTATGTTTCCCAGTCACCTGAACAACTTTCTTAGAGCCATAGAGCCATATAGAGATGACCAGCGTGAAAACAGACCCTTCGGTCCAACTTGTCCATGCCTATCAGATATCTAAACTAAATCTAATCCCATTTACCAGCACTTGGTCCATATTCCTCTAAAGCCTTCCTATTTATATCCCAATCCAGATGCCTTTTAAATGTTGTAATTGTACCAGCTGCCCCCACTTCCTCTGGCAGCTCATTCCATACACGCACCACCCTCTGTGTGAAAATGTTTTCCCTTAGATCCCTTTTAATAAGGCCATAAGAAACAAGAGTGAAAGTAAGGCCTTTCGGTCCATCGAGTCCACTCTGCCATTCAATCATGGCTGATGGGCATTTCAATGCCACTTACCCACATTGTCCCTGTATCCCTTAATTCCTTGGGAGATTAAGAATTTATCAATCTCTGCCTTGAAGACATTTAATGTCCCGGCCTTCACTGCGGTCCGTGGCAATGAATTCCACAGACCCACCACTCTCTGGCTTAAAGAAATGTCTCCTCATTTCCGTTCTAAATTGACCCCCTCTAATTCTAAGGCTGTGCCCACGAGTCCTAGTATCCCTGACTGACGGAAACAATTTCCCAGCATCCACCTTTTCTAAGTCATGCATTATCTTGTAAATTTCTATTAGATCTCCCCTCAACTTTCTAAATTCTAATGAATATAATCCCAGGCTCCTCAGCTGTTCATCGTATGTTAGGCCTACCATTCCAGGGATCATCCGTGTGAATCTCCGCTGGACACGCTCCAGTGCCAGAATGACCTTCCTGAGGTGTGGGGCCCAAAATTCTAAACTGGGCTTAACCAGAGCTTTATGAAGTCTCAGAAGCACATCGCTGCTTTTACATTCCAACCCTCTTGAGATAAATGACAACATTACATTTGCTTTCTTAATCACATACTCAACCTGCAAGTTAACCTTCAGAGAATCCCGTACTTGCACTCCCAGATCCCTTTGTACTTCGGCTCTATGAATTTTCTCACCATTTATAAAATAGTCCATGCCTGTATTCTTTTTTCCAAAGTGCAAGACCTCGCATTTAAATCTATCCCCTCTCACTTTAAAACTATGCCCTCCCTGGGGAAAAGACTTTGTCCATTTACCCTATTCACGCCCCTCATGATTTTATAAACCTCTATGAGGTCACTGCTCGGCCTCCGAACTTCAGGGAAAATAGCCCTAGTCATTCAGTCTCTCCCTATAGTTCAAACCCAGGCAACATCCTTGAAAGGGTTCAGAAAAGATTGTCAATATTCACAACATCTTTCCTATAGCAGGGAGCCCAGAATTGCACGCAGTATTCCATAAGTGGCCTAAACTATGTCCTGTACAACCCACCATGACCTCCCAACTCCTACACTCAATGCACTGACCAATAAAGGCAAGCACACCAAATGCTTTCTTCAATATCCTGTCTATCTACTTCTGCACTTTCAAGGAACTATGAACCTGCATTTCCAGGTCTCTTTGTTCAGCTACACTCCCCAGAACCTTACCATTAAGAATCCTGTCAACTTTCAACAAAAACTCCAATTGGTCATTCATCTTTTTTGTAAGGTCTTGCTGTATTCAAAATGGACTACCATATTTGTCTATGCAAGTCACTGAACCCCAAAGTAATCAATTATAAATGAGGGTCTTTGAAACTTTCAGGTAAGAAGAGACAAAATTGTTTTAATAAGAACTTGGACTTCATCTTTTTAATTCAATAAATCCTACTGCTTGTGGGAGAACTGTTAATGTTATTAGGTGGTTATTGTGGGCTGTTCTAAGTACACCTGATTTATAAATTACATCTAAAGTAAGGAGCCACATCAAATTTGACAAATTGCACCATTGTAAATAGCGTATACTAATTAATCCAATGCAATACGTAACAGCTTGTTGGTTTGGAGACAGAGATTTTGGTTGGGACTTCAGTGCTGAGAGTTAAATTTAATGTAATTTCAAGCTCTTCGCAACAAGATTTCCCATATTCTTTACAATCTTCAATCAGAGCTTATAGGAAATCCCTGCTATGAGCAATGATATATTCCTAGTATTTTATTATAACCTGAAAATTGAGAACTTAGCACGGCTGGAAACAGAAATTAAAGATATCTTTTAATTCAGAAAATTGGTGCAGCTTTTAAGGATTTTTTCAATTCCAATGGCTAAATAATCAACAGAACATATAGTCAATTCAAGGTTAATCCTTTTAGAGTCATAGAGATATACGGTATGGGAACAGATCCTTCGGTCCAACTCATCCATGCCTACCAGATACCCAAAATAAATCTTGTCCCATTTGCCAGTATTTGGCCCATGTCCCTCTAAACCCTTCCTATTCATATACCCATCCAGATGCCTTTTAAATAACAATTGTACTAGCCTCCACCACTTCCTCTGGCAGCTCATTCCATACATGCACCATCCTCTATGTGAAAATGTTGCCCCTTAGATCCCGTTTAAATCTATCCCCTCTCACCTTAAGCTTATGCCCTCTAGTTTTGGACTCGCCTTTCCCTGGGAAAAATACCTTGTCTATTTACCCTATCCACGCCTCTCATGATTTTATAAACCTCTCTGAGGTCACTGCTCAGCCTCCAACGCTCCAGGGAAAATAGCCCTAGTCATTCAGTCTCTTCCGATAGCTAAAATCCTCCAACCCTGGCAACATCCTTTTAAATCCTTTCTGAACCCTTTCAAGTTTCACAACATCCTTCTGATAAGAAGGAGACCAGAATTATACGCAGTATTCCAAAAGTGGTCTAACCAATGTCCCGTACAATCACAACATGACCTCCCAACTCCTATACTCAATGCACTGATCAATAAAGGCAAGCAAACCAAATGCGTTCTTCTTTATCCTATCTACCTGCGACTCCACTTTTAATGAACTATGAACCTGTGACTCCAAGGTCTCTTTATTTAGCAACACTCCCCAGGACCTGCCTTTCCAAAATACAACATCTCACATTTATCTAAATTAAACTCTATCTGCCACTTCCTGGTCCATCGGCCCATTTGATCAAGATCCCACTGTACTCGTAGGTAACCTTCTTCGCTGTCCACTATACCTCCAATTTTTTGTCATTTACCTCCTATGTTCACATCCAAATCATTTGTATAAACAACAAAAAGCATTGGATCCACCACCGATCCTTATGGCACACAGCTGGTCACAGGCCTCTAATGTGAAAAACAATCCTCCGACCCTCTGTCTTCTACCTTCAAGCTAGTTCTATATCCAAATGGCTAGTTCTCTCTGTATTCTGTGTGATCTAACCTTGCTAACCAATCTACCATGAAGAACCTTGTCGAATGCTTTATTGAAGTCATGATTTGGAGGCGCCAATGTTGAACTGGGGTGTACAAAGTTAAAAATCACCCAACACCAGGTTATAGTTCAACAGGTTTATTTGGAAGCACTAGCTTTCAGAGCGCTGCTCTGAAGATTACAAAGAGGGTCAATTGGGTCAATGGGCCAAAAAGTGGAAGATGGAGTTTAATTTGGATAATGTGCAGTATTGTATTTTGGTAATACAAACAAGGATAAGACTTATTCAATTAATGGTAGGGTCCTGGGTAGTGCTGTAGAACAGAGACACCTAGGGGTTCATATACATAATTCTTTGAAATTTGTGTCACAGGTAGACAGGGTGGTTAAGAAGGCATTTTGCTTACATTGCTCAGATCTTCGAGTACAGGAGTTTGGGATGTCATTTTGAGGTTGTACTGGACGTTGGTGAGGCCTCTTCTCGAGTAGTGTTTGCGGTTCTGGTTGCCCTGTTATAGGAAGGATATTATTAAGCTGGAGAGGGTTCAGAAAAGAGTTATCGGGATGTTGCTGGGAATGGAATGTTTGAGATAAAAAAAATAGATTGTAAAGATTGGGACTTTTTTTTTTACTGGAGTGTAGGAAATAACAAAGAACAAAGAAAATCTACAGCCCAGGAACAGGCCCTTCGGCCCTCCAAGCCTGAGCCGATCCAAATGTACTGTCTAAACCTGTCGGTCAATTCCTAAGCATTTGTATCCCTCTGTTCCCCACCTACTCATACATCTGTCCAGAAGCACCTTAAATGAATCTACCGTGCCTGCCTCGACCACCTCTGCTGACAACGCGTTCCAAACACTCACCACCCTCTGTGTGAAGTACTTGCTGAGTGTATCCCCCTTAAACTTTCCACCTCTCACCTTGAAAGCATGACCTCCAAGCCTTAGCTGATCTAAATCTTCTGTCTAAACCTGTCGGTCAATTCCTAAGCATTTGTATCCCTCTGTTCCCAACCTACTCATACATCTGTCCAGAAGCATCTTAAATGAATCTACCGTGCCTGCCTCTACCACCTCTGCTGACAACGCGTTCCAAACACTCACCACCCTCTGTGTGAAGTACTTGCCGAGTGTATTCCCCCTTAAACTTTCCACCTCTCACCTTGAAAGCATGACCTCTCGTTATTGAATCTTTCACCCCGGGAAAAAGCTTGTCTCTATCCACCCTGTCTATACCCTTCATGACTTTGTAAACCTCAATCAGGTCCCCCCTCAATCTCCTTTTTTCTAGTGAAAATAAACCTAACCTACTCAACCTCTCTTCATAGCTAGCACCTTCCATACCAAGCAACATCTTCGTAAAGCTTCTCTCCACCCTCTCCAAAGTGTCCACATCCTTTTGGTAATGTGGCGACCAGAACTGTACACAGTATTCTAATTGCGGCCGAACCAATGTCTTGTACAATGTTAACATGACTTGCCAGCTCTTATACTTAATACCCCTTCCAATGAAGGCAAGCATACTATATACTTTCTTGACCACTCTATCCACCTGTGCAGCAACCTTCAGGGTACAATGGACCTGCACTCCCAGATCTCTCTGCCCATCA
Organism: Chiloscyllium plagiosum; assembly: GCF_004010195.1. NCBI lineage: Eukaryota > Metazoa > Chordata > Chondrichthyes > Orectolobiformes > Hemiscylliidae > Chiloscyllium > Chiloscyllium plagiosum. The sequence continues at coordinate 34,913,428 of NC_057712.1, forward strand.
ACTTTTCCCAAGGCTCTACCATTCATTGTATAATTCGCTCTATAATTAGCCTAAATGCATCACCTCACATTTGTCTGGATTGAAAACCTTCTGCCACTTTTCCGCCCAACTCTCCAGTTTATCTATATCCTCCTGTATTCTCTGACAGTCCCTTATGCTTTCTGCTACTCCACCAATCTTCGTGTCATCTGCAAACTTGCTGATCATACCAACAGTGCCCTCTTCTAGATCTTTTATGTATATTACAAACAACAGTGGTCCCAATACTGACCCCTGTGGAACACCACTGGTCAATTTTCTCCATTTAGAGAGACTCCCTTCAACTACTACTCTCTGTCTCCTGTTGCTCAACCAGTTCTTTATCCATCTAGCTAGAACACCCTGCACACCATGTGACTTCACTTTCTCCATTAGTCTACAATGGGAACCTTATCAAACGCCTTACTAAATTCCATTTCTATGACATCAACAGCCCTTCCTTCATCTAACAACTTGGTCACTTCCTCGAAGAACTCTATTAAGTTGGAAAGGCACGATCTGCCCCGCACAAAACCATGTTGCCTCTCACTGATAAGCTCATTCTTTTCTGAATATAAATAGATATTATCTCTCAGCAACTTCCCCACCACCGACGTCAGGCTCCCTGGTCTGTAGTTACCCAGAATATCCCTACTACCCTTCTGATACAGGGGGACATCATGAGCAAACTTCCAGTCCTCACCTGTGTTTAAGGATGCCACAAAGATATCTGTCAGAGACCCAGCTATTTCCTCTCTTGCCTTCCTCAGCAAACATCCAGTTCTGGGGATTTGTCCACCTTAATAACCTCTAACCCCCAACACATCTTCCCTACTTATGCCAACATGATCCAGACTAATCAAACTTCTATCTTTAATCTCAAGATTCATCATGTTCCTCTCCTCAGTGAACACTGATGCAAAGTAATCATTCAGAATCTCACCCATTCTCTCAGGTTCGGTACACAGCCTTCCATCATTATCTTTTAATGGACCAATCCTTTCTCTAGTTACCCGCTTGCTTCTTATATATAAGAATAAAATGCTTTGGGATTTTCCTGAATTCTGCTTGTTAAAGCTATTTCATGACCCCTTTTAGCCCGCTTGATTCCTTGTTTAAGACTTGTCCTACTCTTCCGATATTCCTCCAGGGCCCGTTTTGTTCTTAGCTGCCTAGACCTTATGTACGCTTCCCTTTTCCTCTTGGCTAGTTGTACAATTTCTCCTGTCATCCACGGTTCACGAATCTTGCCCTTCCTATCCTTTGCCTTCAATAGGACATGGCTATCCTGCACTACCGTTAACCTATCTTTGAAAGCCTCCCACATCTCAAATGTGGACTTCCCTTCAAATAGCTGTGTCCAATCCACATTTCCCAGCCCCTGTCTAATTTTGATATAATTGGTCTTGGCCCAGTTCGTACTCTTCCCTTTGGACAACTCTCTTCTTTATCCAAGAGTATTCTAAAACTTACAGAAATGTGGTCACTGTTCCCAAAGAAATCCTCCACCGCAACTTCTACCACTTGTCCTGGCTCATTCCCCAGTACCAGGTCCAATATGGCCCCTTCCCTCGTCGGACTATTGACAAACTGCTCTAGAAAACTCTCCTGGACGCTTCGTACAAATTCTACTCCATCTAGACCTTTGACACGAAATGTATCCCAGTCAATGTTGGGAAAATTAAAATCTCCCATCACCACTACCCTATTGCCTCTACATCTATTCATAATCTGTTTACCTATTTGTTCTTCTACCTCACGCTCACTGTTGGGAGGTCTGTAATACAGCCCCAACAATGTAACTGCACCATTCTTATTTCTCAACTCCACCCATAATGCCTCACTACCCAAGACTGCCATAGTGTCCTCCTTTAGCACAGCTGTGATACCGTCCCTGACCAGCAATGCAACTCCACCCCCTCTTTTACTTCCCTCCCTGTCCTATCTGAAGCGTCCATATCCTGGAACATTTAGTTGCCAATCATGCCCTTCCTTCAACCAAGTCTCTGTGATGGCAATAATGTCATACTCCCAGGCACCAATCCAAGCCCTAAGTTCATCTGCCTTACACACTATACTCCTTGCATTAAAGTAGATGCATTTCAGGCCACCAGTTCTTTTGCACTCACCTGCTCTCTGCCTATTCTTCCCTTTATTAATGCTTTCTTCATAATTCTTACAGTCCCCAGTCTCCACCTCGCTGCCTACTTGTTTTCTCTTCTGGTTCCCAGTCCCCTGCCATATTAGTTTAAAACCTCCCCAACAGCAGTAGCAAAAACTCCCCAAGGTCATTGGTTCCAGTTTGGTTCAGATGTAGATCATCCCTTTTGTAAGAGTCCCACCTTCCCCAGAACCGGTCCCAATGTCCAACAAATCTGAACCCCTCCCTCCTACACCATCTCTCAAGCCACGTGTTCATCCTGCCTATCTTTTCATTTCTACACTGGCTAGCACGTGGCACTGGTAGTAATCCTGAGATCACTACCTTTGAGGTCCTCCCCTTTAACTTCTCTCCTAGCTCCCTGAATTCTTCTTTCAGGACCTCCTCTCACTTTCTACTTAATCATTGGTGCCTATATGCACCAAGACAACTGACTGTTCACCCTCCCCTTTTAGAATGCTTTGTAGCTGATCAGTGACATCCCTAACCCGTGCATCTGGGAGGCAACATACCATCCGGGAGTCCCATTTTTGGCCACAGAACCGCCTATCTACTCCCCTCACAATAGAATTCCCTATGACTGCGGCCCTACGAGTCTTTTTCCCGCCCTTCTGAACAGCAGTGCCCGCCACGGTGCCATGATCTTGACAACTGCTGCCCTCCCCTGGCGAGCCATCTCCCCCAACAGTATACCGGTTTTGGAAGGAGATGACCGCAAGGGACACCTGCACTGCCTTCCTACTCTTTTTCTGTCATTTGGTCACCCATTCACTGTCTCCCTCAGCAATCCTAACCTGCGGTGTGACCAGTTCACTAAATGTGCTATCCATGACCTCCTCAGCATCGCGGATGCTCCACAGTGAATCCATCCGCAGCTCCAGAGCCGTCATGTGGTCAAACAACAGCTGCAGCTGGACACACTTCTTGCAAGTGTAAGAGTCAGGAATGTCAGACACAGTCCTAAGCTCCCACATCAAGCAAGAGTCACATGCCACAGGTCTGAGGTCCCCTGCTATTGTAAGCTTAGCTTTATATGAATTAACTAAAACCAAACAATGCACTTAAATAAATGAAAAAGATAAGAAATAAAAGCCTTACCTTACAGAATCTTTTTCTTCCGGTTACAGGAGGCTGGGGTGGGGGGGTGGAAGGGAGATAATACCCGTGTAGTATCTCGGGTTTAGCCACTGCCTAAATATAAATTAAGCCCTTACCTTCCGGGCAGCCCTTGCTTTGCTCCTCCTTCTCTCCTCGCCGCTCTGGCAAAATGGAGGCTCGACTCCTGAGGTAAGTCCCTTTTTATGCAGGAAAACTTACCCTTCCCAGCAGCCCTCGCTTCACTCCCCCTTCTCTCCTCATCATGAAGGGAATCATAGATCATAAGGTGAATGACAAGGGTGTTTTCTCTAGGGTGGGGGAGTTCAAAATTAGGGGACATATTTTTAAGGTGAGGAGAAAGATTTAAAAAGGACATAAGAAGCAACTTTTCTTTTAACCCAGACCGGTTCATGTGTGGAATGAACTATCAGAGCCTGGTGGATGTAGGTATAGGTACAATGTTTAAAAGCCATTTAGATAAGTTCATGAATAGGAAAGGTTTGGAGAGACATAGGCCAAGCGCAGGCAGGTGGGACTAGTTTCGGAACATAGTCTGTATGGACTGGGTGAACTGAAGGGTCTGTTTTCATGCTGTATGCTTCTAAATTCATTAGAATAAATGTAAACAGCCTCTGTGCAAAGGAATTACATTTTTTTGCCCTCAATTTCTTTCACATGACAGGCAAAAGGTGTACACGATCACCCCAGGCCAGAAACAAAGACAGAAGCTGAAGCAAGGAGATCAATCCACAAGAAAAGACCATATGGTGAAAATAGTTGCTATAAGAATAAAAGAGACCTGCAGGTATGATATATGATGCTGTTACAGTCCTATACAAGTGGGAAGATGTATAATTAGGGTATCTTGATGATAAAATTAAGCACGATAAATAGTACCAACATTATTTCACAGGTAAAGATGTTCTGGTTGAGCTAACCTCGTTCTTGCTCTTATGGGAGATTCATATAATTGACTTGATAGCCTTCCATCATGGTTTAACCACGAGGTCAATCAAAATATCTAATGGACAGGAAGGAAACCATTAGTCCAATCCTAAATATTTTCAGAGCAACATTTACACATTAAAATGTACCCTGTATCAAAGGGACCTGGGTATATAATTGGTAAGATTTTACTGATCTTACTCCTAAAATACAATTAACAAGAGAAATGGGGAATCAGCAGATGGTGCACTGAAGCATCAAATATCAAACAACCCAGTATTGAGATCTTAATTCTGCATGTAGTGAAACTGAAATAATATATTGATTATCCGATGTACATTATTTGGACTGCCCTATAATCACAAGAATGATCTGCTTCCACGTTTTCATGCTTTTGTGATCTCCAAACCTAACTGTTCTAATTCTCTTCTGGACATTCTCTCATATCCCATCCTTCATAAGCTTTAACACAACCAAGCTTTGCTGTCTATAAGCTATTATAAAGTTGCTTATTGACCAGTTCTGACTGACACACAAGTTTGCCAGTATCTCAGATTTAAAGTCTTCATCTTATGTCAAAATCTCCAACGGCTTTTTCCCATTTTCTTCACAACCATCTGCAGCCTAATAACCATGATCTGTGGCCTTTTATACACAACCCACACATCTTCTGCGCACCCACGCCCCAATAAAACTACCACTAGCTTCTCAGGCTCTGAAAATTCCTCCTTTAATCTCTCTGCTTCACCACCTTGCTCTCCTTTAAAACCCTTAAAATCTCCCTTTTATACCAGGTTCTTCCATGGCCCCTCATAATATCTTTATCACTCATTAAAGAACTTTCTAAATTGAGTCAGTCAAAGTTGTGTATAAATACAAGTTGTTAAAAATTGCACATCAAATTGTTACTTAAGACGTTTGTTTGCTCAGCTGATAACAGGTCCAATTGAAAACGAAGGATCTCAGCCAACATTTACTTCTAATCCAAAAAGTGTATTGTCCAATCTCTATGTAAATGGAAACCTGGAAGAATGTGTAGCAGTTGAGAACATCTCTGGTAATCCGTGCTTCTCATATACAAATGGGCATGACTTCGGAAAGCCCACCTACCTTTATGATCCACACTGCGAAATGGATATCAGCAGAATCTATAGTAGATGTACACAACTTAATGCAGGGTGCCATAATCCTGGGAATTACGGTGGCCCCGGAACAAACTGCAGTACAAGTTTTGAGTGTGGAGATTACCCCAACTGGAATAAAATTACATTGGGAAAGAATGGCTACAGCAACTCTTTTATTAGATATTCTCAAAGTTCTTCAGATCCTTGCAATGAAGCTGCCAGTCCTAAGAACTTCAGAGACCCAATGCAGAATGCACAAACTACAATAAACAACATGAACAAAACCATGTACCAGACCTCCAAACCCAACCCGGATGAATATTGTGATTATCTATATGATGCTATGTTCCTGCAAAATCAGAATAGCGCTTATGTTCCTGCTGCTATTTATCCACTTTAGAGTTTCTTCACATACAATAACCCATAACTGCTATGGCAATGTGAAGGGCAGAAACACACAATTTTATCAATAAGATTCCCAACCTTTTTTTAAGAAGTCTTAACTAAACCACCTATCAACTGGAAGATATTTAACATTCCAACTGCAAATTTTTAAACATCAATTCAAACATAAAATGCATGTATTATTTAAAGAAAAACAAAAAAAAAACTCATCAGTTCAAATCATGCGGTAATTTTTTCTCCAGAGTTTATTATAAATACTGGGTAAATTTATATGAACTTTATATGAAAGACTATCAATAACAGTGATGCAAATCCGGCAGCATGATTGCAGTGAACAAACAATAACTAAGGTTATCATTTTTTGCCTATACCCTGTATGACATTCTGTAGCATGTTCTGTGAGACAAATTCACCATGTTATAATCAAATTTCGATGAAATGTAGTATAAGTAGTATAACACTTATTCAATTCATTGATGTACATAAATTGCAGCTCACTCATCCACACATGGCTGACACATTTGTCACTTTCAAAAAGGATGTGTAGCACAATGGATTAATGGTTGTAAAATATTTATTGCTTTTCAGAAGTTACCTCAGGATTAATTTTATATGCCAGCAGGTTGTCTCATGTAGAAAACACAAAATCAAGTACATTGTACATAAAGTGGACATTACAATGCCTATTTGAAAGTCCTCAGTCTCGATATCCACTTACATTCGGAAAACTGTATTGCCAGAATCTGAAATGATGGCCTATGAGGGATTTCTTTACTGAGGTCACAAGTGCCTTTATCATTATATTTAACCAATGTCATATGTCATACAGGGATCATTTTTGATTGCCAGAGACAGCAAAAAAAATCATTCTTTTAAAGTTTCTTCTTCAACAGGAGGGAGATATAATCACATTTTCTAGAAAATTTCACCTGTGTCTTTTTTGATTAAAAGTACTTTGCTTTGTTCAGTTTTATTACAGTGCTTCATTTTAAATTTATAATGTATAATATGGAAATGTTACCAAATCTTAGCACCAGCCTGAAGATAGTGTCATATAGTTGTGATGTCAATAAAAAATACCTACATGGAATAAAACTATATGCATTGTGTTAATATTTGAATACCAAATAAAGCTAAACATAAAAATATAGTACGAATGTCTTGAGTTCAACTTTAGTTACGACATGTGAGTTTGGTTCAACATTTAGTTTTTTGTAACATATTGCCATTTGTTTTAATTTAATGAAGTAGTCAAGGATCCTGCAATTGTGTAGGGTATGGGTCATGGGTCACTTGTGTGCATTTAATCAAAACTGTATGTCTAAAAATGCTGTTGTGACATGCTTATTAAATAGCATTAATATCAAGCTCTTCTTTAAAGAGTTGACCATGTACTGAGCTAATGCCACATTACTCATCAGAAGTGCTGTACCAATAATTCCGGAAAGGTTTCCTCAATCCCCAACTTCCTTAATATTGGGAGTAAGGTTTTGACAAGCTGAATATGTGTGGGAGTCAAAGGCAAGCTTGACATGCTACCTACTGTGAACAAGACAATGAAATATCTTAATGCAGCACCGCATCAGTTATATTCCAAAATCTTAATGAGCTTTCAGCACAGAACCTTGCTTCAGTAACTTCTTTCCAGCAAATGAAATAATTAAGCCCAAGTTAATTAACTGAGTTCTGAAAACTAATCTTACAGTAATACTATTAGGCTTTCCTATTGGTGGCCGCATGAAGTTTCACATTTTAAAAGAAATCATTTATAGGATGTGGCTATGCCAGCATTTATTGCCTATTCCCAATTGTCCAGTGGGTGGTTAAGAATCAGTTCATAAACTTAAATTTATGGCTAGTACAATACAGTGGAGGAGCAGCCATATCTGTCATGAGTCAGAAAAACATTCACTTAAGGATTGAGATTTGGCTGGCCTTATACTAAAATGACAGCATTTGATAGTCTTAGGAAAGATACAGCCCTGCAGTAGTCTGCACCTGTGCAACTGAAAAATTCTTAAATCAAAGCTAGCATGGCTACAAAATAAACCTGAGTATAAACAATCATAAATGGGGAAGAGAAAATCACAAACTCCTTCCTCAAAGAGGCATTCTTAATATTTTGAATGCATAAATAGGAATCGTGTAGTCTACAGTGATGCAAAATTCTTCAAAGGCTTTGGCTTGTGAATTGCCTCATGAAATTGACTGAGATCATCCAATAAAAAGTGAGAGAAATCAGCAAATAATAATTTAAAAATTCAGATAGTTTTTCTTACAATTCATTAAGAGGTTGATTGCCCAAGATTGTGTAGGACATTTGAAGTGCCACAAGCCTAGTCATATACAGACATTCAATAAAGAAAGAGCAAAGCCAATTGGAAGAAAACATTTATTTTCTTGGTATCCAAACATAATTTCAGTTTAAGTAAATAATGAAAAAAATCTCAAAATCAATTAAAGTTTTGAAGTCAGATGACATGAAAAGACAATGACTGTTGTCCAGCAGAGTCTCAGATAACATGAATTATTCCATTTGTAATAAAAATGAGACAGTTCACTGACAGTTACATTCTCATAACCCAGTGTAAAAATTCTGACAGTACCAATATATTGGCAGTAAAATTGAAACAATGCGAAAGACAATAGCCTCAAGATTTGTATTTAAACCCCCGAGCCTAATTACAGATCATTTAACTTTTTTAGTGCATATCTCTTAAAGAAATCAGTCTGTGATTCAACATACTGAAACTTTTAAGATTTCAGACTTTATTTTTGCAACACTCTCCTTTAAAAAATAATGCACTGGTTCAGCAATATCCTATATAAACTCAGAAAGCAGCTTCCTCTTGTAGAGTTAATGCCATACCACTCATGCAAAAGGTAGAAGATAAAAGTGCTTTGCCTTGAATCTAGATCTAAATTGACAGGTTGGATCAAATTAAAGAGGTGTTTCAGCAAATGCTGTAAAGCTCTTCACACGAGAAAAGAACAAAGGGGTGTACATTTTATCAATGTCAAATGTGGTAACAGCAGTCTCACCAGTTGACCTAAAAAAAAATTAAAAATTAGACATATTTTGCAAATTCTGCATAAAGGAGAATACTTTTATAATTTAGAATATTCCTTATTATCCTGAAAAGAGTGTATAATGACTGAGTATGTTAGTTTATTAATAGTTATTGTTTACTATTTAATAAACTACTAAAACTTTAAAATATATCAATGGCATTTCAGGTTATACTGATTGGTTTGTTTAGAACAGATAAACTGTCTTTAGAATTTAGAGATTTTTTTTATATCACCTGCCATAGTATTGTCATATTCTCTCTTTACCAGTCATATTTTCCTGATTATTTCCCCTCTCAACTTCATATATTTTGCCCAGTTCTCACTTTAAGAATTCATACATCCATGAGACTGTAGCTTTGATTCTCTTGCCTTTCACTCTTTTTGGAATGGAACTAGTCTGTAGCTAAACCATTTAAAGATCATCTCAACTGTTGTTTCGTTACGGTTCTTTGTGTCAGTCTTTGGTTCCATTCTATTTAGCTAGATTCATTATCATCCCATTGACCTCAGTTAGCCATCTGCTAAATTTCGAGGTTCTACTTCAGACTGTTTCTTACCCTACACTATTATTAATCTAAACCTTATGATACAATGATTACTCTTATCAAAATATTCCCTAGAAATACTGATCTTGGTGTCCCCTGTGACATAAAAAGGTCTCTAAAATCTTCTACCAGTATGTAATTAAGAGATAGTAATAGGCAAATTGGGCTTATTAGGGATAGGTCATTTATGCTTAGGATGTGCAAAGGTGAGAATACTTGAGTACTTTGCCTCACTGTTTACTAAGAGGCAGAAATAATGGATGGGCTGAAAGTTCATAAAAAGATTGTACTAACTGGTTTTATTTAGAACAAACAAATTGCCTAATTTGAATGGCTTCCATTCTTACCATGAGGATAGCAGAAGGAGTTGCCACAATTCCCTAGATATGGGGGGAAAGCATGCCAGATGATTGGAGAATTTTAGATGTGACAATAAAGTATTCAATGAAATATGTAGGAATATCCTTTGTAACTTATAGGCCAGTTAGTTTAACATTAATGTTGGTTAAGGATTTAGAAACAATACTTAGACAAACCAAAACCAGCAGAAACTTGGAAAAGTTTGAGGTAACTCAGGAGAGACAGCATTGATGTGTAAAAAGCAGATGGTGCTCACCAAACTATTTGAATTTTTAATGAAGTGAGGAAAGTCAATGATGATAATGCAATGGATATTGGGTATGTGGATTCTAAGAAAGCATTTCACAAACTCTCAAAATTAAAGGCGAGTTAATAAAACTAAGGCCCATGGAATAGGAGGATTGGCAGCAGCTTGAATGGAAAAAGTTTAAGGACAGAAATCTGCAAATTGTAGAAGATATTTGGTTTCAGAGTGCAGGATGGAACACAGTCATACTCCTAAAGGATTAATGCTGGGACTACAGCTTTTATTTATATTGGAACAAAGAATAATATTTCAAAATTTGACAATGATGCCAAATCTGATGTTTTAGGTAAGCTAGACAATGAAAAGCTGTTTCCACTAGCTGATGGTACAAGGATTAGAGGGTACAGGTTTTTAAGGTTTGGGCAAGAGGTGCGAGAGAGATTTGAGGAAGTTTTTTTTTTTAGCAGCAAAGGTAATGACCTGGAACTCTCTGCTCATTGGGAGACAGAAGTGAGGACAGTGAATGATTTCAAAAACAAATTGGATGGACAATTAAAGGAATGTGCAGGACCATGGGGATACAGCAGGAAAATGGGAGTGGTTGTACTGTTCTAAAGGGATCGCATCATGGACTTGAAGGTCGAATGCTTCCTAATGAGTCAATGAGAAACCAGGGGTTAGCACAGGTGAAGTAATCATTCCGTCACTGAAGAGGATTTGAAACGGTCCTCTGTTTTAACAGTTTTCACATTCTCATATTCTCAGGCAGTAGAAAGCAAGCCAAGTACTTGTATGAAAAAGCAGAATATTGTGGATTCTGAAAATCTGAAATATAAGTATCTAAGTCACTTGAATGAGGTCCTTAAAATCGAATTCAAGGAGCTGGGAATTATAAAATAGGATTTTAAGAACAGTAATCTCAGGATTAGTTGCAGTGTCATGTGCCAGTTAGAAGAACTGATTTATTGAATCCATTGCTGGAGAACAAGAGCTGGAGGGAGGGCCTCAGATTTCTGAGGCATTGGGACTAGTTGAGGGGACTTGTATAAGCTGGCCAATTTAAATCTTAACAGGACTGAGACTGATATCCTCACAGGGAGATTTGTTAATGACGTTGGAGCTCGTTTAATCTAATTTGACAGGGGCATAGGAACTTGAGGGGAAACTCAAACTGAAGTTGGAAACAGAAGTAGAAAAACAATTTAAAATACAATGAAACATAGTTGAGAATCGAGTTTGATATAATTCCACACTTGAAGCAAAGGGACAAGTTAAGGGCACTCTATATGAATGCATGCAGCATTCGCAACGAAAAAATGGTCTAAAGGCAAAAAAGAAATAAATGTTTATAATATAATTCCATTACAGAAACATGACTGCATGCTGACTAAGACTGGAAAATGAATATTCAAAAGATATTGAACATTTAGGAAGGACAGATGAGAAGGAAAATTAGTTCTATTGATAATATGAGATAGGTCAGAACACTAGAACAGGAGGATCTCAGATCTAGAGCAATGCATGGAATTTGTTTGAGTGGAACTTTGAAAAAGCTCCTCAAAGTCCCATTTGCCTGTATTTTGCCAAAATCCCTTTTTTTGGACATACCTGTCCAAACATCTGTTAAATGTTGTACTTGCCATTAACACTCCCTTTGGCAGCTTGTTCCACATATGCACTACCCTCTGTGTGAAATGGTTGCCCCTCAGGTCCCTTTTAAATCTTTCCCCTTAAATATATGCCCTAACCTAGGGCAAACACCACAGCATTCACCTTGTTTATGCCCCTCATGATTGTATAACCTTGATAAGGTTACCTCTCAGCCTCTTATGCTCCAGGGAAAAAGTCCCTGCCTATCCAGCATCTCCTTATAATTCAAACTCTCCAGTCTTGGTAATATCCTTGTAAATTTTTTTTTGCACCCTTTCCAGTTTAATAATATCCTTCCTATAGCAGTGTGACCAGAATTGTACGCAGTACTCCAAATATGGCCTTAACAATGTCTTGTATAGCCATGACATCCTAACTAGTGTACTCATTGTTCTGACTGATGAAAGCACACTTGTCAAATGCCTTCTTCACTACTCTGTCTATCAATGATATCACTTTCAAGGAACTATGTACCTACACCCCTTGGTCTCTGTTCACCACCACTTCCCAGGGTCTACCACCAACTGTGTAATTCCTGCCATGGTTTGTCTTATCAAAATGCAACAGCTCCCATTTATCCATCTGTCATTCCTCAGCCCAGTGGCCCAGTTGATCAAGATCCCATTGTACACTTAGATAACCTTCTTCAATGTCAATTATTCCACCAAATTTTGTGTCATCCACAAAATAACTAAGCATGCCTCCAACATTTTCATCCAAATTGTTTATTTAAATGGCAACAACAGTGGACCCAGCACCGTCCTTGTGACACACTGCTGATCATAGGACTCCAGTCTGAGCAACAACCTTCTACCACCACCCTGTCTCCTGCTGTCAAGCCAATTTTGTAACCAATCGGATAGCTCCCCCGGATCTCACATGATCTAACCCTACTAACCAGTCTACCATGTGAAACCATGTTGAAGGTCTTGCTAAATTCCATGTAGACATTTACTGTTGTCTTCATCCTCTTCAAAAAACTCAAGTCAAGTTTGAGAGAGATAATTTTATATGTGAAAAGCCATGCTGATTATCCCTAATCAGTCCTTGCCATTCCAAATGCATGTAGATCCTTTGTCTCAGAATCCCTTCCAACAACTTAGCCACCACGAATATCAGGCTCACCAGTCTACAATTCCCAGGCTTCTTCTTGCAGCCTTTATTAAATAATGGCACAACATTAATCACCCTCCAGTCTTCTGGTACTTCATCTGTGGCTGTCAATGATACAAATAATGCTGCAATTTCTTCCTTAGCTTCCCACAGTGTTCTGGGTTACATCTGATCAGAACCCGGGAATTTATCTACCTTTATGCACTTTAAGATCTCTTGCACCTCCTGTTCTGTAATGTGGACTCTTTTCAAGACATCACGATGTATTTCCCCGATTTCCCTAGCTTGCATGTCTTTCTCCACAGTAGCACTGATGTGAAATGTTTGTTTAGGATCTCGCCTATTTCCTTTGATTCCACACATAGAAGGCTACATTGAGGGAGTTAGGAGCCAACTTAAAAAGTAAAATCTTAGAGGTAGTAATCTCAGGACTGCTACCAGTGCCAAGTGCTGGTCAGAGTAGAAATGAAAGAATAGGCAAGATGAATATGTGGCTTGAGAGGGAAGGGGTTCAGATTTTTGAGATATTGGGACCAGTTCTAAGGAACATGGGACTATTACAAATTGGACTGTTTACACCTGGGCCGAACTGGAACCAATGTCCGAGGGGGTGCTTTTGCTAATGTTGTCAGGGAGGGTTTAAACTATTCTGGCGGGGGATGGGAACCAAATGAGGAGGTTAATGAACAGTAAGGAGGTAGTAACTAAAGTCTATAAGGAACTAGATAATGAAGGCAGTGTGACTAAGGGGAAGAATAAGCAGGGAGCAGATGATGAACACAAAGGGACAGGTGGTCTGAGGTGCATTTGTTTTAATACGAGAAGTGTAGTAGATAAGGCAGATGAGTTTAGGACTCTGATTAGTACCTGGGAATATGATGTTATTGCAATTACTGAGACTTGGTTGATGGAAGGGCATGATTGGTAACTAAATATCCCAGGGTATAGATGCTTCAGATGGGATAGAGAGGGAGGTAAAAGGGGTGGAGGATTTGTATTATTGGTCAGAGAGGATATCACAGCTATACTGAAGAAGGGCACAGTAACAATGTTGGGGCTGCACTATAGGCCTCCCAACAGTGAGCGTGAGATAGAGATACACATATGTAACCGTTGTTGTTCCTATATCTTATGGAAAGATATAGGAACAACAATGATAGTGATGGGAGATTTTAATTTTCTCAATATCGACTGGCTTTCATTTAGTGTTAGAGGTCTATGATTAGACTTCCTACAGTGTGGAAACAGGCCCAACAAGTCCACACCAACTCTGCGATGAGTAACCCACCCAGACCCATTTCCCTCTGACTAATACACCTAGCACTATGTGCAATTTAGCATGACCAATTCACCTGACCAGCACATCTTTGGACTGGGGAAGGAACCGGAGACCGGAGAAAACCCACGCAGACACGGGGAGTGTGTGCAAACTCCACACAGTCGCCCAAGGCTGGAATCGAACCTGGGTCCCTGGCGCTCTGAGGCAGCAGTGCTAACCACTGATGGAGCAGAATTTTTAAGGAGCGTCCAGGAGGATTTTATAGAGCAGTATGTAAATAGTCAAACTCAGGAAGGGGCCATATTGGAAGCAGTGTTGGGGAATAAGCCCAGACAGGTGGTTGAAGTTTCAGTAGGGGATTACTTTGGGAATAGCGATCACAAGTCCCTAAGTTTTAGAATACTCACGGACAACGACGAGAGTGATCCTAAAGGAAGAGTGCTAAATTGGGGGAAGGCCAACTATAGCAGAATTCGGTCGGAGCTGGGGAATATGGACTGGAAGCAGCTTGAAAGTAAATCCACATTTGATTTTTGGGAGGCTTTTAAAAACAGAGGTTGATTAGAGTGCAGAAGAAACATGTCACTGTGAAAATGAGGGATAGAAATGGGAAGATTAGGGAACCATGGATGACAGGTGAAATTGAGAGACTAGCTAAGAGGAAAAAGAAGGTCTAGGTGAATAAGAAGAAATAGGACATAAGATCTAAGCAACTGAAAACAGATAAAGCTTTGGAAGAATATTGGGAAGGCAGGACCAATTTGAAATAAGGAGTGAAGAGGGCTAAAAGGGATCATGAAATATCTTTAGCAAACAGGGTTAAGGAAAATCGCAAAGCCTTTCAATTGTATATAAGGACCAAGATGATAACTAGAGAAAGGGTTGGCCCATTCAATGACAAAGGAGCAAAGTTATGTGTGGAGTCAGAGAAAATGGGTGAGATTTTTAATGAATACTTTCATTGGTATTCACCGAGAAGAGGGACATGTTGGACGTTAGGGTTAGGGATAGATGTTTGATTACTCTAGATCAAGTCAGCATAAGAAGGAAGTGTTGGGTATTCTAAAAAAGCATTATGGTGGACAAGTCCCCAGGTCCAAATGGAATCTATCCCAGGCTACTGAGGGAAGCGAGAGAGGAAATCGCTGGGGCCTTAGCAGAAATATTTGTAGCATCCTTGAACACGGGTGAGGTCCCGGAGGATTGGAGAATTACTAATGTTGAACCCTTGTTTAAGAAGGGTAGCAGGGATAATCCAGGTAAATATAGACTGGTAAACCTGACATCAGTGGTCGGGAAGCTGCTAGAGAAGATACTGAGGGATAGGATCTATTTTCATTTGGAAGAAAATGGGCAACATGGTTTTGTGCAGGGAAGGTCATGCCTTACCAACTTAACAGAATGCATTGAGGAAGTGACAAAGTTGATTGATCAGGGAAGGGCTGTAGATGTCATATACATGGATTTGAGTAAGGTATTTGATAAGGTTCCCCATGGTAGGCTGATGGAGAAAGTGAAGTTGCATGGGGTCCAGGGTATGCTAGCAAGATGGATAGAGAATTGGTTGGGTAACAGGAGACAGAGAGTAGTAGTCGAAGGCAGTTTCTCAAAATGGAGACCTGTGACCAGTGGTGTCCCACAGGGGCCTGTTTAGGACCACTGTGGTTTGTGATATATATAAATGATCTGGAGGAAAGTATCGGTTGCCTGATTAGCAAGTTTGCAGATGACACTAAGATTGGTGGAGTAGCAGATAGTGAAGGGGATTATCAGAGAATGTAGCAGAATATAGATAGATTGGAGAGATAGGCAGAGAAATGGCAGATGAAGGTCATGAGTTCAAGGTGAGAGGGGAAAAGTTTAAGATGATACAGTGGAAAGTTCTTTACGCAGAGGGTGATGGGTGCCTAGAATGTGTTGCCAGTGGAGGTGGTAGAGACGGGTATGATAATGCCATTTAAGATATATCTACACAGATACATGAATGGGCAGGGAGCAGAAGGATACAGATCCTTAGAAAATAGCCGACACGTTTAGATAGAGGATCTGGATTGGAGCAGGCTTGGAGGGCCAAAGGGCCGTTTCCTGTGCTGTAATTTTCTTTGTTCTTTTGTTCATTCACCTTATCCATACTCCTCACGATTTTATAAATCTTATTCCTGGCAACATTCCTGTAAATCTTCCCCAGTTCTGAGGAAGGGTCACCAGACCCAAAACATTAACTTTGATTTCTCTTCACAGATGCTGTCAGACCTGCTGAGCTTTTCCAACAACTTCTGTTTTTTTCCAGCTTAATAATATCCTTCCTATAAAGGGCGATCAGAACTGGACACAGTACTCCAGAAGAGGCCTCACCAATGCTCAGTACAACCTCAATATGATATCCTAGCTCCTATACTCAAAGGTCTGAGCAATGAAGGAAAGCGTGCTAAATGCCTTCTTAACCACCCTGTCTACCTGTGACGCGAACTTCAAAGAATTATGTCATCTGGTGTTCCCTAGTTCTGTCAGTCCTTGTCTTTCACTAACAGGAACATTCTGTCTCTAAACTCTCGTTACCTCACTTTCGAAAGCTTTCACTTGTCAGACATCCCTTTACTTGTGAACAGCCACCCACGATCAACTTCTGAAAGTTCCGGTCTAATATCAAAACTGGCATGTGCCAATTTAGAACTTTAACTGGTAAATCAGGCCTATCATTTTCCATAACTATTTTAAAACTAATAGAACTTTGGTCACTGGTCTCAAAGTGCTCCCCAACTAACATGTGCAAAGATGTGCAGGTCAGGTGAATTGGCCATGCTAAATTGCCCGTAGTGTTAGGTAAGGGGTAAATGTAGGGGTAGGGTGGGTTGCGCTTCGGCGGGGCGGTGTGTACTTGTTGGGCCGAAGGGCCTGCTTCCACACTGTAATGTAATCTAATCTAATCTAACATCTCAGTCACTTGCTCTGCCTTATTTCCCAAGAGTAGTCATTGAATCATACAGCATGGAAACAGACCCTTTGGTCCAACTTGCCTGCACCAACCAGCCATCCCAATTTGACCTAGTCCCATTTGTCAGCATTAGGCCCATACACAGAGGAAACTCGATTATCCAAATACCAATTATCTGAAAATTGGATTATCCGAAGGAGATCTCGAAGTCCTGATAGAAACATTACATCAAAGACGTGTTTCCAGCAGTGATTGTGTCTTTTGTTTCGTGATTAAACAGGCACAGTCTCCAAATGACTGACCTCCTGCCCTTCCTCTCTCCCCACACTTTCCCTGGAGTTATACAGAAGGGTGTTCCCTAACCACCCCCCCACCACTGCTTCCTAGGAATAATCTCTCCAACATTGTCCTGTACAGGGCAAACATGGAACCTGCCAAATTTTGCAGTGAAAGGTTGTGTGTGTGGCTGTGCCTGTGTGTGCGTGCGTGTGTGTGTCTGTGCGTGATTGGGAGAATTACCCCACAAAGGCAGCAGCAGCAGTTTTGTTGTTGTGATGTCCGGATGCTCTGGAGAGGGGGCGGTGGTGGATTGGGGGAGGGGTTGGAGGTGGGGGGAGTGGGGGGTTTGGACTGGGTTGGGAGTGGGGGGCGGGGTTGAACTGGGTTGGGGGAGGAGCTCGCACACTTTGTGCTGGAGGGCACGATGTTGGATGGGAGGAGGGGTGTGTGGGCGGGGGACGTGAACGAAATGGGGGCAGAGTCTCACGCTCTGCATGCTTCTGCAATCTCCTGAACAGGGAGCAGACTTTAAAACTCCGAGCCCCAGAGGAAAGGCATTTAATCGATTAACTGAACAAAACAGTGCCCGCCCATCACTTTCAGATAATCGAGTTTCCACTGTACCTCTAAACCCTCCAATTCATATACCCAGCCAGATGCCTTTTAAAGGTTGTACAAGTAGTTTTTCTACAACTCTATAGTTGCATTCTTGTGCAACTGCGCATTATAGAAAAATCACGCTTTAGAAACAATGTGTAAACTGTTGATGTAATCACGTTACAGCTAACACGTTTTAAAACTTTGCACTTTAGAAACAAAGTCCCCAATTTGCCAATCGTGTTACTGTGAATTTGTGTTAACAAGATGCAGGTTGTAGCTGAATGACTGTAATTGTACCCACCTTCATCATCCTCTTGCTGCTCATTCCACATGCACACCACCTCTATACGAAAAAGTTACCCCTCAGGCCCTTTTAAGTCTTTCCCCTTAAACCCTTTAGCTTTGGACTACCACACCCTAGGAAAAAGACCTTGGCTATTCACCCTATCCATGCCACTCATGATTTTATAAACCTCCGTAAG
Source organism: Chiloscyllium plagiosum (assembly GCF_004010195.1). Lineage (NCBI taxonomy): Eukaryota > Metazoa > Chordata > Chondrichthyes > Orectolobiformes > Hemiscylliidae > Chiloscyllium > Chiloscyllium plagiosum. Next base: position 34,931,741 of record NC_057712.1, read on the forward strand.
GTCACCCCTCAACCTCCGGTGTTCCAGGGAAAAGGTCCCAGCCTATTCAGCCTCTCCCTATAACTCAAACCCTCCAATTCTGGCAACATCCTTGTAAATTGTGTTTTGCCCTTCTCTCGTTGTGGCACAGTAAGGGGCAGCAGACATTAACTGGAGGTACTTATAGGCTACCAAAAAAAAAGCATTGGGAGTGTGGGCATGGTATTTATTACGTAATGAAAGAAGATTGTTGTATGTGCAACAAAATAATCATGGGTGAGTGTAATCTGCATATAGATTGGATAAACCAATTGTGCACAAAGCTATGGAGGACAGGTTTCTAGAGTTTATTAGAAATGGTTTTCTAGAGCAGCATGTTGAAGAAATGACTAGAGGACAAATTATTTTGGATATAGTATTATGTAATGAAAAATGGTTAATTAATAACCTCATTGTAACCGAACCTTTAGGAATGCATGACCACAATGTGAAAAATGTTTACACTGAACTACAGTACAGGATGGGCCAAAATGCTAAAACTTTTCATGATATTCAACAGGTGCATGCCTTTGAATGAGTCCTGGGAAACATACTTGTATGGGCTGAAGACGGCTTGTCTTCTGTATTTGCTTTTCTGTACTTGCTGTTTGTTACACTATATTAGAGAGAGAGTTTTATTCCGAATCCTTAGACTTCATCTCAGACTAGGATCGCAAATCAGGCGTTGATCGAGGAGTTCCTGATGAGAAGGCTGTGAGGCTTATTATTTCTTCTTCCTTTTTCATCTTTCATTATTGTTTCATTCCTTTTTGTTTATTATTACTTAATAAATGTTCATACTTAAGCAAATCACCGTTGTTGAGTCTTCTCTTAATTAGATTTAACCAAATCCAAAAGAACTGCTTGGATACACTCAGTGATCCAAGACAATTTTGGCGATAAGGAATTCGGGAAAATGTATAAGAGAAGGGAAAGGCATATTGATGCTCTGGAGACCTTCTGTATTCCAGGATGGAATGCGGCAGACTCTGGATTCGGATCCGTAGCTAAGCTTTTAGCACAATTAGGACCCCCGCAAGAATGGTAAATGGTTACAACTGCAAAAAGAGAGAAAGGAGGGATCTTCATACAGGCTGCCATATACACGTTCTTGTGGGAAGAGGGTTTCCCATGAAGCAAGGGCAGTACACCGCAAATGGGATGGATATTGTCAACAGCTTTACGTTCTACCTGTAGAGAATTAGAAGAGTGCCAGGCCAAAAGCAAGCAGCTCGAGGCCACACTAGTGGCTGTAGAACAACATATCATCATCCAAACAGAAGCAGTTAAGATAGTAGAGGAAAGAGCTGAGAAGGCAGAGGAGAACAGAACCAGATAATACACTGTCTAGCAATGGTACAACAGAGAAAGAAAGCAAAATGGCACAATTGGAAAGCTGACCCAGTTAAAATGCACACATTATTAACATCGCAATGGGACCCCGACCACTGGGATGGAGGCATTTGGCATTCATCTGATTCATAGTATGAATGGACCAATGGGGGAGGGACTGCTCCACTTCTGGAGCCACCCTCAGGAAAACGACTAATAGTACGACCCCTAATAATGAATAAGGCAAAACAAATACGAGGACAAAACCCACAAAATTCAAGAATAGTGGAGGACACACAACTCTCCAAAGGGTAAGGAAGTAAGACAGACTAAATCAGATGTGGAGGGAGGAAAGGAAATCCCAGAATCACAAACTCAGTTTGCTTTTACATGGGAAGGTCACCAATATACTTTTTGTCAGCTACCACAAAAATACCTACACAGCCAGACCTTATGCCATGGGCAGTAGCAAAGGACTTAGATAGGTGTCCGTTGGACATTCATGTAGCATGTTATATTGATGACATCCTGATCTACAGACCAACAGAAATTGTAGTGGCGGAAGCTCTAGCCACACTGGTGCAACATATGCAAGATACAGACTGGAAGGTGAACCTGACAAAGATACAGGACCAGCACAATAATTGCAGGTTTAGGCATTCAGTGGACAAAAGGGGATAGAGTCATCCTTGAAAAAGTAAAGAATAAAATACAAGAAATGGCTGCTCCGACTAGCAAGGCAGAGGCACAGAAATTTATAGGACTGCTCGGATATTAGCGCAGACATATACCTCATTGACCACATTTTTGAGACCTCTATATGCCATTACTTGAAAGAAAGCTCATTTTGAATGGGGTGATGAATAGCAGAAGCATTTATGGCCGCTAAGAAGCAGTAGTACTTGCACTTCTTTGGCTCCTCGAATACCTGGCTTTGAATTACAAGTATCAGTAGTACAAGATGTTGCCATATGGATCTTATGGCAGAGCTAAAAGGGGAAAGCAATAATTTTGGGCTCCTGGCCCAGAAAATTGACTGAAGCAGCTATGAGTTACACACCATTTGAAAAGCAACTTCTGGACTACTACTGGGCCCTAGTAGAAACTGAAGGGCAGAGGGGTGAGGACAAAGTACTCCTCAGGCCTGAATTACCAATTCTAATGTGGGTGTTATCTGACGTTGCGACCCACAAGGTCAGTAGAACCCAACAAAGCTCCACTGTAAACTGGAAATGGTACATAAGTGATCGAACCAAGAAGAAAAAGGAAGGGGTTCCCAAACTCCATAAATAAATAGCTGAATATCCACCAGGTGAACAAATTCCAAGTTCTGACCTGGCCATATCTGCATCGCCCATTCAATGGGGTGAACCGTTTGAACAGCTGTCTGAAGATACTCATCACTGTGCTTGGTTGTCTGATGGCTAGCCACCTGGAAGAATGGCCGAAGGTGGTGGCAAACAGTTGTATTTAATCCATCCACACAGACAATTATCCATAGTGAAGGAGGTGGGGAATCGAACCAGTAAGCCGAATTAGCAGCTGAAGTCCTAGCGCTGGAGGAGGAGAGTCAGTGTTTGCACACTTATACTGACTCGTGGACGGTAGCCTATGGGATGGCTGTACAGATGCCAACTTGGCAGTCACCTGGAAAGCTCCTGTGGGGAACAGAACTATGGAAACAAACATGGGTAATAGGCACAGCATATGAAAACTGTACCATGCTGATGCCCAAATGAAGGATGGTTCAGAATCTCTGATCACACCAATACTGTAGTCGGAATAGTAAAAGCCAGAACAACTGAAGATGCAACCAAAGAGTATCACATTGGAAAATGAACAGTCAGGACATTTAAGATGTCACAGCATTGTGCAATGGGCAAGAGATTGAGGTTTGCACTTTGGTGAAAGAAATCATTGGCAGGCATGAAATATGTCAAAAAGAAAACCATGTATGATGCTGAAAAAGCCAATGGCATAAATCAAATGAGGAGATCAGATGTTCAATTCTGGCAGATTGACTATTTGGCTTATTACTGTTACAACAATGGTATCAATATCTGTTAATAATGGTGGACACTTACCATGAGCTAATGTTAGCTTTCTCTACAGCCAAATCAGAGTAACACTGTTAAGGGCCTTGAACAGTTCATATCTTACAATGGTGAACCATCAGAAATACAAATCAGATAATGGCTCACACTTAACAGGTCAACTGGTGCAGCAATGGGCTGCAGACAATGGGATACATTGGGTATTCCACATTCCTTATCACTCTCAATCAGCTGGCTTGACTGAATGAGTTATTAAAACAAAAAATTAAATTATTGATCCCTCATCTTAGGTTAAGGGGTGTTGCCACAGGCATTGTATTATCTGAATAATCGGCCTCTGGAGGGAGGGACTGTTTAAAGAAGGTGGCGAGTTACGTCTCCTAATAAACTTGCAACTTCCGGTGACCTTTGAACATGGGGAGAATTTGGATACACCACCCACAATACCTGCCTAAGCCTGGTGAGACTCTTGCCCATAGACTAGGTGATATCTATTGGGTATTGATAACAGGGCAGGAAGTACAAGAGTGTATAGATAGAGGGAAGTTAATGAAAAGAGAGTGAGTTGTTAAAGTTTTTTCAAAGAACCAGGCAAATTTGTTGTAGATGGATGCTGCTGTGAATGATTCATCAGCTGGCAGCTGCCGTTCTTAATCTCACGAGAAAGCCCACTGTGATTATTACTTTGATGATACACCCGATTGTCATATTATTCGTATTGATGATGGTTATTTCCACTGTGGTTTTCATTTTTTGGAATAGGTGACATACATTTGTTATACTTTTTCGGACTGCTATCATGGATTTGCGTCTGCATTTGCAGTTGTAGCATGCAATGTCAAAAATCATCGGGGTGGATTGTATAGGACGTGCTGAAGGGCTAAAATTGTTGATGATATTCGACAGCTGCACAACCTTGAATGAGTCCTGTGAACATTCCTGTATGGGCCAAAGATGGCTTGTTTTCTGTGTTTGCTTTCCTGTACTTGCCATTTGTTACACTGTGTAAGAGAGAGCAAGTTTTTGGACTTCACCTCTGATCAGATCGTGAATGCTGCCAGGAACAAACTTAAGCTTCCAGACCAGCTGTCGATCGAGGGGTCCCCGATGGGCAGAAGGGCATGAGGCTTACTGTTTCTTCTCCTTTCCCTTTCAGTATTGTTTTTTTTTCCCTTTCTTTTCCATTTTCTTTTATTATTACTTAATAAACATTCATATTCAGGAAAATTGCTGTTGTCGAGCCTTCTCTTAATTACATTTAACTGAATCCAAAAGATCCGCTTGGATACACTCTGTGATCCAAGACAACTACTGCACTTAATTCAATCTGAAGCAAAAGGTGTTATATTTGAATAACAGACATTATGAAATCATGAGGCACAACTTCACTGAAGTAGATTGGAAAAATACATTAAAAGGCAATGGACAGAAAGAACTATTAACAACTATCATATGACTTTGAACATCTATACATTCCATCAAGATGGAAAACTGAAAAAAGATCAGTCAACTATGGTTGACAAAGGAGGTTAACGATTGTTTAACATTGAAAGAAAAGCTTATGTGATAATTCGGAGGATAGGGAAGTTTTTAAGAATACAGCTGATAAGAAAACGAAGAACAGAATAAGAATGCAACCTAGCAAAATATCACAGAAGGGGACTATAGAAAACTTCAACAGGTATTGTAAAAAGGAAACATTTGGCTGAAACAAATATAAATTAATTAAAAGCAGAGTCAGATGAAGTTATAATGGGAAATAAGAAATGGCAGAGAAGCTAAATTATTACTTTGTGTCTGTTTTCACTGAGGAAGGTACAAGAGATCTCCCAGAATTAGAGACCCAACAGACTGGGAAAATGAGAAGTTTAAGGAAATTAGTAAAAAGGTTGTACTGGATGAATTAATGGGGCTGAATGTTGACAAGCTCCTGGGACCGAATAGTCAATATCCCAGAGTGTTGAAGGAGGGGACTATATATATATATATATATATATATATATATATAATAAATATATAGTTGATGCACTGGTAATCCATTAAAATTCCACAGATTCTAGAATGATTGTTGTAGATTTGAAACTCGCAAATGTCACCATACCAACTAAGAAAGAAGCAAGGGGGGGTGGAAGAAAAGGGACTACAGACCTATCAGCCTTACTTTGGGTATTAGGGAAAATGCTAGAGCCTATCATAAAGGATGTGATAAATGGACACTTGTTTAAAAATGATCTGTTTGGGCAAAATCAGCATGGATTTGCAAATTGAAAACAGTGACAGTCAAACTTGCTGGGAATATTTTGTTACTAATATAATTGATAGTGTCAATGGATTTGCAGACAAGATCCCCTCGCCCCCACAGCAGGCTAGTTAGAAACAGTAAAGTGCATGAAGTAGGAGGTAATGTATTGGCATGGATTAAGTATTGGCTACAGACAGTAGGAATAAATGGGTCATTATTGTTTTGGAAAAACTGTGATTAGTAGGGTAATGAAGTGTTTGATCAGCATGACTTTATTAAATATTGGAGCACGCTCCATGAACTTGATGCTTACTCCTGTTCCTATGTTCCCAAGCAAAAATAAAATAGCACCATCTAACCAAGGAACAGACTCTAAACTATTTAGAAGTTTATTCAGAGAAAATCATGAACTGTTCAAACAAAATGAATGAACTGGGAATTATAAGTTAATTAGCAACAGATTTTTTATATCTTCCATACAAAATCTTGTAAAACCCATACTAATTTAAAAAATACTCAAGCTAGTTTTTTTTTGCAAACTAAGTTGCACTCTTGTACCAAAATTTGTAAACAATGGATGAAATCACACTGATCCTGCAGTTATAGTGCCAATGAAGCGTAAATCTGGAGTACCTTGCCTAACACTGAAATCAATAAGAGTATGGCTAACATTCGGCATGCACCTCTATGATGTGCAAGTTTAGTATTCAAGCAAAGCTGCTACTTATGAGGGGGCATGCAAATTGGATGGGCACTTGAGGTAACACATTGCACCGACCCATCACAATCATCTCCTACCTTTGGTCACCTATCACCATCCCAACTACCTTTCGCCTAGCCCCACCGCTTCTCGCTAATTATTTTTCAACCCCCTCCCCAGTCGTGATGAAGGGTTAAACCCAGAATATTATCTCTTTTGCTCCTCAGATACTGCCTGACCTCTTGTGCTATTTTGAGTGCCACATTTTATTAATTTTAGGTAACTTGCAGGGCTATGGAGATACAGCAGGAAAATGAGACTGACTACAGACTCAAATTATACTATTTCAACCTGTAGTGCTCCTCTAACATACCTTAAGTTCCATGATGCAAGTCACAAATTATATCCTGAGTATGAAAATGCAGCATTTTGCATCCAGATCTTTCCTGCCTGACTCAGCACTGCCCCTTAAAGCCTGGGTCTAAATAACCCTGGACACCTTTCCAAGATGTGATTCTGCCTAATCTTCCTGCCAACCTCCAAATTTAGAATATGTCGCTCATCTCGAATTGCCCATGAACTGAGGGACTAGCTTAGTTAACTGAAAGGGCAGCTAAGAGTCAACCACATTGTCATAGGTCTGTGGTCACACGGAAGATGACTCAGGCAAAGGTGGCAGATTTTACTTTTATAAAGAAGATCCGGAAGCCAAATGGTATTTTGTAACAATTGATGATAGATGATTTGTCAACACCACTGTGACTAACTATATGTTCTCAATTCATTAACTGAATACAAATTCCACTGGTTATAATGGTGGGATTTGAATCAATACCCATGGAACATTGCAGAGTCTCTATTTACCTAGTCCTTTTAACTAGTGACACCACTAGCCATGAGTTAGCACTGCTGCCTCACAGGACCAAGGATCTAGGTTTGATTCCAGCCTTGGGCAACTGTCTGTGTGGAGTTTGAACTTTCTCCTCATGTCTGCATGGGTTTCCTCTGGGAGCTCCGGTTTCCTCCCACAACCTAAAGATGTGCAGTTTAGGCGAATTGGCCATGCTAGATTGTCCATAGTGTTCAGGGATATGTAAGTTAGGTGCATTAATCAGGAGTAAATATAGGATACTAGGGTAGGGGAATGGGTCTGGGTGTGTTACTCTCCGAAGGGTCAGCGTGGACTTGTTGGGCCGAAGGGCCTGCTTCCACAATGTAGGGATTCAAGAACTAGCAGTCCTTCCACACTGCATGCCAACGGGTCTTCACATGCAGGATTCACTGTCTAGTATCACCGGGGACTGATTTAATTGGTGTTTTAATATTGGTCAAAATCGGCTCACTAGTTGTGGGAGAAAGTCGTTAAGGACTATTAAACAAAAGTTCTGAATTCTTTAGTGTATCTTTTGGGAAAAGTATAACATGCAATAACATGGCAAGAGGAATCATTGCCTTCTAATGATAGCTTTGCCCATTTAGCACTGAGAATCTATGTTCAGGATTATCAATAAATTATATTTATTATTGCAGCAACACACTCCAATACTCACTTATAGGTAATCAGGCATGAGTGATGAAGCCAGATAAGTTTGTTAAATCGTTGTCGGCCACTGGAGCAAAGCTGCAATCCTACATGAAAACTATGTTCTGTCTCAGAGGAAGCAGGAGCACGGCGGTAATATTTGTATTTCTGATAGTCTGGAGTTTTCTGCTTCATAAAGAGAGAATAAGTCACATTTTTATTTATTTTTAAGTGAACATTTCCTTGTGAAAAGGAGATAATTGTTTATTTATACCTGCTATTATTTAACTACAAGGGATTTTAACAATATATGTTTCCAACAACTAGAGCATGGTAAATAGAAAAATAAACAGCAATTACATTTTCTATGACATAAACTTAAAAGCAATACGCAAATTTTATTCTTCGTCACGGACTGGGAGTTTATAAAAGCTGCTCCAGTTTATTTGCTGCCCAACTACAGCAGGAACCACATGTCTTTGCCGCTTCTGAAGAAGCAACAGCAGTACATCATAATTGTTCAGAAAAAATTTCTAATTTTAGCCTCTACTTTTCTAGTTGCTATCACTTATAAATACAGTATCGAACCAAAAAGCGTAAGTTGATCAGCTTTAATGAATTCCATCCAATGGCTTGATTCTCTGCTACTGTCATGACCATCTTGCAGCTAACCTGAATATTGAATGCAGTCTTGGCACAGGAAATTCAAGATCTGGAATATCAAGGCACAGAGTGCTGCAGAAACTGAGCAGGTCTGGCAGCATATGTGGATACAGAAACACAGTGGAAGTTTTGAGTCTAATATGACTCTTCTTCAGAACTCTAAAGAGGAATCATTCTGGAACGTTAACTCTGTTTCGCTCTCCACGGATGTTGTCAGAGCTGCTGAGTTTCTCCAACATTCTCTGTGTTTGTTCTTGAGTATCAAGGCTGACGTTCCTAATCTGAAAATGAGGATAAATGTAGCCCAGCTAATCCAAAAGACACAAACTACATTAACATAGAGGGGACTGATTTTATGCTCTCTCACTCTTTAATAAGTATCACTTAAGACCTGTCCACTGATTATGTTAGTTGTGTCTTAACAAAACTTCCATCTAATAGGTAATTTATTTTTCTAACTTTGTTTTTCAAATCATGAAGTTATATAATCACAAAGAGAATTTATGCCAAGTCCACAGATCTCTAAAAGGAATTTTCTGCAACTTGTGTTTAGAGTGATATAATTTCCAGTTCCCCAATGTCCAGTACCTACCTCCTCTTTCTTCTTCTTAGCCAGAACAGCAAATACTTTGGTCTGGTTATCTGTTTCTTGAGAGAGACGATAGTGACCAAAGAGAACAGCATCCATTCTAAGGTGAAGCAAAAAGAATGTGATGAATGAGTTCCACAGAAAGTTCCATGAAATAATGCACAAATAGGTCAGGTAAGTTTAATTAATGCGCAATGCTTGGCAGTAAAAAAAAAACCCTTCTGTTTCAATTAATATGTCTACCTACTTTTCATCTGTTGTTTAAACATCTTAATGAAGCACAACTGATTTATTTTCAAATTTCCAGACATTTATACAAACTTGCTCCAACAGTACAATAACCAGCACATTGAAATATAACATGCTAGAAATTCACTAAAGGCAAAGTCAGGCTTTATACTTCTAGAGTTCACCCAACATTCCATTAGTCAAATAAGAGGATGGCGTATAAAGAGTGATCAATCTCACTTCCCTCCCTTTTCCTATAGCTCTACAGGTTTTTCTGTCTTTAACTATTGTTTTCAATGTTATTATTGGGTCTGCTTCCATAATTGGTCAGATAGTGCTTTCCAGATGATCACTGTTCATTGTGTAAGTAAAATGCTTTCTTATGTTGCTTCTGGTTCTTCTGCTACCTGATGAAGGAGCAGCGCCCCAAAAGCTAGTGCTTCCAATTACACCTGTTGGACTATAATCTGGTGTTGTGTGATTTTTAATGTTATTCAGTCTCTGCACATTACTGACACTCTGCATTCCAGGTATTCCAACATTTCAGTTACATCCTCTCCAAGGCTCTAACATTCTTTCTAAATTAAGGTGATCAGTTGATGCCAAATTCATGAAAGCATTTGCATAACTTCCTTGACCTTCTATTTATAAAGCCAAGGACGCTATATCCTTAACTGTCATCTCAACATTTCCTCAAAATTCTAAGAATTTGCTTATGCAGGATTCTTTGTCCCTGCATCCACTTTCAAATTATACCATTTAGTTCACAACATATCTTAGCATTCTTCCTTCCAAAAGTCTGCCACAACACATTTCTCTACATTAAACTGTATTTAACATGAGTGCTCCAATCTTCCTCAGTTGCAATCATCCTCACATTTCCAGGATTTATATTCTTGGAAATTATACCTTTCATGCCCAGTTATTAATACACATCAAGAGGAGCAGTGGTCATAATATCAACCCTCGGAGAATACCACTAATAATTCTTTTAAATATTAAGAACAATGGTTCACCACTATATTCCCCTGCCTGTCTTTTAGTCAACACCGAACCCAGACTATTACTATCACTTTAATATTGTGTGCCTCAACTTTGGTAATCAGACTATCTTTCAAACAATTTTTGAAAGTCCATGTACAAAAGAACAGAAGTAGGCTGTTCAGTCTCTTAGTGGCAGCACAAACCTTCATAGGATTTTGGATCTGCATATCTGTCCAATGCCTTCCTGAGTGAAAGATCCTTAGACAGCATCTTCCAAACCCCCAAACACTTCTATCTAGAAGGACATGGACAGCAGATACATGGGAAAACTATCTGCGAGTTCCTCTCACCATCCCGATTGACTTCCTGCTATTCCTTCATGTCACTGGTCAAAATCGTGGAACTCCCTCCCTCTAATGACATTGTGGGTCTACCTACAGCACATATACTGCAGCAGTTCAAGAAGGCAGCTGAACACCACGTTCTCAAGGGCAACTAGGGACATGCAATAAATGCTGGCCCAGTCAAGAGTAAAAAAAAGTTTTGGTCACAGCAATCCTTTCCTGCTCGTTCCAACATATAATCAGATCAAGAAAACCATGCAGAATATTTCTTTAGATGACTCATTTTCATTGGTAATCTCTTTTTCAACCTTGTTGATGCTATTCTTGGTTAAGCACCAGACTTTGGTCTGTACAAAATGTTTGGCGACAACTGTAGTACCATGTCCATAATGGTTGCCACACTATAGGGAAGCTATGATTACAGTGAAGGGATGCAGAGGGCATTCACCATGTTGACTGGGTTGGAGCAATTTGACTATGAAAAGAGGCTGGAGAAGTTTAGGTTGGTTTCTTTAAGAGGAGAGAAGGCAATGGAGAAATCTCATTGAGGTGTAGACTTAAATATGTGGAAGCAGGTAGAACCTGAACCAAGCTCTTCTGGTCCCTCATTGAGGTGTGTAACATTATGAGGGACATGGAGAGAGTGGATAGGAAGCAGCTGTTTCCCTTAGTTGAAGGGTCATTAAGGAGAAAGCATAGTTTTAAGGTTAAGGGCACAAGGTTGAGAGGAGATTTGAGGAAAACATTCTTCATCCAGAGGGTGGTGAGAATCAGGAATGCACTGTCTGGGAGGACAGCAGAAATCTCAACTTTTAAAAAAGGTATGTGAATGGGTACTTGAAGTTTTCTAACATTTGGGATTTGGGCAAATACTAGGTAAGTCAACGTTTCTGGCATAAGCCCTACATCAGGAATTATGCTTGAAACATCAAGTCGCCTGCTCCTCAGGAACTGTCTGACCGGCTATGCTTTTCCAACATCACACTCTTCGACTTTGATCTCCAGCATCTGCAGACCACATTTTCTCCAAATACTAGATAATGGGTTAAAAATCACACAACACCAGATTATAGTCCAACAGGTTTAATTGGAAGCACACTAGCTTTCGAAGCGCCACTCATTCATCAGGTGGTTGTGGAGGACACAATTGTAAGTCACAGAATTTAAAGCAAAAGTTTAGTGTGATGTAACTGAAATTATACATTGAAAAATACCTTGATTGTTTGTTGAGTCAAGACTCAACAAACAAACAAGGTATTTTTCAATGTATAATTTCAGTTACATCACACTGTAAGCTTTTGCTATAAATTCTGTGTCTTACAATTGTGTCTTCCACAACTAACTGATGAATGAGCGGCGCTCCGAAAGCTAGTGCTTCCAATTAAACCTGTTGGGACTATAATCTGGTGGTGTGTGATTTTTAACTTTGTACACCCCAGTCCAACACCGGCATCTCCAAATCATGACGACATAATGGGATTAGTGTAGATAGGTTGGCAGTTTCTTGATTGGCCAAAGCGCCTCTTATGAACTATATGACTCTTTGCTTTGTAATTTTCGTTTGTATCGTCCTCCAGATCCAGCAAAGAAAGGCACCCTTTAAGCCCTTCTTGCAGCTTTCAGAACTTTCAAGGACTACCGAGGACAAATTATTGTCCCCTTTCACCTTCTATTTAGTATATCCTCTTTCTTTCTTCTAATCATCTCATCCTTCCCCCTAATCATGTCATACCTCCTCTCTTTCTTTCCTTTGAATCATCTCTCCTTATAGCTCCCCACTCCAACTCCTTCCTCCACCTTCAAACCTGGTTAAGTTGAAAACTGAATTAAGTCTTGTCAGAGTATAAAAACACATTACAAATACAGTGTACTTCCTACAGGTGGTACACTTTTTCTATCATTCTTGATTTGACAAGAACAGATTTTGGCCTGAAAATATATTAAATAACATATTTAATCTTATATATTCCCTGACTCACCATGAATAATACCAAAGGATACTAAAAACTGATATGTAGGAGGTTCACCCTGCTGGGAGTATGGCAGGGGTCAGGAGAATGCAGAGACCCAGAAGAGTGATAGACTTAGCTTCCAGTGGGTAGGAATGAGACTGAAGAAGATTGTATGACATGATAGGTCTGATTTATTGGAATATGCAGGAAACTGACAGACTTATGGGAACAGAGCGATGTCTGGTCACAACTTGCTGAGGCATGCTGAATTCAACAGATAGGTGAGATGACACTTGCCTCCATAACAGCTGCCTTATGCCTTGGTTTATTTGGTGGATTACCAGGGATTGGGAGAACCAACCATCTGGTATTACCATAAGAAATAGGAATAGGAGTAAACTGTTCAGCCCCTTGAGCTCACTCCACCACAACAGGATCATGGCTGATCCAACACTTCTCACTTCCACTTTCTTGCCCTTTCCCCACAACCTTTAATTCTCCTACTGATCAAGAATCTATCTATCTCAGCCTTCAAAGTACACAAGGACTCTGCTCCCACAGTTCTCTGTGGCAAGGAGCTCCAACCACTTCAACCCTCAGATCCCAGATTCTCCATGAGGGAAACCATCTCCTCATCATGTAGTCTGTCAAGCGCCTTAAGAATCCTGTATGATTCAACAAAATAACCTCTCATTCTTCTAAACTCCAATGAATAGATTCCCAGCCAGTTTAATCTTTGCTCACAAGACAACCCCTCCATACTGGGTATCGTACTAGTGAACCTTCTCCGAATTGCTTTGAATTAAGCAATTTGAAAATAAGAGGACCAAAGTAACACTCAATACACCAGATGTGGTCTCAATAGCACCTTGTACAGTTGGAGTAAGACTTCCCTACTTTTATATTCCAATCCCCTTCAAGTAAGGACCAACATTCTATTAGCTTTCCTGATGACCTGATGACCTATGTACCAGCTTTCTATGTTTCATGCACACGTAACCCCAAGTCCCTTTGTTTTGCAGATTTCTATAGTTTGCTCCATTTAAATAATATTTTTTTCATTCTCCCTTGCAAAATGAACAATTTCACAGTTTTCTACATTGTACTCCGTTTGGCAACTATTTACCCACTTAATGAACCTATCAATATCTCTCTGTAAATTGTTTGCTTCTTTCTTGCAACGTGCTTTTTCATTTTTTTGTGTGTCATTTGCAAATCTGACTCCAGTACATACGCTTCCTTCCAAGTCATTAATATATATAAACAGTTGAGCTCCCATCACTAATCCCTGTGGAACCCCACTGGTCACAGGTTACCAAGTTGAAAAAGAATCCCTTATACCCACTTGCAGTTTCCTGCCTATTAGCCAATTCTCTATCCATGTTAATACACTACCTCCAACACCACGGAGTCTTATTTTATGACTTCATGTTTGTGAGGAACCTTGTCAAATGCTTTCTGGAATTCCAAGTGCAATACATCTACAGTTTCCCCTCTATCCATTCTGGTTGGGACTTCCTCGAATAACTCTTAATAAATTAGTCAGACGCGATTTCCCTTTCACTAAGTCATGCTGATTCTGCTTGATTAGATTATGATTTCCCAAGTGTTCTGCTGTCACATCCTTAATAATTAATCCGAACACTTTTCCAACAATTCAGTTAGGCTAATCCACTTATCGCTCTTTGTCTGTCTCCCTTTTTGAATAGGGGTGTCACGTCGTCATTTTTTTCAAATCCTCTGCATTTCTCCAGAATTCAGGGATATGTGAAAAATTACAACCAATGCATTTACTACCTTTGTAGCTACTTTGTTTAGGATCCAAGTCATCTGGTGCAGGAGGTATATCTGCATTTCACCCCATTAGTTTGTCTAATATTACATCTCCAGTGATGGTGATGGCACTTAATTTCTCCTCTGTATTTTTTAGGATTAATGGGATGTTCTAACCATCTTCCACCGGGAAACTTATGCAGATTGTTTAGCTCCTCAGCCATTTCCTTGTTCCCCAATAAGCATCTCCCTAGATTCATTTCCTAAGGGGCTGATGTTCACTCTTACCTCTCTCTTCCTATTTACGAATTTAAGAGTTTTATTTTCAGGTTATATAAAACTTGCTAGATTGTCCTGGTAGTTTATTTTCACTGTCTTCATTATAACATTTTAGGCCTCCATTATTGAATACTGAATTTATCCAGTTATCAGGGCTTATTACCAACTTCTGTATCCTTATTTGCTTTTTCTTTCAACTTAATACTCTTCTTCACTTCCTTGGTTCGCCATGATTGGTTTATCCCTCTTATAATCTTTCCTCCTTACTGGGATGTAATCTTCTGAGGGTCATAAGTTACCCCCTGAAATGTCTGCCACTGCTCACTTACTGTCATTCCTACTAATCTATCTGCCCAGTTGACTTCAACTAATTTCATCCTCATTTCATTATAACATCCTTTATTTAACTTAAACACAGTTGTTTATGATTCAAGTTCCTCACTCTCAAACTGAATATTAGATTCTATCTTGTTATGATCACTACTTCCTGGGGATCTTTTACTCTAAAGGTCATTTATTAAGCCAGCCTCATTACTGATTATTAGATCCAGGATAGCCTGCTCCCTGGTTGGCTTCACAACATATAGCTCTAGGAAATGATCTCTAATGCACTCTATGAATTCGGTGTTGTGGCTACCGTTTCTAATTTTATCAGCCCAATTGTCAAGAACACTGAAGTCATCCATAATTATTGCTGTTTTCTTTTCACGTGGTCCTACTATTTGTTAATCTATAGCCTTTCCTACAGAATGGCTACTGTTTGAGGTTCTGTACACTATTTTAACCAATGTCTTCTTTCCCTTGGGCTGTGTTTTATTTTTAAACCTCTGCCCAAATGGATTTTACATCATTTGAATCTGAATCATCTCTCATGAGTCCACATTTCATCTCTTAACAGTGCCACCCCACCACCATTTCCATCTCTCCTGTCTTTCTGAAAAGTCATCTATTTCTGAATGTTAAGTTCCCAGTTTTGATCTTTTAACAATGTTTCTGTAACGGCTAAGATATCATATCCATTTACCTTGATTTGCACCATCAGTTGGTCTACCTTATCATGAATGCTTCATACATTAAGCTACAAAGGCTTTAAATTTGTTTTATTATCAAATTTCACTGCACTTTTACACTGCTTGGAAAAGATAACATTCACACATTTGACCCTTCCTTGCATTTTCTGATAATATTATGGACCAGACCATACCCCCTCAAAATATTTCAAGAAGATAGCCTAGACTCTTATTTTTCTTATTTTAAAGGCAGATGCAAGTGGATAGTCCAGGTGTGATGCAGCTGGTCAAACCACTCAGCTTTAAGCAAAACAGAATTTATTTAAACACTACAGCTGAAACATGAACAAAAGAAAAGAGAGTTTAGAATAACTTAACGGAACCGACTCGATAACGCAACTTAAGGAGCTGTTCCAATTCCCGTAACATCCATAAACACACCCCTTGGCAAAAGCTAAATTCAAACAGTTCCTACAGGCAGGAGAGGTTTCAGAGCGAGAAGCCAGTCAAGAACCATCTGCTGAAGCACGGCATCTTTTTTGCACTGCAGCAGCTTCTGACTGCCTGCTGAAAGTAAACCAAACTATCAAAACCTGAACTGAGAGGACTGACCACTGCCCTGCCATTGTTAAAGGCGACAATTTGGCACCTCTGCCTTTATGACCTCTCTTGAAAAAAAGACCACGGTCAAAATAACCTTTTAAAGTGACAGCATTGTCACAGTAACAATCAGCCCCAAACTGCACCATCTCCTTCAGCTTTGTTTTTTGAATTTTCTATGTAACTGACTCCCACCTCTTCCCGTAAAACTATTTAGTTTAAAGCCTTATCTAGAAGCCTAGTTATGCAATTTGCTAAGACTCTGGCCCCAGCATGATTCAAGTAGAACCATTCCCAATGGAACAGCTTCTCCTTCCCCAGTACTTGCGCCATTCGAACTTGAACCTATTTCTCCCAGACCAATCTTTGAGCCACATGTTTACTTCTTTAATCTTGTTGACATTGTGCCAATTAGCTTGAGGGTCAGTTACTAATCTGGGGAACATTTTTAGTTCTGCTTTTCAATTTATTCCTTCAGTAAAACCCTTTTTTTCTCATTTTACCTATATTGTTGGGACCTACATGGACCATGACACTGGATCTTTCCTATTCTGCTCCAAGTTTGTCTCCAGCTCAGATGGGATACCTTGAATCCGGGCACCAGGCAGGCAACACAGCCCTCAGAACTCACTATCCTGGCCACAGAGAGCAGTCTATTCTCTGGCTATATGGTCCCTGATTATAACTACATTTCTGTTTTTTCCCCACTCTTGAATGCTCCCTTTATCATGGTGTTAAGGTCAGTTTGCTTATCCTCCCTGTAGTGTCTGCTCTCATGCAGACAGGAAACAATAAGTTCAAACTTGTTAGACATGGCAAAGGGCTGAGGCTCCTCCAGCATTATTTCCTGGATCTCTTTTTCCTGCCTCGCTTTCGTTACATACCTCTGATCTTGACCACTGACTGAATTTGAGACAGTTAATCTAATAAGTATATCTGTCTCCTGAAAGGCAGTTTTCAGATAACACTTCCTCCTTGACAAATCTGTTGAAATTTCAAGAAGATGTAATTGGTAGAGTTGTCAAGTGACAGCAGGTTGATGTGGTATATTTGGACTGTCAGAAAGCATTTGACATAGTCCCACATAAGAGATTATTGTGCAAGATTAAAATGCATGGGATTGGGCGTAGTTATAGAGATGAATAGAAAACTGGTAAGCAGAGAGAAAACAAAGAGTAGGAATTCATGGGTCCTTTTCAAATCGGCATGCAGTAACTACAGGGATCAGTGAGAGGACTCTAGCTATTTACAACATTTATTAATTATTTGGATGAAGGAACTAAATGTAACATCTCAAAGTTTGCAGATGATACCAAGTTGGGTGGGAGAGTGAACTGCGATGAGGATGCAGAGATGCTTCAGCATGATCTGGACAGGCTGGGTGAGTGGGCAAATCAATGGCAGATGCAGTATAATTTGGATAAGTGTGAGGTTATTCACTTTGGAAGCAAATACAAGAAGGCAGATCACTACCCGAATGGCAGTGGGACCTTGAAAACCAGTCGCTGAAGGTAGGAATGCAGGTGCAGCAGGTGGTAAAGAAGGCAAATGGTATGTTGGCCTTCACAGCGAGAGGTTTCGAGTACAGGAGCAGGGATGCAGTTGTATAGGGCCTTGGTGAGTCCACACCTAGAATACTGTGTGCAGTTTTGGTTTCCTTTTCCAAGGAAAGATGCTCTTGCTCTCGAGGGAGTGCTGCGAAGGTTTACCAGGCTGATTCCAGGGATGGCGATGCTGACATAAGAGGAGAGACTGACTAGGTTAGGACTGTTCAGATGAGTCACAGAGACTTCTAAAATTCTAACAGGACGAGACAGGGAGGATGTTCCTGATGGTGGGTGCATCCAGAAGCAGGGGTCACAGTCTGAGGATTCGGGGGTAGACCAATTAGGATGGAGATGAGAAGAGTGGTGGGCCTGTGGAATTCGTTGCCATAGGAAGTAATTGATGCCAAAGCATGGAATGTATTCAAGGGCCAGCTAGATTTGGCACCTGGGACGAATGGATGAGGCTATTGAATTTGATGCTCAGCCATGGTAGTGATGAATGGAGGATCTGTCTCGAAGAGCTGAATGGCCTCCTCCTGTTCCTATCTTCTATGTTTCCTCCCTTGCGTGTCACACTGCATGAAGCGCATAATTCCACCTTATCAACTCTGAGCCGGAGTTCCTCAAGTAACCAGATGGAATTTAGAATAGCATAATGGTCAGCACAGACATGGTGGGTGAAGGGCCAGTTTGTATGCTGTACTGGTCTATGTTTAACCAACATTTGATATCGGTCATTACGAACGACAATGAGGTTCACCAGTTCTCATATCATGCAGGTATAACACATCCCCTGGCCCTGCATCTCTATTGTTTATGGGAGTTTGGAATCCTAGCAGTGAGGCGATTTGGCCCAGCATGTCTGCACTGACCTTCTGAAAAGTTTCCCACCAGGAACCACCCCCCAATTCCATCTCCGTAACCCTGCACTTACCACAGCTAACCCACCTACCATGCACACAATAAGACTATTTTCTTTGTTTTACAAGGCCAATCCATCCAATCTGCACATCTTACGAGTATGGAAGGAAACCAGAGGACCTGCTGGAAACCCATGCAGATCCAGGAGAATGTGCAAACTCCACACAGAGACCGGAGGCTGGAATAGAACTTGGGTCCCTGGCGCTGTGAGGCAGCAGTGCTAACCATTATGCCACTGTGCCACTCACTTTACTTAGTTCTTAATTTGTTTTTTTTTTATCTTGTATGGGTCTTTTGGTTTTTAATTTGTAAAATATAAAATATTTTTTCTATTCATGTTTGATCTGAAAATAGCTTATAATAGATTGTCAAATTAGCAGCTATTGGTTTTCCTGTTATGTCAGTTTTTCTGCCGAACTCCTGATAGAACAGTACAGGACAAGAACAGGCCCTTTAGCCCATATTAACTATGATGCTATTTTAAGTAATCCTGTTTGTCTGCACATGGTCTTTATCCCTCGATTCTCTCCTGGTCTTCAAGTTAGAATTACAGAATCCATACAGTGTGGAAGCAAGCCATTCAACCCATCGAGTCCACATCGACCTCTCGAAGACCTGTAACCTTGCATTCTCCATGACTAATCCATCCAGCTTGAACATTGTTTGGCACCATGCATCTTTGGGCTGTGGTAGGAAACCCACGCAGAAACAGGGAGAATGTTTAAACTCCATACAGTTGCCCGAGGCTGGAATTGAGCCCAGGCCCCTGGTGCTGTGAGGCAGCAGTGATAACCACTGACCACCATTTTTATCTTGTTAAAAAACAATGAATGAAAAAGTAAAAAAAGTACTTCCCATATGCACCAAATTCCCATGCTGCTCCAAAATTCCAGAGATACAAACTCACTTATGCCATGCCTCACTCAGGATTCACTCCTTACTGAACATGTGAACTTTACATGCAGGCAGCCTAAATACAATATTTAAAGTGCAAACCATATAAATGAAAGGGGGCAGGCAAGTTGGGGGTCAGGATGCAGACTCGTAACACTTTAATTCCCCAAACTGACCAAATCCCTTTCATATTTTGAAGTTAAAACTTCCCCTGAAGTATTCATGGAATAAACAATTCAACCTGAACAATTTGGTCTTCAAAGCAGATACGATGCAGATGCATATATTAGCAGAATTTTAGAATGACATGGCATGGTAGATTGCTGAACTTCTCAATACTATTCAATTATTACCTTGGAGACCTGACAGATAAACGAGGGATGATGGATTGAGGATCCTCTGGCGTGGTCAGCATTATTACTTGACTGTCTGGGAAGAATCGCAGATATCTAATGGCATGAAGAACAGCAAACAAGGATTAATACTTGTAAATTCTATACTCACAACTGACACGCACACATTTTACACCAAAGGTAAATCCATTCTTTAATGAAAACTCATAACTTTGGCTGTATCTTTGAATTTTTAAATGGAGTTTTAAATGGATTTTGGTCTAAAAACAATAATTAGGTGTGAAGAATATGAAATTTAACAAGACAGATTTAACAGGAACAACATAAGCAAAATTCAAAATATTGCCTGTTCTAGCCAACTCAGTTCAAGTGTAGGCTTAATCCAAAATCCTTGAAGGGTTCAGGACATAACCTTAACCAGATCAAGCTATGCAGCTGCTGAACCATGTATCACCTTCTGTTCTGAGAAACAAAAATTCTGGCAAACATCCAATTTAAAAAAAAAACAACTTGGAGAAAATTTGTTGGCCTGGATATTCAAGGAATGGCAATCACAATCATTGTCAATCCGCTCCTCCTATTTTAGCATCATGACTAAGCTTGGCATTTTAATGTTGGCAATTCAGGTCCAGGTACCGGAATGTACCAGCTCCCTCCTGGTTCAGGATAGCAAGGAGAAACCAAATACCCACCATAACTTTTTCATACCAGTAGATGTCGTACTCTGTTGCTTAAGTATCTAGCAGCACAGGTAGACATTTGATTGCTCCCATGAAAGGGTAAGCATGCAGGTGAGTGGCAATTAGGGTAGAAGTTGGTTCAGGGGTTAGGATCCCAAAGTGCAAGGTGCCAGGATGTCAGATGCGTAGGGTGCCAAGAAAATGATGGAGCGCTTTAGGGTAGGTCAGATCAATCAGGGTTTGGTGGTGATGTGGGAGGATGAGGGGGAAGTGCTGTTGGGTCAGGAAGGTCAGCAGACTGCTGTTTCCTGTAGGAAAAGGGTATTGGGTTCACTGAGAGATTGGTTGTAGGGTCTAACAGCAAGGGCAAATTTGATCAATCCAGGAGGGAGATGACTATGTCACATCTAATGCGAGTCTGTTGTTTGGTCTTGGATGTCAAGGCTCACTACATCAATAGTGTCATCTGTTGCACTGACTGTGAAATTGATGTGACTGTGAAACTTTGCTAACTTCCTAACTTGAAACAAAGTCACTACATCAGAGTGGGCATTCCATTTTAAACACTGATGTTCTCACCTAGCAATTAAAAACACATGGAGTACATGAAGATTTAATTTTCCTTTTGAAAGTATCACATTTATTCCATCTATATCTTAACTGCTCAATTTTACAAATTGGATTTTATAGACTAAGCTACTGCTGAGATTGATTTCAATAAAACCAGCCTAAGACGGAACATGCACCTGATAATAAAACACCTGCACAAGTAAGGATTTGGTTATCAAATGTATGTCATTCTCCTCTCATGATTTTGTGTTCTTTTAAATGACAGAAAAGCTAACATACCTGTAGTATTCTACCTGATGCCAAGCTCTGTAAAAACCATCAAGAGACTCCTCTCCTTGACGTATATAGGTTGTCTTGTTGATATAAACACCTACAAAAATGTCAACATTGTTAGTACGTATCAAGTATCAGTACATTGCAAATCTCAAAACTTTTGAATTAATGATATTCATTTTTCTTTCAAAATACCTTTTTTATATGGTTTAGGAGTTTACCTATAAATTAGCTACATAAAAGTTGTCTGCTTTGAGAGATATGTTTAACAGAATTTTTGCTTCCAGAAAGGATTTTTTTAAACAAGTAATGAGCATCATGACTAAAATGTACACACTCTCTAGTTATTTAGATCTTAAAACTTTCACAATTAGTGAAGGTTTGATATGACAAAGTTTCATAAAACCTTTCCACTAGTCAAATTGCAGCAATTGCTAAACAGTTACCCCAATACGGAGTACAAAATTTATAAACAGTTCTTGTCAAGTATCCAAAAAAAAAAGCACTGGCTTTCACTTCTATAGAAAACATTGAAAAATAGCACTGAACATGAAGTAAAATGTTACATTTACACTGTAAAAAAAGTTATGCAAAAACTAAATATAAGGAAAAAGGTACATATCTACTATGAGGGTTCGAGCTGTTTGTCAGTAAAAATAAAGCAGTTGTAAAACATTGGACAGAAGTTTCCCTTGGAATACAAAATATAGAAGCAGGAGTGGGCTATGTCATCCCTCGAGCCTGCTCCATCATTCAAAGATGATCATTCAACTTCCAGGAACAAATCTAACTTCACTCCCAGCTTCCAATGGATCCACTATTCCCCATTTTACCAAGTTGTAATATTGAGTGATGACAAAAAGGCGCAGCTCTTGAGTTTCCAGCTACGTCTCAAACCAAATACCAGCAAAGCCCACTCTGACAATTCTTTCCCCTTCTAACCAGTGGGACAAATCTTCTAGAATCATCGGATTGCTGCACGATTATTGTCTTTGATTACAGATTGTCTTCTCTTCACATTCTGCCTAGTAATCCACAGAAAAGTAAACTCTTGTCTTTGCTAACACTAGGTGCTTCTCTCTCTCTCAAATCTTGGGACACAGATGGGAGAATTTTCATCTCCCTGGACTCGGGAGAGAACTGGCAAGATGAAATAATTGGGTATTTGTGCTCAGTTAGAATGTCTATGAGTAACTCACTCAACTTTGAACATGCAGGCCCTTAGTGATCAATTACAAGCAACTTAAGGTCTCCAACTTGCAACCTTCCCAAATACCTCCCAAACAAGTGGATGGCATTACCATCTGCGAATCCTCAAATGGATCAAACACTCAAATACTGTGATAGACGATCAGAGACTGAAACTTTTGCAACTAGTGACTGATCTTTTCATTCACCAAAGCCTTTGCACCATCAATAAAAACGTCAGGAGGGCTGAATGGAAAACTCTCAAAACCAATAGATGAATGTGGCTCTCCAACAACACTCAAGAGGTTTGACAACATGCAGGACAAGGCAGGCTACTTGATTGAAACCCCAGCTAATTGCTTCAAAATTTAACCCTCCATTATCCATTTAATGTAGCTATAAGTGTGTGCCATCTATAAGATGGACCAAGACTTATTTAACAAAGGCACTAAATCCATGACCACTCCAACATTATTAAGAGGACAAGGGTTGTGAGACACACATGGATACTATCAGCACTTCCAAATTATACAAAATCCTGAGTTGGAAATATATTAATTGTTGCTATGTCAAAATCTTGGCACTTCTTATCTATAACACCTAGGCGTACCTTTACCACATGGTGTGAAATAGTTCAAGAAGGTGGCTCACCACCAGCACACACACACACATTCTATGAATCAACAAGTTTTTAAAAACCAAATGCAAACAAGTCTCTCTTCCAATCAGCACCTTTATACGGGAACTGGAATATACTATTAGTAGACTCAGGCTCTCCCATACACAAGTAGTCACTTGTGCTTCACCTAATCCGATCCTTTCTCCTGTGGACCATATTCATACTATTGTGAATGAGGGTATCTCAACTTCTGCTATGGTTCAGCTGTTTAAGTTTTCAAGCAGCCAAAGTGGTGGCTTGCAAGATTGCACATTCAAGCTGTGCTGAACTAGCCAGTTCTAGCGGGGAGATGGTACACAAACTGAAGTTTCCCTTTGGGATGAATATCAAAATTGTAGCCCCCAATTTTTATTTAACTAGGGCTAGAATTGTATGTAGGGACTTTACATTATGTGGCTCGCTTTGTATGGCCCTCTACGATGATTGATTTGACCAGAAGATATCAACACATTTGAGAGAAGTGAACTGGAGGTAAGAAAGAAAAACATGTGAATAAAACTACAAGCCTTAGGGGCCTGTTGTATCCATACTCCTGGACCAGGAAGCCAAATTGAAGTCCCACCTACTTCAGACATGTGTAACATCTCTGAATGGGTTGATTAGAAGAATAGATTAAATAACAATTTAAAATTAAAAGCCTGATTCACAAAGATTCTCCTTCAAACAAGGGCCATTTACATTTTTAGTAAATTCATTATAGACCTGATTTCACATTCTACATTACTTGATGTGGTATTTCATTTGTCGATACATTCAGCTATAACTTTGTTAAACACTGGACATGCTTATATTAGGTTATGTAACACTATTTTTGAAACACTGAAAAGAGATGTCAAGTGTACAGCACTCCTGGAGCTTCTCATTGTTGTACATATCATAATTTGACACTGTCATTTCTGAAATTACAAGTTGGAAACTCCAAAGAGGATTGTACTTTTCATTCTGTAATGTCTTAGGAACACACTTTCTTCCCCAAACACCTTTCCCCAATTTTGTGTCCTTCCACTACAGACTAAGAGACAACCTACACCAATTTTTTTGTCAAATGTCATTAACTAGATGGTATTGGATTTTCTCCCCATTTACTTAGTCCCACTTTGTCTTCTGGAAAGCCAGACAGTCACTTGTGGGAAGAATAAACCTGCCTGTATGATATAACATATTTCACAATAATAGTAAGTAAAATCACTTGTTACATCAACATTGTGATACTTGTGAGTTTACTCAGAGAAGCCTTCACTGGTAGGTTTTACTGCATAAAGTGGCAAGAAGCTGCAGTTTTTAAAAAAATAATTTGGACCCAGAACTAGGGCTATTTTATTCAGAGCTTCTATTATTGATGTAATGAGTGGTGTGCCACAGGAGCGCTGGGGCCTCAACTTCTTAAAATTTAAATAAATAACTTGCATGTCAGGACTAAAGATATGGTTGCTACATCTGCTAATGACAGAAGGATTGTTGTAAAGCAAGTTAAGAAGAGGATATAAGGAAGCTACAGAATGACATGGATAGTTAAATCAATGATGTATAAGGTTGAAATGTCCATTTCGGCAAGAAGAATAAAAAAGAAACATTATTGAAATGGTGAGGGACTGAATAGTTTTGAGATGCAGAGGTATCTCTGTGGTCTAATGTATGAATAGCTGAAGGTTAGCATACAAGTACTGCAAATAACTAGAAAAGCTAATGGAATGTTACTGTCTATTGCAAGGGCAATTAAAATACAGAAATGGAGAGGTTTATGCTTCAGTTTTACAGAGTATCGGTGAGACCAAGTTCGTGAGACAGCATTGGTTTCTGATGAGGGTTTTTAAGAAAGTGTATGGTGTGTTTGCTTTCATTTGCAGAGAGATGAGTTTAGGAGCCACGAGGTTATGCTCCAGCTGTACAGAGCCCTGGTTAGACCACACTCAGAATATTCTATTCAGTTCTGGTCGCCTTGTTGTAGGAAAGTTGTAGAAGTTTTAAAGAGGGTGCAGAGGAGACTTACCAGGATGCTGTCTGGACTGGAGGGCACGTTTTATGAAGAAAAGTTGAGGGAGCTAGGGTTTTTCTCATTGAAATGAAGAAGGATGAGAGGTGACTTAATAGAGAGGTACAAGATGACGAGAGGCATAGGTAGAGTGGATAGCCAGAGACTTTTTCCCATGGTGAAAGTGTCTATCACCAGGGGGCATAATTTTAAGGTAACTGGAGAAAGATTTAGGGGAGATATCAGAGGTAGGTTCTTCACACAGTGTGTTTTGGGTGCTTGGAATGCACTGCCAGCAGTGGTAGTGGAGTCAACTTACGTTCGGGACATTTAAGCGACTTGTGGATAGGCACATAAAGATAGTACTATGAAGGGTATGTAAGTTAGTCTGATCTTAGACTTGGATAAAAGACTGGCACAACATCAAGGGCAGGAGGGCCGGGACGTGCTGTACTGTTCTATGTTGTATGTTCACATGTGCGGAAAGCAATACAGAGTAGGCTTAGTGGAATAATACCGGAATGGTTGTGTTGTCTTACATGTAAAAGTTGGATAGGTTTGGCTTGTATTTGGAGTTTAGTAGCGTAAGAGACAACGATTAAAAATTTAAGATGCAAAGGGGTGTTCTGGAAAGCATGCCTCTTCTTGTAGGACTATCTAGAGCTCGGGGGCACTGTTTAAAAGTCATGGATTACCAACTGAAGACAGAGATGAGGGGAAATATTTTCTCGTAGGATTAGGAATCTTTGGAACTCTGCTTCCATTGCCTTTTGAAGAAAAAAAAAGTCTGAATATTTTTAAGGCAGAGGTAGATAGATCTTTGATAAGAAAATGAAGGAAAGCTTATTGGGAGTAGGCAGGACTATGAAGTAATCACATCAGCCATGGTTTTAGTGAATGATGAAGCAGGCTCAAGGAGATGAGTAGTCAACTCCTGTTCTTTGTTTGTATGCTATCAGGCACAACAGCAGGAGGGAACTGCAGATATTTTAAAGTTACATTATTTTTGTTAACATGGCATATCAACACACTATTTAATGAATTTTAATGAACATTTTTGAAAACAAGACTGAAGTGACCACTAGCTGAAAAAGTGCAGCATGTCAGGCAGCATCCAAGGAGCAGGAGAATCAACGTTTCGGGCATAAGCCCTTCTTCAGGAATTCCTGAAGAAGGGTTTATGCCTGAAACGTCGATGCTCCTCGCTTTTCCAGCAACACATTTTTCAGCTCTGATCTCCAGCATCTGCAGTCCTCACTTCCTCCCTGAAGTGACCACTGGAAGATCTTTAAATGTATATGATATTTTAACCAACATTTATAATTTACTTGATATTTCAATGTAAAAGACCTTTTAACAATATTAAAGTGACTTAATTGTTTAAAAATCCAATGTTTTAAAATCTTGTTGACATGCATATGACACTGTAAATTATTTTAAAATAACAGACTATCTTTCTATCAGGTAATGCAATACTTAGAGGTTAAGCCAATGCCAATGCCTTTTCCACTCAGTG
The DNA here is from genome assembly GCF_004010195.1 of Chiloscyllium plagiosum. Classification (NCBI taxonomy): domain Eukaryota; kingdom Metazoa; phylum Chordata; class Chondrichthyes; order Orectolobiformes; family Hemiscylliidae; genus Chiloscyllium; species Chiloscyllium plagiosum. The sequence goes on from NC_057712.1 coordinate 34,958,624, forward strand.
TGTCAGATTTATATCAATACTGTTGTTCGTTGTAGTGAAATATCATATAACAAAGGATCAGCCTATAAGCTGATCAGAAAACACTCCTGCACAACTTTACAGGAAGAACTGATCTTCCACCCTGCGAGCAAGATTATACAGAAATGAAAGATCCAACATGATTTTGCTGCACCAATGTCTTGGAGACCATTTGGGGAAACTATGCCAGTAGCTGCCAGATGCCTAGGCAGCAATTGGTGACTGATGCAATTAGATATTAAGAGTGACAAAGAGGTCATAGAGTCATTGTCATAGAGTCAGAGAGATGTATAGCATGGAAACAGACCCTTCGGTCCAACCCGTCCATGTCGACCAGATATCCCAACCCAATCTAGTCCCAGCTGCCAGCACCCAGCCAATATCCCTGTGGGACTTGCTAAGAATTTTGGATTACTTCAAGTTGATGGAGGGCAGATGAGGGTCGACATCCAGGAGTGGGCTAGATTTGTGGCTTTGTAAAACACCATGATGCGAAGATGCCAGTGTCGGACTGGGTGGACAAGGTCGGAGGTCATACAACACCAAGTTATAATCCAACAGATTTATTTGAAATCACCAGCTTTCAGAGCACTGCTCTTTTGTCATTCCACGTTACAAAGCAGCAGTACTCTGAAAGCTTGTGATTTCAAATAAATCAGTTGGACTATAACCTGTTGTTGTGTGACTTCTGACCTTCTTAAATACTGCATTGTGGCAAATGGGGAAACCTCACTGGAACAATACAACAGAGCTCTGGGAAAGAAGGGAATGAATTTGGGAGATGGCAATACATTCAAGGATTTTGGACATGAAAAAGACTTTGGAGATGGAATGGTAGTTTTCAAGGACAATGGAGGAGCATGGGGGGAGGTGAAGAGTTTTTTTTCTTTTTTGGGGCAAGGGTGATGACAGAGGAGACAGACCACAGCTGGAGATGGGAACCATTACAATACTGTCGAAAATGTGGACTGGAATGGGAAATTGGGTGATCAGCAATTTGATGGATTGAAATAAGAGGAGGTGGAGCTCATGGACAAGATAAGGGGACATGAGTTAGAAACTAGAGAAAATTGAAAAAGCTGACTTATAATGGGCATGTCTTCAGCTCATGATATCATCAGTCATTGCATTTCTCAGAATGCATTTTGCTCTAGCCATCAAACTGTGCAAGTCTGGATTTTGCAGCATGATCAACAGCAAATATCATCACTTCCTGCTGACTGGGAAATCCAGACTCATGTATTTGTTACATTGCAAATGCATTGTGTGAAATACAAATCATACTTAACCATATGGTTATAACCCAAATAAATGAGATGTGTTCCCAAAACAGGGAGTGAAATAACTATATGTAGGAAAGATCTGGTGATTCAACATCATCTTCAATCACAGGAGAGCAGAGTGAACATCAGAATTTCTACATGGCCAGTACATACAATTTTAAAACATACTGAAATGAGATTTTAGGTTACTAATACCAACAATGTTGACATATATTGTTTTACATTGAAATAATTTCACAATGTTTAACAATGTGTGCAGTACATTTCATATGCCAAACAAAATTTTGAGACTGTGAACTAAATACTGTAAATATGCAATAATTCGGAATCGTCAAAAAGGTTAGAATATAGAAAAAGGGGTGCTAGTGATATAAACTGTTAGAAACTGTTTCAAAATTCCTTTATTTCACAATATATTTCTAAATACACTGTTCTGGAAATTAATATTAACATCCTCCTCCTCAAAGTGTATGATAACTTAAAGCAATCACCACCAAAAGGAGATGGACGTTACTCTTTGCTTGGCCAGCCTTTTCAGTACAATGGTCCAATCCATCCTCTTCTATATGGGCCTCATATAGCTTCAACACAACAGGTTGGTTTTGAGAATTACCAAGTAATGACGTCCTGGCTTTTGAACAATTAAGTGTTGGGATATCTGATAATTTTATATCTCCCCAAAAAAATTATTGGGGCATTGGTTGACAAAGTGTTTTCCCTGGTGTGGGGGTGTCCAGAACTAGAGGACATAGGTTTAGGGTGAGAGGGGAAAGATTTAAAAGGGCCCTAAGGGGCAAATTTTTCACACGTACGGTGGTACGTGTAAGGAATGAACTGCCAGAGGAAGTGGTGCAGGCTGAAACAATTACGACATTTAAAAGGCATCTGGATGGGGACATGAATAGGAAGGGTTGAGAGGAATATAGGCCAAGTGCTGGCAAACCAGACTAGATTAATTTAGGATATCTGGTTGGCACAGACGAGTTGGGCCGAAGAGTCTGTGTCCTTGCTGTACTTTCTATGACTCTAGATGTGTGCCAGAAGTGCTCTAAAAGTTAGCAGATGAACAAAATAATTTTGGTCATTAATGTAATCGCATGACGTTCATACATGATTTTAAGAAAAATCACTACATTGATTTCTAACATCTCTAAAGTTGTATTGGACACCAAGAGCAACAAAATCAGTACCAACAAAGCAAGTGAAATATTCTTTTATATTGTTATGGCATCTACACAATACAACATTAAAGCTTAGGTTTTCCTGTTGCTAACTCACCATCAAAACGGACTCGAGGTCTTTCCAGAAACATTTGTCTCCAAGAGCTGTACAGAACCAAGCTACTGCATGCTCTTCCCCATACCTTCAGACAGGCCAAACGCCAGATTTCAGGATCTCTTACAAACAGAAATTAATAAAAGTAAACTTATGAAAACAAGTGTTTTGAGTAATTACTTACTTATACTAACATAGATGAGTAACTTATTAATTTAAATGTGCATTGTTGACACTAAGCCTATAGTTCAAGGTTCTATGTACTTTAGCTTTACAGTTTATTTGTAATTTTAAGAATTAAACTTTTACCTGTAGAAAATGGAGTCAATGGAAAGCAAACAAACCAGAGTTTATTGGAATTAAAAGATCAGAACAGAAAAGATGGAGGTATAAAACAGTAGGTGGAGAAATGAAAACAATGTATGATGTAACTGAAAACAACAAGAAATGGGATAAGAGAAACATAGAAAGGAAACTATCCCCCCCGAGTTTCTGAGGAGACAAAAACATTAGCCTACAATTTGGAATATAAATCTTCAGTGCAGATTGATTTTGGTTGCTATTAAAAGTATGAAGAGGTATTAAATGGATGGAGAGGTATTCAGGCTCAGGAGTTGTAGTTTGTATCTCATAGTTTGTAGCTCACCAAGAGTTATTTTGTCTTTAATTTGTTCACATGATGTGGGTGATACTGTTTATCCTCAACTGCCCTTGAGAGGAAGGTGGCAAGCTGCCTTTGTAAATTGCTATTGTACATGGGTGGTAGGTAAATCCATAATACTGTTAGGAATATGAGTGAGGATTAACCTTAGTTTGAATTTTAAGAGGAAACGGATGCTAGAAGTTGGCGTAGTTTTAAACTAGTGAAAGAATCAGAAATGGGCCCCCCCCAGAGAGTACTGCAGCAAAGAAAGCAATCAGCAGATTAGCTTGACGTATTGGAAAAGTAACCAGAGCAGGGAACTGAGGTAACAAAAGTCAAGATATGCTGAAAGAAAGATTTACCCCTCAGAATAGCTGGAGCTTGAGGAAAATTGGACTGCAGCATAATTATGAAGGACCATACAACGGTGGGGGGGAGGGGGGGGAAGTGTTTTAGAAGGAAAAGGCTTGGGTAAGTAAGGAGCAAAACTGAGTGTATTGCATAGAAGTTCTCCTCCTCATTCCACAAGTATCTCAGTGAGTCTTCACCTTGGAGGCTCCCTGCCATCAGTCCTGATGAAGGGCTTTTGCCTGAAACACCAATTTTCCTACTCTTGGATGCTGCCTGACCTGCTGTGCTTTTCCAGCACCACTCTAATCTAGACTGATTTCCAGCATCTGCAGTCCTCACTTTTGCCTATGGTATATATATAATATACATAAAAAAACTTATAAAATTAAGACTACTTTTAGATTCATATAACACGGAAAAAGGTAACTTGGTTCAATGAATCCACATCAATCATAATCCCAAACTGAACTGCCTCCTCTTGGCCCATATCTGTCCAAACTAGGGCAACTGTTTTTTTTTAAACATTGAGTGGTTTGCGTGGAATGAAGCGCCAGAGAAAGCAGTGGATGCAGGTACAGTTACAACATTTAAAAATCATTTGGATAAATACATGAATAGGAAAGGATCAGATAGGTACAGGCCAAACGCAGGCAAATGGGACTAATTTAGTTTGGGAACATGGTTGGTGCTGATGAGTTGGACCGAAGGGAAGGGTCTGTTTCCATGCTATGCGATTCCATGACTCTATATGGCAGAGTTTAATTGAACACAAGGTGTTCCAATGTCTCTTTAAATGTTAAAATTACTGAATTGCAATGCTACTTAGAATCTGAAATATCTTATCATTTTCTGACTGATCAACAAAAATGGACCCTTGATACAAGTTATTCATTCATAAATCATACCTCGCACAAATATAAAATGCTCGACAGACCATGGACAATTGTTCTAGAGATCGTAGGTCCAAATCACTTGACACAACCCATCGAAATATATACATGAGGACTTCAAATGGGAGCTCTGCGAAACAATAAACCAATTTATTTTAAATAATAAACAAATTTTGTCTCTATTTTGTGATTTTTTTTAAAAAAATGCCCCAAGATGATTTCTTTGTAACCCAAAGGTACAGTTAAGTAAAGGTTGCAGTAAAACTGCAACAAATATTTAGAAACGAAGGAATAATTAGAGGCAAAATGCTCTATCAAAACTCCTGTAATTGCTGGACCCTCATCCAAGGCTGTTTTGTTTCATTGCACCAATAACTTTATGTGTTGATCCTATTTCATCAAGACGCAACTGACAACTTGTGAGAGAATACATACAAAAGTAAACAACAAAGTAGTTGAAAATAAAAAGTGACTGATTAGTAATTGAATGAAATAATGAGCACAAGAGACTAAACATTAAAAGCAGATTTATTTTTAATTGTTGAGGAAACGTGATGAGGCAAATATTAAGCTAACAGTGCAGAGATAACATTAAAATTCAAAAAGATAGATGGCATTTGCAAAGTGCATGATTTGCTGCTCATTTCAAGTATTTGATTTATTTGTTCTCAGAACATGGGGAACATTGACAAGATCATACTGACTGTCTAATCAAGGGGGCTTTCTTAAACTGCTGTAGTGATCCCCATGATGAAATTAGATAAGAACTGTTAGGTTTTTGATCCAATCACAATGAAGGAACCATAATTAAAGGAAATAAAATAAAATTGCAATGCTGAAGAAACTCAGCAGGTCAGCTTTTGCGAAAGTATAATCTAACCAAAATTATACCACAAGCTGTCAGTCCATAGTTATTTTGAGTTCAATAATTTTTCTTTCACTGTTTTTCTCTCTCTTGCTATATATCCTGCAGTTTCTCCAGCACTTCAATTTTTATTTCAAATCTCTAGCATCCTCAGAATTTTGCTTTCATATAAGAGACACAGACTGACAAAGATTTAATGAACAGCAGCAAACTTGATTCCAGCGGTGATGAAACAGTAGAAAACCTTAATCTCTAGTTACCTCGTAGGAGAATAGTCATGTAAGTGGACTAACAATTGAGAGGCCAAAGCTAATGTTTTGGGGATACGGTTCAAATCCCACCATGACAGCAGAATTTAAATTAAATTAATAAATCCAGAATTCAAAGTTAGTCATCAGTGATGGTTATCATGAAATGATTATCGATTGCTGTAAAATGTCATCTGGTTCGCTAATGTCCTTTAGGGAAAGAAATCTGCCATTCTTACTGGGCCTGGCTTACATATGACTCCAGACTTTGTATAGTGGTTGAATCTGAACAATGGTCTAAAATGGCTGAGCAAATCACTCAGTTCAAGGCTAATTATTGATGGGCAACAAATGCTGATATGGCAGCAATATTCACAATGCATGAAAAAACAAAGGGAAAAAAATATAAAAGCCAAGGTGTATTAAATACCAAATTTTATGGATAAAGTAAATGTAGAACATCTTATTAATAAATCGAGATTGTAGAAAGAGAGTATATATTTGTAAGTCAAACATTTAAATCGGCTTTTTTTGACTTAAAGGGTGATAAAAGTCTGGAATGACCTGTCAAAGTAGTAAAATCAAGATACATTCAACAAGAAACTCATTACTTAATTGAGGCAGGTAGGATTCTAGAACTCCTTATCTAATGCGTCAAAAGGCCTTTTCTTACCCTCAACCAATCTAAACACATTTATTAAACAACAGGAGAGCATTAGAGGAAAATAGATACAGTTTATTAAGGGCACAGAACACCAACTTAGTATTATTCAAGGTAGCAACATCTACAAGTTGCAAAAGTTGTTTCTTGCCTCAGTCAACAACATTTTCTTTCTTTATGATACAGACCTCAAAAGATTCCTTCTGTATACTGATGATGGCAAAACAAGAAACAAAATGCGGCTTCTCTTTGGAGTCAAGAAACTGAATCAAAAGCTACACTAAAAGGTTCCAGAAATACATTTCCTGTGGTTTGAACATGCTCTTACAAACTAGACTGCTCTTTCAGTTAAATAGTTTGCTCATACTATGTGCTTTCTCAAAAATGTAATCTAGCCAAAACTATAGCAGAAGATGGCACCAGCTGTTAGTCTATACAGTCAGTCACACCACACGCTTGATTGAACCTGTCAAGCTAATCTTGTCAAAGATCTAAATGTCGTCATGAAATTCAGGTTAGTCTAGCTTTTGAAATAATTCCTAGTTCGATGTTGATAAAGTAAACAAAGATGTTATCACATTAATGTGAGCAGTTGTACCACCAAATCTCTTATTACTCTAAATAGATCAGGTTTCTATCTGGAAAGTTATGTTTAAATTATGTCAAAAACACTAAACATTGATGTTGCAACATATTAAGGACAAGGAAGGTTAAGACCAACTGAGGGGAACTTTGTTATAATGAAAGCTTAACCTTCAACTGTTTCTTTATTTTTCCATTGAACACTATTTCATTTCATATTTAATACCTGATTATAAAAGCCAGATTATCTATCTTTGAAGTAGAATTTACTCTTTAAATTGAAGGCATCTATTACAACAGGCCAGCACCAGCAGTATTCACTGAAGACTATAAAGGCAGAGGTCAATCTATTCCCCACCAACAACTTACAAGTTTTTGATGCTTTGATACTGGAAATGTTGCACAAACCTTTCATCCTCTCCCAAGGTATACTTAACCATGAAATACACTTGTGAAAAGGTTGTCGGTTGAAGACAAACAAAATGCCTTTTTTGAATTGGAAAGGACCCTTAAGCATGGTTGGATGAATGAAAACACTAAATAGAATATGAATTTCACTTGGAAGGGCGAAGGTGATAATCATCTTTTGTAGCAACTTTATGCTTTATTGTTACACTGTTGCAGACTTCTTATACAGTGACATCCAGAAAAAGAGGTGATCCCTAAGTGGTGGTGTGATTTACAGATCAGGGAATCCATATTGCTGCAGTGACATGCACTCTTACATAATGACCTGTCAAAGTAGTAAAATCAAGATACATTCAACAAGAAACTCATTACTTAATTGAGGCAGGTAGGATTCTAGAACTCCTTATCTAATGCGTCAAAAAGCCTTTTCTTACCCTCAACCAATCTAAACACATTTATTAAACAACAGGAGAGCATTAGAGGAAAATAGATACAGTTGGAGCTGTGGATAGTAATGATAGACCTCAAACATCTTTTCCATCGGGTGCCTGAACAAGAATCTCTGCTGCTCTTTCTACCTGCCATTGGTGTGTCAATCCCCAGGGGGGAACAGAAGCTTCAGTACGATGGACCTACCAAAATTGCCATAATCAAAAACAACAAAGCATAATCATTCTTGTAAGTCCAAGGTTATTTTTGAAGGATATTTTATTTGAAAACATTAAATAACAATGAAATTGGTTTACTGAATGTGAAGTAAAGTTATTTTATTTTAGAAATTGGTAACAATAACCAATGTGCTTCAAAAAACAGTTGGAGTTAGCTCATGAGATTTAGAGATGCAGGAGATGTCTGCTACAATCAAATAAAGGCCTTGACGTTAAAAGTTCAAGTAGCTCTGTCATGTCTGAATTGATACACCTGGCCATGTAGGTGTGAAAGGAGTTTTCTCCTAAGAGGCAATGATATCAAGCAGGTAGTTTTCAACTTCAAGATGTCAGAGAATCATACTAGCCTTGGAACCTATGATTTCACTGGCGTCATCACTATCTGCTTTGTTCCAATTTTCTGCACATTTTAGATACCAAAGGCAAGAAAGTGATGCAAGAAGAATGACCTTGGTAAGACTTCAAGGTAAGACTTACACACTGACTGTCCACTTTCATCAGCAACATAAACTAATAAAGAAATTGTGAATTTTCAGTTACAATCCTTCATCACATTGCTTGAAGTTATTTGCAAATGCTTCACAATTCACTGAATGTTTTTAAATGCTGTGACTGCTGTGGTGTTCACTTTGTAAGTGACTACTGCTGCTGTTTTACAGATTGGAAAGTCCCATCAATGGATAGTCGAACAGTTCATTTAATTTGGTATTGATAATTGAAATGAGCTATGGGGCTTTGAAATCCACCTGCACAAGCAGACGTGACGGGTGCCGCATGGTGGCTCAGTGGTTAGCACTGCTGCCTCATATCACCAGGGACCCGGGTTCGATTCCACCCTCGGGCGACTGCCTGTGTGGAGTTTGCATGTTCTTCCTGTGTCTGTGTGGGTTTCCTCCAGTTTCTCTGGTTTCCTCCCACAGTCAAAGAATGTGCAGATTAGGTAGATTGGCAATGGGAAATGCAGGGAAACAAGGATGGGGATGTGGGTTTGGGATGGTATGCTCTTTGGAGGGTTGCTGTGGACTTGATGGACTGAGTGGCCTGCTTCCACAGTGTGGGGATTCTATGTCCTTGGTCTAACATCTCATCTGCTGGGTAACAGCTTTGATCATACTACCTCAGCATGCTTCTGTTGAGGTGTATCAATCAGATAAAGTCCTTCAATTCCTAGAGAATGGAATTCCAAATAACAATTTCAAACCTTTTAATTTAGATTGGAGACGACTAGCAGTGAAATTCATTTGATGCAGTGAAATTAATCACTGGTGATGTGAAAAGATGCATTATGAATCTCTCAAAACTTTTCTGGATTACCTATGTTTGGCGCATGCATTCATGAAAGCATGTCCAACTCAGGTGAATTAATCATCATCCTGAACGTTGTTTCAAAGTTTACAGTGGATCAGAGCTAACTTTGAAATTCAAAACGTAAGCCTTTTGACATGCCAAAAGGGCTGTCATCACTGATAGCTCTGGAGGGATGGCTGCAGCTCAGAAAATAAAATCTCCCCCGGAACATCAGCACAGAAGTTTTGTCTAACTTACCTGATCAGACTACAGAAGAGATCACTGATCAAGTGAGTTTAGCAGCAGAGATCCTGTCATAGTATCTTTGCTTCTAAATCTGTACTGTGTAGAAAGGCTGAACACAGTCCTTTCCACTGTGGCATAGAAGTGCAGTATTTTTACAGTTACAAATTTTGAAAAGTCCCATGAAAAACATTGCACCAGGTGGAATGCCATTAAGTATTTCTGGCCATGCCTGAAGTTTGCTTTAGTTGATTTTAAAGATCACTAACAGACAAAATGATTGGTCATTACCAATTTAGCAAAATGGGAACAGAATTACTAAAACCAAACCCTAAACTGACCTCAGGACTGATTGACTGGTTATTCAGTTTTGACAAACCGAGAAATGGCCCTGATTACATACAGCATGGTTGCCAGGGAATTACACAAATTATATTGTAGAATGGCTCTTTCATGACCTTCCCCAGGCCAAAGTACTGGTACCAGTTACGGGTGTAAATTTCAAACTGAAGAATGATTGATCCAGACTAAGTTTGTGTATCATCGGATGTCTTTCTTAAAAGAAAACTGAGGAGAAAAATCAACTCAGCGTCTTTTGCACTCTCACAGCAGTAACCTTAATTTTATAATCCAACATTTTTCACTGGGAGAATTTTGACAATTACTTTGTGAAACCTGCTGACCATATGAAAACTTCTTTTATACACTTGTTTAACAGGATACTTACTCATTGTCTGCCTTTGCATCAGCATAATACACATAAAATGTTACAGCTTTGGAAGTTAAATTGAAATCTGAATGAGCAATTCAAAAAGCCTCCTTTTATTAGAAAAAGTTTCAGTTATATACAAAGTGCCAAAACATTGCAAGGATAATTGATCACATTACTCTTTATGTAGTTTTAACTATATCATCTAACATCCATCGCCCCATACAAGCACCAACCCCTGCCCCAGCCTAGGCCACAATCCTCAGAAGAACAGACACGATTCCATTCCATGCCACTTAATTTTGAGGAGATTCTCAATATGTCTCACATATGAGCCCGTATCCATTGTAAACTAGGTTGAATCTGCCCAAAGTCATTCTATAGAAAGCAAACAAGTGGTTCAATTCATGACTTTCCTGGGTATTTAGCCTGCTGTAATGGAATTGAACTGTACTTCAAAAGTATTTCAATTTTACAAAATTAATTCATGAGGGAATGATTTGTACAATTGTTTCATTGCAACTCCTAAAGAAAACTGTACCTGATATGTGTGTCTGATTCACACCAAACTCAGGCTGACATATTTTGTGGAAAGAGTCCTGTAAGCTGAGCTGCTGTTGAAAGTACGGTAACAGATCAGTTATTTCCTTGGCTTTCCCCTTATCTTCTTTGCTGCACAAATAAGCATATAACACAGCAATTACTCTCTGTAAGGAATTATAATACAAATTTATTTGTACTATGAAATAATTTAACAATGCGTACTATGCAATAATACATTCTTACATTAAAATAACCAGAATAAGTCCATACAAATTAATTTCTCCTGGTTTTGCTTTTCATTAATATTTTTCACAATGGACAATCAAAATGGACACAATATTCATAATGCAGTCTCATGGATGATACTCAAAATTCAAAACCCTTCTCTAAATTAGCTTTCCTTTACTTAAAAGGGTAATAATATTACATAAATTTCCAAAATTAGATTGTAGGGGGCTCCAACTTTGTGTAAAAATATCCAATATTCAGAAGCATAGGTTTTACAATTACCAGGGAGTCGAACTTGCTTATTTTAAATGAAATTTAAATTGCTGCATCCTGAAGTTACTCCAAGAAACAAACAAGCTGTAATTTCCTTTATGACCACCAAGGACAATTAAAAAAATCTTACATTGATTCGTCCCATCTTTTCATTTAACCTCGTAAACATTTTGAAAGATACAGGAGAGAGGGCAAAACAGTTAACGTTCAGATATTGGTCAACTAATGTCAATTATACTTATGAGGCATGGTGACACACATCAGTGGTTACCAAAACTGAGGATAATTGTCATTTTAAATCCTTAATACAGATGAATAAAGTTACTAATCTTAAAATAGGAGACTGAAGCCAGCTTCTTGAGCTTTAAATAGCTGGGAAAAAAATATTTAAATATGGAATATAAGTTGCGATACTTCACGTAAGCGAAGGATTTAACTACCAATTTTATAATTTTGATCCTTGATCATATATAAACTTTTAAAAACTTCAATTTCTTTTAAAAGAAAATTATTAAAAAAATTACCCTTAGAATGGAAAACAAATTTTCATCATGGAAAACACTGCAATTCAATAACATTAAATTGTTAACACAAAAAGGTTCAATTTGCAATGTTAAAACATCTGGCCATAAATACAGAAATTCTAAAATAAATATCTTGCAATTTCAGAACTATTTATATTTGGTGTGAATTCAGATGCAGCAGCAGAGAAAAAGACCTTTAACCTTTTAAACAAATTTTGTTTTAATACCGAAATGTTTAGGTTTTTCTCCTCCCAGCCCTTTAGAATTTATTATTGGACAAGTAGAGTTTCATGTACATTTCTTTAATACTAGTAATACTTAACATTACTTTCTATCTCAGTTTGTACAACTACTCAACAAGTTGCTACAGTTCAGTCTTGCAGCCAATCAGACTTTTGTTTACATTGTATGGCTCCTGCCTGGCTGGAAGTTTTAACTCCTGTTTAGTAGAGAGCTTGACAAATGTTTAAATCAGTGCAATCATTCCCCAATGTTAGAAATTTCATTGAATAACAAGTAGATGCCCTTTAAGGAAGGAATTCAGCCATCTGGCCTTGAAGTGTCTCATTCTGCTGTTGTCAACACTAAAAAAAGCAACCTTGCAAACCATTCAGTCGCTTCAAATTATCCTGTATCTGTATAAGGAGGTCCAACATCATCTCCTAATAAACTGGTTCTGGCTATATGTTATACATGCTAGTGACATTTGAGACTTACAGAGTTAACAGTCTTGTGGTTCAGAATCCTGCTTTTTAAAACTAAGTTAAAAATCAGGCAGGTTCTCTTAAAATCTCATCGTCGCAAAAGGTGCACTATTTCTCTTTCCGCCGATATTGCCTGGTTTGCCAAAACGCTTCCAAACTTTTCTGTTTGACTCAGGATTCTAGATATCTGAAATATTTTTCTTTGATTTAAATTTTACAAATGTTCAAGAGATTAATTTGACTTTGAGCACTCTGAAAAGTAAGTTTTTACAGCTGGATTTGGGCTCTCTGTGGTGTGCAAAACACATGACACTGCATCAATCACATTTCACACAGCTTCACTTTAGAGTTAGCTCAGACACTAACCTTCGCATTGAAATCAAATTGCAATTAAAATCAGAGTTCAGCTTTACACTAATACTAAGCTTGTAAAATCATTAGACCTTAAAGTACTACTAAGTTAAACTTGAACAAAAACAGAACAAAGAACAGATTTGATCAGGCAAAGTAACTCTTCAGTTGTCGACCATTACAGAAGAATAAGGTGTACTACAGGGCAGCAAGATTTACAGAAAGTTATTATTAATGGTGGCATTTTTATGCTTCAAAGCAATCATTTAGATAGGATTGATCTGTGGGGTCTAAAGTGCCCATCTCATCATATGGGGTAGTACCTAGTTGGGAGGCAGGAGGCAGAAAACGACAATACAGAGCTCTTCCTTTGACTGGAATTCCACGATCTGAGCTAAGCCCTGAGTACATCTCTATTTGGATGAAGGAAGTGAGTACTGCACTGAGAAATGAGCATCAGAGATAAATGGGCAGAATTCTGACACACGGAGTTCAAATCAAACCAGAATTTGAGTTTCCTTGTGAACATAAAAGCAAAATACTATGAATGTGTAAAATCTGAACAAAAAACTCTATAGAAACTCAGCAGGTCCAGCAGCATCCAAGGAGAAAGAAACAGAGTTAACATCTTGAGTCCAATATGATCCGTCTTGGTAGATTTTGGATGACAAAAACGATTCATTATCTTAACTAAAACTGAAGGAGCAAGCCCAGCTTCGTGGACATGTGTGACTCGCTCTTGATCTGCTGAAAACGCCAAAAAAGCATTCAAAGAGATATAAAAAAAAGAGCAAAAGCAAAAGTAAAAAGGAAAATAAAGGAAACAATGAAAGCAGACAAGTACTGGGCCAGGAGCTCACAGTGCCATTTGCCTGTCACTAACTTGGACTAGGATAGATTAGGATGGACTAGGATCTTCCACCACTCGTCCCATCCAGATCAATGCAATGGCAGGTAATACTCTGGTCACCAAACATTTTATGTTTAATATTGCTTGAAGGACTTAAGTTTTGAAGAATTATGGAAAATTGGTATATTTAGAGTTCTGTAGACAACATCCGGAGTGTTTCCTTTTAAAAAAAAGATCGTGAGCGGCACGGTGACACAGTGGTTAGCACTGTTGCCTTACAGCGCCAGAGACCCGGGTTCAATTCCCGCCTCAGGCGACTGACTGTGTGGAGTTTGCATGTTCTCCCAGTGTCTGCGTGGGTTTCCTCCGGGTGCTCCGGTTTCCTCCCACAGTCCAAAGATGTGCAGGTCAGGTGAATTGGCCATGCTAAATTGCTCGCAGTGTTAGGTATAGGGGTAAATGTAGGGGTATGGGTGGGTTGCGCTTCGGCGGGTCAGTGTGGACTTGTTGGGCCAATGGGCCTTTTTCTACACAGTAATGTAATCTCTAATCTAATCTAATCATTGGATGTTCATTGCAGATATTGGTGATTTGTTTTAACAACATTTTCTGACAATCCCATGACTTGCTTTGCTGCCTTAAACAGTGATTCGTTTGGAAAAGGTCTTGTTTTATCTGATTCAGTTGGAGGGAAGTCTGCTAAAAACTAACTGGTTTGGAAGAGGGCCTGCTTGGAAGAAGCCAAGTTGGGAAAAGCCTACCAAGAACATACTGACTAGCTTAAAGCTCTCATTTCTGGATGTAAGTTTGCTCGCTGAGCTGGAAGGTTGGTTTTCAGATGCTTCGTCACCGTACTAGATAACATCATCAGTGAGCCTCCGGCGAAACCTTGGTGTTATAACCCACTTTCTATTTATGTGTTTAGGTTTCCTTGGGTTGCTGATCAGTTTTCCGAACGAAATAGTGCCTGCCAATCTCATTCGGATAATCGAGGTTCCTCTGTACTAAGAAACCTAGATGATAAGATTTTTTGGTTAAAGGTATTTCGTTGTCTGCTTGAGAACTGGAAAAAGTAGCTTAGGTTTATGCTGTGCCCAGTGGAGTAGTGTGAAGAGACAGGTGCACTCCTCCATCATAGCAATATCCTGATTGACACCAAAGACCTCACACTACCTCCTCTAGCAGTTTTCACATCCTATTTAAAATTCTTGTTCTCTATCAAGGAACATAAGTATTTTGCATCAAAATATCTTTACTCTGGCCCTGGTATCCCACTGGTAAGAAGGGATTGTGTGCCTCAATGATAGAGCCCCCACTTTGAGTCAGAGGGCCCAGATTCAAGTCCTACCTGCCCCAGAGGTGTGCCATAACAAATCTCAACAGATTGACTAAGAATACCTACCCCATCGGTCATAGTCAGACAGTAACCATAATTGAGACCTTCTGATCGGCAGCCTCTGCCACCTGCCCTCATTGGCCTGGCAAATACTGGATGAGCAAAAGTTTTATTCATCGAAATATCAAGATGGATTAGGGTTAGTATGATCAATTCCCACCATAAATGTCCTGGGCCACTAACAATCTCTCTCCCTGGCAACTTGCTTGGAGGTTGAATCAAGCTCTTTGGTTCCTGTGTTTTATTCCTGACCCTAATATGAGCTTCAAAGGCTCAAATTCAAAATCTTGGAACTGTTAATGAGAAGGAGGTCATTGTATCTGTAACAGCTCTCCAAATGATTGTCTCAATTAGAGTCATTCTCCTGCCATTTCCTCCTAAGCCTACACGGTGTTCTTTTCAAATAATCATGGAATTGCCTTTTGAAAGCCTCAGATGAACCTGCCTCCACTGCACTCTCATGCAGTGTATTCCAGACCCTAACCACTCATTTCATGACAAAGCTTTTCCTCATATTACTGTTCGTTCTTATACTAAATACTTTAAATCATTCCCAGAAATAGTCTACATTCTGTAAATTACCTCCTTAACCTTCTTTTTGCCACCTTTTTTCTCCCTTAAACATAACTAAAATGTTACCTTTATGGACACATTTACAGTCATTTGTTCCACACACTCATGATTTGGCACTAAGTTTTATTTGATAATACTCATGTGAAGAACCATGGTATACTTTACGGTCAAAGATGCAATAGAAATGAAAGCTTTTGTTGTTCGAAGGTTGAAGGATTATCTAATCAAGATTTTTAAGATGACAAAGGATTTGATAGCACAGGTACAGAGATGTTAATTTCTGCAGTGGGAGAAATGAAGAGGACATAAAATTAGACCTTGATGATTGACTTGCATTCATATAAAGCATTTCATGACTTCAAGACATCCCAAATCGCTTTGGGAGTGAAATCAGGAAGCTCTTATTTCACACAAAGGATAGTAGAAATTTGGATTTCAATCCTCCAGAAGGCTATATGTGCTGAGCTTATTGGTAACATTTTTTATTAGGTAAAGCTAATGGTAGATCTAGAGAAAAGACCAAGCCGGAGGGAAAGACCAGTCATGATCTAATTACCCTGAGACCCTACTCATGTTTGTATGTTTCCTATCTCTATGCGTAGCACACAATACTTCAATAAGGTTAAGGAAACATACACAAGTTATTTCCTTGCGATTTTGTAAATTGAGTCACATGCAGCCTTCTAAAAAAAAAACCTGCCTTTTTTTTAAGCTCTGCAACAAGCACATCAAACATTGAAAGACTGAAAAATCTGAACTGGAACCTCTCTCCAAAATTATCCCCGATTTTTAAGGGCTGATGTGCTACAAAATGGACCTTAATAGTGGCTTTCTATAAACCTTTTCTTCTTTAAAATACAACCAAATGCAATTGAACAGGGAACTACAAAGCCATAAAAGGATGTATCTAACCAGAAATCCACAAAGCAGGTATAAACGTATCTTCAATCTGTTAAATTGCGATGAATAGGAATGGATTACATTGTGTTATATCAAGCTTGTATTTACTGTTGAAATCAGACACAAATTGCCCAAGATACTATCAGAATGTCTTATAAGCATTAAAACTTTCAAAGCATTGCTTCATCTGACATGCTTGAAAAAGTAAAAGGAAAATGCTGATAAGGCTTTGGATCGTAACTTAATCTGACCCTAAAACATTATCTCATCGTTTAACCAAACTATACATGGATCTTACTATTAAACTGGTCAGTTTCCTGTGGACTTTCTACCTGGTTGAGGGCTGGAGCATTTAGTGAAAAAATATCAAAGACAGGTGCACGAGGCAAATAATTTAAGTTGGCAGGCAAGGATAAAAGAAAGAGAAGCCGGTGGTGGTGTTGGAAATGGGGAGAAAAGTGACAGACTAAAGAAAATGGAGCTAGCAGGTAAGGTAACAGAGGCCAGGGACAATGCAGAAAGGTAAGAGACACCCAGGAGGCGGTACAGAACAAAATGCTGCAATGGGGTGATGGAGGAAAGAGAAGCCAGAGCTGGTAAAGAGAGCTAGGAAATGACAAGTAGCAATAAGAAGCTGGGAATTGGGTGAAAGTGGTTGGAAATGGCAGCACAAGCCACAGTGCATGGCAAAGACGACAGGAACAGTGGAGGAGGAATCTTCATGTAAAGCAAGATATCAACATTCAGCAGAAAATATACTACTACAGCACCACCTATTGACCATTGTCTATTACTGCTAAAATAATTTTTGTATATTTCATTGTTAGGCACGTATCGTTATGGAGGCATAAAGTAACACAACATTATCATTATCTCTGGTGCAATGTATAATTCTCTTTTTAATAAATAAGGTAGACGGCATACTGATAAATTACATATGGCTTTTACCATATTTGAAGTGAACAGATGAGTGATTGCCAGAGCAAATTACTGCAGATACTGGAATCTGTACTGAAAACAACCAATGCTGGAGATCACAGCAGGTCAGACAGCATTCATGGAGAGCAAGCTAATGTTGAGTCTAGGTGACTCTTCATCAGAGCTGAAGTCACTCTCTGACCCGCTGTGATTGCCAGTATTGGTCATTTTTAGATGAGAGATCGCAATGTGCTTCATCTGTGGCAGACTTTCTCATCTGCGTCAGGAAATCAAACCCGACTGCGGGATATGAGCATAATAACCACAAAAGGCATAGCACTCTCCTTGGGACTGCACAGTTGGAAGTAAAACCTTTTGAATGAGATGAAAAACTGGAGATCCTCTCTGCCATATCAGGTGGAGATATAAGTTCCCACAGCAATATTGCTAGATAAAAGCAGGGTGCTTTCCTTGTGTCCTGATCAACATTAATCCTCACTCAGCATGATGAAATAAACAAATTACCTTTTCACTATCACTGCTGATTGGGGAGCTTGCTGTATGCAAATAGTTGCTGTATTACAAACAGAACACAAATGTGTGCACTTCAGAACTAGTTCACTGGTCATAAAGCCTACACTGAGGACCTCAAAAGACCTGACATAATACAAATCAGTTTTGGGAGCAATCAGGTTAACCACTAGGCAATGATTTCATAAACAGGTCATGACACAAGACAAGAACAAAAAGTGCCAAAATCAAATAGCAGGGCCTTTGGTAAACCAAGACAAATAACGGGTTAACTTTTCACGTCAGTTCTTTGCAGGAGACAAAGGAGCTATGTTCTCAGACTAAGCAAAGCAAATGATGGCAGTGACATCAAGTATATTTCAAAAGCACTGATATGCAAGCAATTACAATTACAAAAAGATTACTGATGGGATAAGAACATGTAAACAGCCTGTTATTGCTAGCAATTTTATTTTTGTCAGATTTCCTTTTTATATATTTTATCTCTTTATATTTAATAAAAATACTGGTTAACATTATTGTCAACGTCAAGCCTGTATCTTAAGAATGCAGTGAACTGTTTATTTTTACAGTATGTTTTTTTTAATGATTACAAAAGTTTTTTGAAATATGAACATAGGAAGAGGAGTAGGCCATTCAGCCTCTCTAGCCTGTTCTGCCACTAAGTGAGATCAGGCCACAGATCAATCATAACTTCATATCCTTTTGCCCAGATTCCTTAATGTTTTTGCTTAACAAAATATATTGCAGATAGAAAATTAACAACAGACCTAGCATCAACTGCTGTTTGTGGAGGAGAGTACAAAACTCTACAGCTTGTGTGTGCAGAATTGCTTCTTAAAATCTTTCCCAAATTACCTGGCCCTAATTTTTAGACTATGCCCCGAGAGTTGCAGAATCTCCAACCTGTGGATGTAATTTATCTTTGTTAACCATATCTTTTCCTGTTAATATCTTGAAGATTTCAACCAGATCAGACCATATGCCTCTAAAATTGTAGACAAAGCAGGCCTCATTTGTATAATCTGTCCTCATTACTTAATTCCCAAGGTCTAGATATTATTCTTATAAACTTACATGGAACTCCCTCCAAGGCCAAAATATTCTTCCTAAGGTTTGGTACGCAGATCTGCTTGTAAGCAGTATCTAAACAGCACTTTAAAAAAAGAAATTGCAGTATAACTTCTGTGTTCTTATACTCCAGTCCTCTAGTGATAAAGGCCAGCATCCATTAGTTTCCTTGCTTACTTTCTGCATCTGTTTGTGGCACTTCAACATCTATACATCTATAACATCTCTTCAGAACATGCACCGAATTTAACCTCAGACCATCGAGAAAGTAGTCAAGGGTGTGGTGCTGGAAAAGCACAGCAGACCAGGCAGCATCTGAGGAGAATCGATATTTTGGGCATAGGCTCTTCATCAGGAATGAGGCTTGTCAGCAGAGGCGGTGGAGAGAAGGTAGCTCAGAGTGCAATATGTAGATGAAGGTGGGTAATGGCAATAGGTCAGAGAGGAGGCTGGACAGGACAGGTGGGAAGGAAGATGGACAGGTAGGACAGGTCATGAGGGTGGTGCTGAGTTAGAAGGTTGGATCTAGGATAAGTTGGGGAGAGGGGAAATGAGGAAACTGGTGAAATCCACATTGATCCTGTGTGGTTGGAGGGTCCCAAGGCAGAAGATGAGGTGTTCCTCCTCCAGATGTGGGGTGGTTGGAGATTGGTGATGGAGGAGGCCCAGCACCTGCAACTTGTTGGTGGAGTGGGAGGGGGGAGTTAAAGTGTTCGACTGTGGGGCGGTGGGTTGTTTCATGACACACACACACATTGGATATTAGTATTGGATTGCTTCAAACACTTACTAGAATGTCCACAAACACAACTTTGACTTAGTGGCTATTTTGCAGAGTGATCGGTTTTCCAAAAAAAAACTATAACACATTTTAAACCCATTAAAAATTCATTGGATCCAGCAAATTTTCAAAGATTTACCTAACTAACTTTTTACCTAATTATATGATGGAATAGTTACACCCACTTCTTTGCTTTCGAATTCCTGATTTAATCTTCTATTAATGCAGTGTCATTTTCTTGGTTTTACTGCAGCTAAATGCTACATTACCATTGCTGCTCATTTGTAACTGCCTTCTTTCATGTTCAGCGTACTTGTTTCGCTTACATGTTCTCTTGGTTCCTGGTTCTAACATATATTACTTCACATAATAGAGCCCCTCCGTCATGAAAGGGGAGTTAATGCCACAATCAGATTACCTACAATTCTACTGAATGGGGGTGGAGCAAGCTCAAGGGGCCAAATGGCCTATATCCAACCCGACCAATATTTATTACGTTTGCACTTATCTACGCTAAGTTTAATCTGCAACTATTGACCAAGTTATTTTGAATCTGCCTGCACTGTTCCTTATCGTATGTTTTACATGAAAGGGGAAAATCACTGTAGATACTGGAAATCTGAAATTAAAAGAGTAACTTTAGACGGCATCTGTGGAAAGCAAAACAAAGTTAAGATTTTGGATTCATGACGTTGCCTCTTCATCAGGTCATCAAATATTGATTCAGTGTTACACTCTCCACAGATACTGCCAGACTGAGTTTTTACCAGCAATATTGCAATTTAGAAGATTTTTCTTATGACTGACACACACAAAAAAAATCTATTTTTTAAAAAAAGATATTAATTATGATCCTGAAAGTAATTCACCCCAACCTCTTTTCAAACTGAAATGATTCAATCTATGCTTATTGTCTATTTTCTGTATTTAATCTAATTTCCTATCCAGTACCAAACTTTGAGACCTATTTCTCAATTCTTTTCTATAACCCTTAATCTGCATGCTAATCTGAAACATTTTGCAGAATTTAAGAGGACGTCAACTAATTGTTTCCCCTCTGTATCAGTGATATAATCAAAAAATCTCCACCAAGTTGGTTAAACATGTCCATTTATTCTTGAACCTTATATCATCTTTTAACAATTTGCGTTCTTCCAGATGTTAAGCAATAATTTTTAAAGACTTTGCTGAAGACTGTTAAAAATGCTGGCTTATAGTTTCCTGATGTCTCATTCAAGTCTTATAAAAATGGAGCAAATTTCTCTGGAATTTCTTCTTAGCTCAGCAAACTAACATAACGGCAATTCTTTCAGTTGTCTGATGCAGGTATTTAGAGCTCAATCTTAACTTGTAAATATCAGCTTGCTTGCATCCAACAGGATAAAATAGCAAAAATGTGAACCCATCCAATTTCACTTTTAACAGAAGCAGGTGACAGACAGGTGATCAAGTTTTTAAATATTAAAAGCTTATAATGGTGATTTGTAATGTGACTGCATTAATTTTAGCAAGTATTCAACTTTTACCAAATATGCTAGCTTTCTTAGGTTTTTAAAAAAATCTAGCAAGTGCAAGAATGGTTGAACGAATGAGGGAAATGCTTTTAAGCACTGCTCACAGGCCTGGGAATAGTATGGGTGTTTCCTCCGAGATCATCAAGCTACTCAGTAACACCCCCACCAACTCATCCATCTCTCTATTGCCTGTTCCTCTTCTTATCCCACCAAGGTTATTTGATGTTTTTGTTTATGGCTCTCTCTTGCAGGTTATCTGTCCAACAATAAGGCAGAAAACCAACCCAAATAATTTAAAGGAGTAATGCAGGGGAGGGTGCTGACAGTATTCAAGTTGAATTGTTTTCATTTAAATATAAGTATAGGCTGCATGGAAGTTAATAGACTAATTGTAAAGCAAATTTAACAGCTCCTTTCACAAGATTCTTTCACCATAAATGCAAATAGTCAAACGTAGTGATTAATGAAAATAATTGCTATTTTTCACCCTGAATTACAAGAATACAGTCTAAACAGTAATTTCTCACATACTAAGCTTTGCCATTTCCATCACTTTCGGGAGAATGGACATAGTTGATCCTGAATTCAATGTCAGGTACAAGTTGCATGGCCCTCCGATAGTATTTGATGGCTGAAATCAAAAGAGATATTGTCAGCATCTAGATCATATGCACAGCATCCCATTATTAAATTTTCATCTTTGCAACAAACAGCTAAAAGAATCAGAAGCAATCAGTGATTGATAAATTTTACCATATATTGAAAGACAATAATTATTGTTGGGATATACTAAAGAATATGAACAATAATTTAAAAATAAAATAACGTGGTTGTCTGAGCAGCTGCAATTTGAACACATATAATTAAGAGAATATTACAAATGATAGAGATGATGTTAACACTCTGACATATTTCAGCCATCCACACTATCCAATATACCCAAGCTATTAACTTATTGATCATTCAGATTAGCAACCCTTAGCAATCAACTTTTCTCTCCCATAATTCAGCTTCTTCTTGATCGCCAGCTTAAAACAAATAGAAAGCATTTCTACATCTATTTATGATATAGAAAGATCAATTTATTGATGACCAGGAAAGTTATTAAAGTTGAAATTGTTTTGTACAGTTGTTTTTTGTTGTACTGTGGTGATCATTGATCACTTGTATTGTGGCTGGTCTGTAAAAATTGGGTGAAGTAACTTTCATTGTTTCAAGGTTCTATTCTCTGAAATGTTTTACTTTATCAAAAGCAGAACCATTTTGAATAGCAATAATGAATTTTCTTAAAATTTACATGTTCTGAAAACTGGTTTTCAAAATCTTTAGCTGAAACTGTGTTCTTTGGGATACTGCCAATGTTGGTATTATTCATATAGTAATAACAAAACGATAGGAAGTCAGAACTGGAAGGTAACATTTTATCAACTACCTTGGTTTTCTTTTGAGGAAGTGACATCCCATGTATACGATAAAAACTCAATGACACACTATATCTTGACTTCCAAAATGTATTTAACCAGGTTCTATGTAAAAGACTACTGTTTAAACTCAAAGATGTGGAAGTTCAGATTAACTCCCGAAGATGAAGAAGAAATTAGCTGCAGGGCAGAAAACAATACAAATACTTACTGGGAGAGTTATGATAAAGGAAGTTGGAGGTAGCTGTGAGTCTTAAGACTGTTTACAACTGTTCCTAATTGCTTGTGAGCTAGATTCAAAAATTTAAAGAAACATTTCCAACTTTTCAGATGACACCAATGTGGAGAGGACAGTGGAGAGGCAGCTTGAAATGCCTGACAGGTTTAAGCAGAATAACTAAGTGGGCAGGAGAGTGGCAAACAAAGTTTAATGTAGCTAACTAAGGATAACCACTGATATGCATATTCCAGGGATATTGTTAAAATACCTGAAGATTAAACTGAAAGAATTAGTCAACTTTACTTAAAAAAGGCCAAAAAAAGCAGAGCAGCAAACAACAAAGCTACCTGTATGTTAAATAACACAACTGAAACACCAGATATAAAGTTAGAAGCAGGAGTTTCATCAAACTTCACCTTAAATACTTTGAATTCAGTTCTGATCAGTAAAACATCAGGGAATTTCCTCACATATCGGAGATGGTGCAATGTCATCAGAATTCATTAATCGAGACAGATGGCCTAACGTTTGGGATATAGATAAACTGGTCAGGGAGAATCAGGTCTAAAAAAGACCATTGATGTGATCACTTAATTATTTCACTCGGTGGATGATGCCTCACCTTTTGAGTATTTCTAGCATTTTCTGTTTTAAGAAAATAATAGGCCATGACTAACTAAAGTAGTCAGAATTTGAGCGGTGGTCATTAATATGGCAGATAAAGGAGCTGTTAACATTCCAGAAAACATAGACTCATTGGGCTGAAAAGTCTCTCCTGCACTGTATGGTATCTCTACACAGTCTAAATAAACGTTTGTAATTACCAGCACTCATTTGTAAGTGAATTGCATTCACAAAGTCCTGATTTGAAACAGTGGCTGTTTTTCTGAAAATTGCAACATTAAGTGAAATAATTTTAAGTGAATAAGAAGTTCCATTAAAAACAGTATTTAGGTTTCTTTGGACATTTCTTGCCCAGAGAAATCAATTTACATGTTGAAATACTGTACCATAACTGCAGAACTGTACATTCTTAGCTAAAATACTTGCAAAATAAAATAAGTGATTAAATATAAAAGACACCATATAGTACTTTAGGACCTTTCTCAGCAAAAAACAACTAAGGTGAAATGTGCACATTCCTAAATGCCAAAATTCATAAATAAATAAGTTAAAAACTTGGAAGAAACATAATCAAAATGGAAATACTGTAAGTTGTTAAAATTACACTCATCTGAAGTTTTATTTGACCAAGCTCCATCTAGTGCCAAACACTGGTCACTACAGGTTACTAAGTTCAGAATCACTGCACCAATTACTGGACTCATGGTGAGGAATCACTGAAACGTCTACATAGCAATATCGACAAGTTTCATCTCATCATCAGACTTAACATGGACTGGATTCTTGGATACACGCATCTCCATCAAGGATGGACACGTTAGTACCTCACTCTACCACAAGCCCATGGATAACCTCCCGATGCTCCACTACTCTAGCTTCCACCCTAAACATTAACGAAGGTATCTCCTACGGACAAGCCCTGCTCATACACAGGATCTGCTCAGATAAGGAGGAATGCGACAGATACCTGAAGATTTTGAAGGATGCCCTCATAAGAACGAGATATGGTGCTCAATTCATCGACTGCCAATTCCCACATGCCACAGCGGAAAAACTGCAAGGACCTCCTCAGAAGACAGATACAGGATATGTCCAATAGAGTACCCTTCATCGTCCAGGACTTGCCCAAAGTGGAGAGATTACAACATGTCTTTCACAGCCTTCAACATGTCATCAATGACTACAAGCACCTCCCCAAGATCATCTCTATGCCTCCACTTCTCGCCTTCAAACAACTGCCAAACCTTAAACAGACCATTGCTCACAGCAAACTACCCAATCTTCAAGACAACATCGACCACAACACCACACAGCCCTGCCACGGCAACCGCTGCAAGATAAGTCAGATCATCAACATGGATACTATCATCACACGTAGGAAGACCATCCACTAGTACATGGCAGATACTTGTGAGACTCGGTTAATGTTGTCCACCTCATATGCTGCAGGCAAAGATGCCCTGAGGCATAACTATGCAGACGCTAAGACAACTGATGCATGGACACCATGCAACAATCACCAGATAGGAATGTTCCCTCCCAGTCGGGGAACATTTCAGCAGTAAAGGTCATTCAGCTTCTGATCTTCAGGTAAGTGTCCTCCAAGGCAGCCTTTAAGATGCATAACAATGAAGAATCACTGAGCAGAAACTGATAGCCAAGTTCCACACCCGTGAAGAAAAGCCTCAATTTTGGGTTTTGGGTTCATGTCGTGCTACATGTGACCCCACCGCACTTACTTTCATGTTTTGACACCAACACACTAATAAATTGTTACTCTCTACCTTAATTAAGATTGTACAGTTTTGGATTACTTCTTACTTTGGTTAGACACTCAGCATGTGTCTCTTTCACCTATGGGCTGCACGGTGGCTCAATGGTTAGCACAGCTGCCTCTCAGCGTCAGGGACCTGGGTTTGATTCCTACCTCGGGTGACTGACTGTGTGGAGTTTGCTCATTCGCCCTGTGTTTGCGTGGGTTTCCTCCGGGTGCTCCGGTTTCCTCCCACAGTTCACAATGTGCAGGTCAGGTGAATTGGTCATGCTAAATTGCCCATAGTCTTAGATGCAATAGTCAGAGGGAAATGGGTCTGGGTGGGGTTACTCTTCGGAGGGTTGGTGTGGGCTTGTTGGGCCGAATGGCCCGTTTCCACACTACAGATAACCTAATCTAATCGATCATGTTATTCCAGTCAAATAAAAACTGAGATGCTGTAAATCAGGAGCGGGGACCCTTCCTCTGATTTTACTTCACAGATGCGGCTGGATCTCCTGGACTTTTCCTCCAGTGTCTGTTTTTGTTCCATGTTATTCCACTTATTTGGTTTGTCTTCAGCACCATCTTATGTTTTTTTGTAATTATCTCTCTGCCTCACTTAGTCAGATTATAAGTCATCCCTTTGCTTGTTATTCAGCTATTTATCCTTTACTCACACCATCTAATACCCTTTTGTCACCTGCAGAGTTATTCTTCAACACTCAGACCACTTGTATGATCTTCTGGTCTCTCTGCTCTTGATCTTTTTGCCCATAACTTGTGTTATGTGCGCTTCCCTCTCACTTCACCTCACGAAGGGGCTACAATCCGAAAGCTTGTGATTTCAAATAGACCTGTTCGATTATAACCTGGTTTTGTGTGATTTCTGACCTTATGCCAATAGGTGGAATCCAGGACCTCCATGAGAGTTCAGAATGGGAGCCAGTACAGAGATGCAGTGAATTAAGTCCAGAGTGCTGGTAACTGCATAGAGGGACCAAGGTCAGGGAACTGGAGGGCGAGGGAAGTGAAAAAAAAGAGACCGAGAGCAATGGTAGTAATGGGAAATAAATCATGTGCAAAATAGGAACCATTTTGGTGTGGGGCAATCCCAAATAATTGTAATGAGAGATGGATAAAGGTCTTTGGAGCAGGGAGGCCATAGAACAAGATGTCTGTAACATTCAACTTAAACTCACTGCATTAAATAGATATACTGGCACTATTTTTGTAATATCATTAAAACAAAAAGTTTTGAAGTGATGTGCAGAAGCAGCATGGGTGATGTGAGAAAAAAATTCTTCACACAGCAAGTAGTTAGATAAAATTGGACATGATTTTCACTGCTCAGTTACTGTGTCATTTCTCTTGAAGTTATGAGAATAATACATTCAAGTTCACTGATGATACAAAGCTAGGTGCAATTTATGCTAAAAGGAAGACACAAATAAGCTGTGAAAAAATATCGATGAGTTAAGTTAATGTCAAGATGGCAGATGGAGTATAACATGGGGAAGTGTGAAATTATTTACTTGGTAGCAAGAGTAGAAATGCAGCACATTTTTTTAAAGAATCATCTTCGAAGTCTTTGAAACGTTGATGTTCAGAGATTCAGTTGTACTCATATAAGGAACACAAAGTTAGCATTCAGGTAGAGCAATTAAGAAAGAAAATGGCATGTTGGTCATTATTAGAGGAAATTGATTACAGGAAACTGAAACTTTGCTGTAATTAAACAGGATTTTGGTGGGATCACAATTTTGTCTATCTTTGAAAGGATATTCTTGTCATGGAGATAGTAGAGAATTTGAATAAATTGGGCATTTACCCTCTGGAGTTCAGAAGAATAAGAAATAATCTCATTAAAACAGATATGATTCTGAGTGGATCTGAATGGACTTGACAGGATGGGCAGTGGAAGATTTTCCTCTTTGCTGGAGAGGAAATGGGGCTGGTAGGGTAAAGGTTTAAGATAAAAGGATTTATCATTTTAGACTGAGGTAAGGAAAAATTTCTTCACTCAAAGGGTTGTTAATTAAAAGTTATTGTCTATCCTAGAGTGTTGTGGAGGTTCCATTATCAAGTATATCCTTGAAATGCTGGATTTTTTTTCTTAACTCCATTCTTAATTGCGTGTGTCCCTACATCTCAATGGTGCAGTGATTCATGAAAGCAACTCACCACCACTTCCTCCAGGGCAGTTAGAAATTGGTGATAAATGCTGTTTTCATGCCACGTGACTGTCACTCTATGCTAGCTAGCCAGTGAATCCCACATTGAAGGAGTAAATAAAGTAACAAATTCGAGTCTGGAATATACTGATTTTTGATCTCTCAGGTAATCAAGGAATACAGAAAGTGTGTGTTAAAGAGGAAGATGATTATTTTAATTAGATTAGATGAGACTAGATTCCCTAAAGTACGGAAATAGGCCCTTTGGCCCAACAAGTTCACACTGACCCTCCAAAAAATAACTAATTTCTCTCCATTTACCCCTGACTAATGCACCTAACATTTTGGGCAATATAGCATGGCCAATACATCTGACCTGTAGATCTTTTGGATTGTGGGAGGAAACCGGAGCACCTGGAGGAAACCCATGCAGACAAGGGGAGAACATGCAAATTCCACATAGACAGTCGCCCGGGGTGGGAATTGAACCCAGGGGCCTGGCTCTGTGAGGCAGCAGTGCTAATCAAGCTGACCATTATCTATGGTCTTGAGACTTGTGGCCATTTGACTTACTTCTGCTTTCATTTCTTATTCAAAAAATCAGTAAGGTAAAGAGAGTCAAAATATTTTGTATGATGGTGAGTCCAAGAAAAGAGGTGAGAATCTTACAGTTACAGAGAGGCTGTTCACTGGTAATGATGAGAAGCACTTCCTCCCACAAAAGGTAGGGAACCTGGAACTCTCTCCCCCAACAATACTGACGCTAGGATAATCTTAAGACTGCAAAACTAGTATTT
This sequence comes from Chiloscyllium plagiosum, assembly GCF_004010195.1. Classification (NCBI taxonomy): domain Eukaryota; kingdom Metazoa; phylum Chordata; class Chondrichthyes; order Orectolobiformes; family Hemiscylliidae; genus Chiloscyllium; species Chiloscyllium plagiosum. The sequence continues at coordinate 34,986,901 of NC_057712.1, forward strand.
ATATATTTTTGTGAAGATATTGTGTTTTATGTAGCCAAACTGAGTGGATGAAGTTTACTCATTCGTCTACAACGAGAAATTTGAAGCGGTGAGACCATCGAATCAAGCCCAAAATCACCAAAGGAGATGCACTTCTTTCCAGAAACATTTTGTGTGCTTGGCCAATGTATTCTCCACACTGTATTTGTGAATTTGAGATTGAGAACATTGGAAGTCTGTGAGAGAACGATTTGGTACACAAATTATTATTTTACCTAGATTGGTTTAAGCATAATAAACCTAACTGCTTTCTTTATCAAAACTCAAGAGAAACTGCCCCATGCTTCTTTTATGATCACAACATACAAAGAATTTAAGTACTCACTGAAATGGCAAGCATATCCTTTTCAAACAAAAACAAATCATGTGGTGGTCAAACAAGGAAAGGAGCAATTTAATCTTTCTTCAACAGATTGTAATATCTTCTTTAAAAAAAAAGCTGGAAATATGATATAAAATCTGCATGGTGATCCAAACTACTTGGATCCCCAAAAATAAAAAAACAAGTCACAAATGGCCCCTTTCTGGCTTAAAACACAAGTGATAAATATACAGATTACCTTCATAGACTGCTCCATTCTGTTCTTGTTCAACTGCTTTCAGGAACAGTTCTTTGGCCTGCAACGTACATAGGTATACAGGTCAGTTATTACACTTGTGGACAAGGTTTGGAAGCAATACAATGATACTTGGCCAGAAATAGTTGAAGGTTCGGATTTGGCTGCAAGGTTTGTCTGCAATATTAAGTTAAGATTCAATTCAAATTTTGTTTGCATTTCACAATCAGTTCATTCCTGATTTTTCAAGATATACTAGATTGGGTTGGGATAGCTGGTTGGCATGGACGGGTTGGACCGAAGGGACTGTTTCCATGCTGTACATCTCTATGACTCTATATTGATAATGGCTACTGTTGAAATAATTAATTATTAATGCTGATATTCATTCTAAGCATAAGAATAGAGTTGGAAATATAGTTATCATAATTGAGAAATGACCAATTTTAAATGTTGCTGATTGTTTGTGATATCAAATGCAAAAGAGTCACAATGTTTTCATCCTTTGTACTGAAATCAGCAGTGGCAACACCTCAAAATCATTGTCTGCTTCCAATTCTGACTGATCCTTAAGCTTCTGACGCTGAAACATTTAGTTTATCTCCCCTCTGATTTTGTCATGATAATGGATCAGAACTCCAAACTTACTCACAAACATATTGAACTTTTGGGCAAGATGTGTTCTATTTCAACTACAAGCCAAGGCAAGCCTGGTTGATAATGCAGCTTTGAAGTATGTAATTCACTGTGTGAACACCCTGGATGCTGCACCCTATACTGTGCCAAGGAAGCTTCAAAGAGATAGAGATTTCATAAGGCAGAAGCACCACTCAGCGTGAAAACATTTCCTGTTATATTCCAGAGTGGGGACATGAGTTTCAAGACATATTTGTGTTTCACCCTCACAGGAAAATACAGAACTTGGTTAAAAATGAACTGCAATCTCTGGTCTATATGTTAGTGTACTAGTGTGCTGTGAAGGTCACAACTTGAGGACAGGTATTAAATGCCACTGCATTGCAGGTTAAAAAAAGGAAAAGATGCTCCTCTGCTCTGAGTACTGAAAGCCAGCCACTGTTGAAATGAAACAGAGCATAAGAATCACAGTTATCCTGCAAAGCAAAGATGCTGCACCCTATACTGTGCCAAGGAAACTTCAAAGAGATAGAGATTGCATAAGACAGAAGCACGTCTCAGTGGGAAAACATTTCCTGTTATATTCCAGAGCGGGGACAGGCATTTAAAGACATATTTGTGTTTCACCCTCCCAGAAAAGATGACCATAAGACACAGGAGCAAAACTAGACTATTTGGCCTAGTGAGTCATGCTCCTCCAATCACTGAGATTATGAATGATTCAATAAGCCTCAGTTCCACTTTCCAGTCTTTTCCCTATGACCTTTACTTCCTTCATTGATTATAAATCTGTCCATTTGAGTCTTGAATTCAGTCAATGAGTCAGCATTTATAGACCTCTGCGCTAAAGAATTCCAATTTCAAGGCCCTCAGAGGAGAAATCCTCCCTATCTCTGTCTTAAATGGGCGACCTCTTACTCTGAGATTTTGCCCTCTGGTTTTAAACTTCCCATGAGGGGAAAAAAATATCTCAGCATCTATTCTGTCAAGCTTACTAAAAGTCTTGTGTGCTTCAATAAGGGCACCTGTCATTATTTTAAGCTCTAATGGGTACAGGCCCAATCTACCCAATCTGTCCTCATGAGAAAATCCCTCCACATCCAGAATCAACCTGTTGAGTTTTCTTGGGATGAGTACTTCCAGTGCAGTATAGCTTTCTTTAGATAAAGACCAAAACTTTTCACAGTATTCCATGTGTAGTCTGAATCAAGCTTGGGGTTGATTCAGGGGTTTTCCTTATATTATATTCCATACTTTTCAACTGAAATAAAGGCCATCACTCTATTTACTTTCCCCTATTACCTGCTAAAATTGTACGCTAGTGCTGCTGCTTTCTCCAATTAAGCTGCTATATTCTGCCTGCCAAAATGCACCACTTCATATTTTCCCACGTTAGATTGTCAAGTGTTTGACTGCCTATATCCCTCGTAGAATTTTTGTGTCATCCTCACATATTGCCTTTTCACCTATTTTTGGGTCATCCACATATTTAACTATAGTACATTCACCTTCCTCATCTAAGACATTAATATATATTATAAATAATTGGGGTTTCAGCACTGATCTCTATGGCACTCCATTAGTTCCAGGTTGCCGTCTTGAAAATACCCCTCTTACCTCAACTCTCTATTTTATTAGTTAGCTAATCCTCCAAGCATACTATTATACTAGCTAAACATGATGGGCTCTTATTTTATTAAGTCATCCTTAAATGTAGTATCTTATTGAATGTCTTTTGGAAATCCAAATATATTACATCTACTGGTTCCCTTTTATCTATCCTGCATGTTACTCAAATCCTGAAATCCACAGCTCAACTACAATGCCAACAACACAGGTATCACCCAACATAATAGTCGCAACTAATCCTCGTCTACTCTTTACAGAACTCAAATGTTGATTTATACATCTTTTTAAAAAAAAACTTTTGTACTTGTCTCTCATTTCTAATCTAAGTTTTGTTATGTTTTTGACTTTTGTTTACTAACTAATGTACTCATTCTTGTTTTAACTTAAGAAAGCCTGGTTAAATTGACTCCTTTGAAATATAAGTCAATTTGATCTTCGGAAAAAGCATTCACAAGGTAAGGAATCCTTTTAAATTAACCTTGTTGCAGCCAAACCATGGAGTGGGTGAATAAAAAAGGGGAGTCAGTTCATCCTTCCTCACCTAGGATTTGATAGTTTGGGGTATCCTGCCTGGAACCATAATAAATTCAGAAATATCACCTGGGGATTGTTTGTAACAGTATCTCCGGGCTTACTGCTTCTTTCAGGTTCCTCTTCTGGTCACTTTGCCCTGTTTCCACTGAAATCTCACAGACAGCTAACTCCTACGCAGTTGATTACCTACCTGGCCACCATGCTGACATGTTGTAAATTGTTTTGCAGACATTATTAGTGATCCCCTTTGTTCAGACACTGGTTCATTCAAAATGGCCCTCGTCACAACTTCCTCAAGATGCCCACTTTTGTTTACCTACCCATTTCAACTAAGCAATTTTAATCTTCATTTCCTCTCAACTTCAGTCAAGTCACAACCACTCAGCCCCGCCCATTTCTTCCAGACATAAAGATATACAAGTTGTGTATAATGCAATTTTATGTTACACTGAACAATGTGTTGTATCAAGGATAAGAAAAAAACTATTCATTGTGCGTGAAGTCTGAAGAGATAGAAGAGGCGCTAAATGAATATTTTTCGTCAGTATTCACCCAGGAAAAAGACATTGTTGTCGAGGAGAATACTCAGATACAGACTATTCGACTAGATGGGATTGAGGTTCATAAGGAGGAAGTGTTAGCAATCTGGACAGTGTGAAAGTAGATAAGTCCCCTGGGCCAGATGGGATTTATCCTAGGATTCTCTGGGAAATTGGGAGGAGATTGCCAAGCCTTTGGCTTTGATCTTTATGTTGTCATTATCTACAGGAATAGTGCCAGAAGACTGGAGGATAGCAAATGTTGTTCCCTTATTCAAAAGGATATTAGAGACAACCCTGATAATTATAGACCAATATGCCTTACTTCGGTTGTGGGTAAAGTTATGGAAAAGGAATCCGAGATAGGATGTATAACCATCTAGAGAGGAATAAATTGATTAGCGATAGTCAACAATTTTGTGAAGGGTCGGTCGTGCCTCACAAACCTTATTGAGTTTTTTGAGAAGGTGACCAAACAGGTGGATGAGGGTAAAGTGGTTGATGTGGTGTCTAAGGATTTTAGTGAAGTGTTTGATAAGCTTCCCCATTGTAGGCTATTGCAGAAAATACAGAGGCATAGGATTGAGGGTGATTTTGCAGTTAGGATCAGAAATTGGCTAGCTGAAAGAAGACAGAAGGTGGTGGTTGATGGGAAATGTTCCTCTTGGAGTTCAGTTACTAGTGGTGTACCACAAGGATCTGTTTTGGGACAACTGCTGTTTGTCATTTTTATAAATTACCTGAATGAGGGTGTAGAAGGATGGGTTAGTAAACTTGCAGAAAACACTAAATTCAGTGGAGTTGCAGAAGGATGTAGCAGGTTACAGAGGGACATAGATAAGCTGCAGAGCTGGGCTGAGAGGTGGCAAATGGAGTTTAATGCGGAATAGTATTAGGTTATTCACTTTGGAAGGAGTAAGAGGAATAGAGAATACTAGGTCAAGAGTGTGGTGCTGGAAAAGCACAGCAGGTCAGGCAGCATCCGAGGAGCACGACAATCAACGTTTCGGGCAAAAGCTCTTCCTCAGGAATACTTTTGCCTATACAGAGTACTGGATTAATGGTAAGATTCTTGGTAGTGTGGATGAGCAGAGAGATCTCGGTGTCCATGTGTATAGATCACTGAAAGTTGCCCACCCGGGTTGATAGGGCTGTTAAGAAGGTGTACAGTTTGTTAGCTTTTATTGGTAGAAGGACTGAGTTTCGGGGCCATGAGGTCATGTTGCAGCTGTTCAAAACTCTGCCGCACTTGGAGTATTGCATATAGTGCTGGTCGCCACATGATAGGAAAGACATGGAAACACTGGAAAGGATGCAGAGGAGATTTACAAGGATATAGCCTGGTATGGAGGGAAGGTCTTATGAGGAAAGGCTGGGGGACTTGAGGCTGTTTTATTAGAGAGAAGGAGGTTAAGGGGTGACTTAATAGAGACATACAAGATGACCAGAGGATTAGATAGGGTGGACAGCGAGAGCCTTTTTCCTCAGATAGTAATGGCTAGCACGAGGGGACATAGCTTTAAACTGAGGGGTGACAGAAATTGGACAGATGTCAGAGGTAGATTTTTTACTCAGAATAGTAAGGACATGGAATGTCTGGCCTACAACAGTAGTAGACTCGCCAACTTTCAGGACATGTAAATGGACATTAATGGAATAGCATAGGTTAGATGGGCTTCAGATTGTTGCGCTAACCTGTGAAACCATCGAGGGCCGAAGGACCTGTACTGCACTGTAATGTTCTATTTGCTCTTAGTGGTTATAATTTCCAGACCCAAAACAATTAGGCATGAAATATTTCATAAGGATTATCACAATACCTTTTCTTCACAAGCAAGCTCCTGTTTCCTCTTTATACCTGAAGACTTGAAAGAAAATTTCTTGCCAGAGACATTACCAGGCTCCATGCCAGATCCATTGGAGCTTCCATTTGGATTCAGCTCAGACATCCATTGGGCTCGAAACACATCAAGTTCCTCCTTGAAAAGAAGATTGACACCTCCATATAAATATTAAGTATGATTCACCTATGCCATAATTAAACCTGTGTTCTCAAATTTAAGAAAAAGCAAAAATATTTATTAGTTACTTGTTTTTCTTGTGGTAAAATGTACTTTGTGACAACACTTCATAAATTCATGTAGCTCAGAACAATGCAATTAGTGCCACCCATATGTTTCTTCCCCATAGGAGTGCAAAATGTTTCCTTTTGCTGTATACGTCCAACTTCATTTTCATGTTGCACATTGAAAAGACAGTATCAAAATAGGGTTCAATGAACTGTAACAGCAGTAAGTGCATAATGCACACACTGAACCCTTGTGTTATGGGTAGACTATTCACAAATAAAAAGACATGTAATGTAATCACAGGTGGCATAGTATTGCAAAAGCAACATGAAATAATTCAAGAAGCAACAGCCATTATTTTCTGTGTGGGTGCACAATTGGTAATACTACAATCCAGCCAATGTGAAAGAAAAGAAGAAACAACAACAACAAGAGGCAACACCAACCATCAGCGACTCATTGGCTCTACTACCTGAAAAAAATGTTACAATTGGGAGTTTTCACAATGCAGTTCGTAAAATAGGTAACATATCCTCCTGTGCCATAAATTATATGACTAACTGTGAGAGATAACGGTGTTAAGGAATTCTGAGAAATAGTAGTGCTGTAGAAATAGGTCTTTACTTCATTAATTTCAAACTTCCTATAGCACCCTGCCAGCACTGACAGAATAGAGCTGTCATGATGAACATCTTCTATCTGGTCTACCTCACACCATCCACTCATCTGATCTGGGACTGGTAAATGTTTTCATCTGATTCTGGTCATATCTCTGTTCTGATTACATATTACATTTTCAAGTGTTGCTCTGTAATAAATGACGTTAATCCTTGACTCTTTTAGATAATCTGTCATCCTTGATTAAAACATATATAATTGAAGATGTCACCTTGAAAACTGAAAAACTCTTTCATATGCTTAAAGATGTCTATCAAGATTAACCTGTCTCCACTTTTTAAGAGAAATGATCCGAAGCCATTGTTTTCCTTGTGCAAATATAGTACCTTAGTTCTATTAGCATTCTAGTAAACAACTTTTTGAATTTTCTCTAGACTCTCTACATCCTCCTTAAATGGAAACTAGAAGATTCCTAGTACCTCAAATGTTGCCTTAGAATGATTTTTCACAAGTTTAATATAACTTCAGTTTTTTTTTCTAATTCTAGCTCTCTGCAATAAAGCCCAGTGCTTTGTTGAAAATGGTCCTCAAAACCTACATTGTTACTTTTAATGATCTGTACATCACCAAGGCATTTATTTTCCGAAGACTATGTGACCTCCTCATTCTTCCTGCCACAATGTACTACCTCTCACTTATCAGTTACAGCTTTCTACAAGCTTCCTAATGGTTTGTAGTAAAATTAACAATTCCTCCTCTCAATTTGAACAATTTTCTAGACAAATTTGCATAGTGAATTATAGTGAACATCTGTTTTCATCTTGTTATCCTTTGATGTGTATTAGTTCACAAAATGACATTTGATTAACTTTTGGATTACTCACTGATGTTCTCCTGTCAATACAAGTATGGAGAATTGAATGAAAACCTTAAGCCCAGACCTCCAATTTTGACAAGTTTGTGTGGAAATATTTTCCTGAAATTTGAATCATGTCCTTTCAATTTGTTCCTCACAACGTAAGAACTTATATGCTAAATGACACTCAATATTAATTCCTATTCCAGACATCAGCAGTTATGGTTTATATCTGTCATCACAGAAACCTTTTACTTCTTTATTAAATATTGATTTACTTGATTGTCCAAAAACTAGGTGTTTATACAGCAACCTCTTGCTTGATATGATACGCGGTTGGATTAAAATTCAATGAAATACAAGTGATTCAATAAGCAAACAGAGATGAGAGCTAAACTTAGTTAAGATGTCAATCATCTGTGTTGATTCAGAACAATTAAATATTTCCAATTTGACTACAGTTACATTATTTTTATCCATTTGTTTGCAATTTCACCTGAGTTTGTAGATCAAGAATTCAAGTACCAATCTGTAAACTGACTCACATGAAACGTTTCATCATTAGTGTGGCCGGATTTCAGATGGGACCTGAAACCATTGTTTGGATGTAGGTTTGCTCGCTGAATTGGAAGGTTTGTCAGCGAGCAAACCTACATCCAGAACCTCAACCCGAGCTACAAACCTTCTGAAAACTTGCTACCATGGTGTCTATCTGAGCAAGCAAATGGGAAAAGAATCATGTAGCACTTTTTTTTGAAGCTCAGGAAGTTCGCTTGACTGCTACTACTAAAAATGGAGTAATTAGGCATCCAACGGATTGCCATTTATGGGACTTAGATACATGTTTCTTACCATAATAGTGACATGTCACAGTAAACCTTTAGCTGCAAATCTTTAGTTGATAGAACCTGAGATTGTGACAGGTAAAATTCACCTTTTTGTTTTAAAGTTTATGAAACCTCCCTCCAATGAGAATAGACATTTGATTAGAAGTTTTTTTCTGAGATGCTTCCAATATGTTAAAACAAATTATCTGGACATTGTACAATGCTGTTTGCCAGATTCTGTTACAGTACAATAATGATATTCCATCGTTAATTGCATGTAAAGCACTTTGGGATACTCTCAAGTGGTGGAAGATACTGTACTAATATATTTTTTTTCCTTTTCTTCCTATTTCACAAGCATTTTTACATACAATGTCACTGCATAAACTGTTAACAATCATGATCCAACAACACAACTAGGCTTCTATTAAAGATTGTTAAATAGAATTTCTTCGTAAATGAAGATGTACTCTGTAGTTCTGGTAGTGTGCTTCAATATGGGAAATTAATTTCAATGATTTTAAAATGAACAAAGGTTACTACCTGAAGGTTTGCTTCATCAGACCCTTCGTTTTCTTCAGCAATGACACCAGTATAGTTATCTTTTTCACTGTCTACCTGCTAACAGAAGAACGAATTGCTCTTATTAGTTACTTGGAGCAAGTACTGAAGGTCTCAGCTGTAGGTAAGCTGAATAGAGGGTCTAAATGGGCGATTAATTAGAAATTAAACTAAATGATTTGGTAAAGAGAAAATACAGTCAAAATCACAACTCAGGACCAAATAGAAATCTCAGGGTTGCAGGCAGTTTGGTTCAGACTCAGCAATGAAATGAGATGAAGTCAGAGAATAGTTTTAATGCTTGTTTGAAAAGCTTGCAAACACTGATTGTCCAAATAAATGCGATAATATGAAGGACAACAAACTAGACTTTTCACAAAAATTTGGTAAGGAAGAGAATGAATTAAAATGCAGCTGAGGGGGAAAGGTATGGAGCATAAAGGAAGGGAATTTGAGAGTTGCTTGAACACATACATCCCATGAAATATAACAGGCTGAAATACTACATTAATTTTGAGCATTGTAGCCCGTAATCTGCAAGAAATTTTAATTTGGTGTGGATTAAGAGAGGAAACATGGACAGAGGAATTTCTATTAGATCACGTATGTGTTCTATATATGTTAGTGCTAAACTAAACAACAATGCTTTATACTTCCTAGCTGATACTCATTTAATAACTGAATCAGCAAAATAATGTTTCTGGTGTTGCAGTCTTGGCAGAAACTTCTTTAAAAAAAAATCAGAAATCAGTTGTTTACTAAACAAAAGGAAGTCACAATATTTCCATGGTTTAAAACTGAGGAATTTGAACAATGAGTGTCCATGCAGACTGTGTTTCTCAAACTAGACCCACTTGCCTGCTTTTGGCTCATTTCTCTCTAAACCTTTCCTATTCACATACCTGTCCAAATGTCTTTTAAATGCTGTAACTGTATCTGCATCTACCAACTGCACCACCCTCTGTGGGAAAAGGTTGCCCCTCAAATCCTTTTAAAACCTTTCTGCTCTTGCCTTAAAAGTATGCATCCTAGTTTTGAACTCCCCCACCTGTGGGAAAAGACCTTTGCTATTCACCTTATCTGGGCCCCTCATGATTTTATAAACCTCGATATGGTCACCCCTCAACCTCCTATGCTCCAGTGAAAAAAGTAACAGCCAATCAGCCTCTCCTTATAACTCAAACCCTCCAGTCCCAGTAACATCCTTATAAACCTTTTTCTGCACTCTCTTCAACTTAATAATATCCTTCCTATAGAACTCCAAAAGTGGCCTCACCAACATCCTGTTCAACTACAACATGACATCCCAACTCAATGCTGTGACCAACATAGACAAGTGTGCCAAATGTCCTCTTCACCGCCCTGTCTACTTGTGTTGCAACTTTCAAGGAACTATGTACCTGAACCCCCAGGTCTCTTGTGGCAATGTTAAGGCTTTAAGAGGTATATTTTGTCCTGATTTATTTTGAGATAGCGAGCGATTGAACAAGGGGTGGAGAGCAGTCTGTGGCAAAAAGCTTCAGAGGCCAGCTGGTCACAGCGTTCCAGTCCGAATAACAACTCCCCCACCATCACCCTCTGTTTCCTATTAATAAGCCAATTTTGTGTCCAACTGGCAAATGTTCCCTGAATCCTATCCAACTGATCTAACTTTACTAATGAGTCTACCTCGTGAAACCTTGTCAAAGCCTTACTAAAGTCAACAGACAACATCTACCGCTCTACCTTCATTTATCTTCTGGTCACATCCTCAAAAAACTCAGTTAAGTTCGAGACACAATTTTCCACACACAAAGCCATGCTGATTATCTCTAATCAGGTCTTGCTGATGTACATCCTAGCTCTCAGAATTCTCTCCAACAACTTAGCCATCACAAGTGTCAGACTTACAAGTCTACAGTTCCAGGCTTCAGCTTGAGTCTTTCTTAGAGTCATAGATTGACAGCATGGAAACAGGCCTATCGCCTCAACTTGCCCACGCTGTCCGATTTTCACAATTTAAACTAGTCCTATTTGTATGCATTTAGTCTATATTCCTCCATAGCTATGCCATCCATTTACCTGTCTACATGTTTCTTAAATGATGAAATGATATTCACTTCCACCACTACCGCTGGCCGTCCATTCCAGGCAATCACCACAATGTGTGAAAAAAACTGCTCCTCTGGACTCTTTTGCATCTCTCCCCCATCACTTTAAACCTACATCCTCTAGTTTTAGACTCCTCTACCTTGGGGAAAAGTTATCAGCTATCTAACTAATCTATGCCTTTCATGATTTTATATACCTCTATAAGAAGACCTTCTTAAATAAAGACACAATATTAACCACCCTCCAGCGCTCTGCACTTCACTTCCTGGTGTAGATGAGACAAATTTCTCAGGTATGGGCCTGGCAATTTCCTCACTATATGCTTTTTAAGGCCTCCAGCATCTCTACCTCTGTAATGTGGTCGGTTTGCAAGACATCACTATTTATTTTGCTGAGATCCCTAGCTTCCATGTCTTTCTCCAAAGTAAATACACCCAAAAAAATGTGTTCGTTTTTCACCTGTCTCTTTCGGTCCACAGATAACCTCGTTATTCTTTAAGGGACCCTCCTTTCGCTCTAGTTGTTTGTTTGCCCTTAATGTAGTTCTAGAATCACTTTAGACTTTATCCCTCAAGAGATTAATTTGATCCCAGTTGTCTATACCTGACGTATGTTTCCATTCTTGATCAGTACTGGATGAATAGAGACATTGAATGTTCCCTACTCCTACTAGACTTACCTTTCACTCTGACAGAAACATTCTGCCTCTGAATTCTTGTTATCTCATTTTTGAAAGCCTCCAACATGTCAGTTATCCCTTTACCTGCAAATAGTCTACCCCAATCAACTTTTAAAAGTTTGTGTCTCATACAGTCAAAATTGCTCTGCTCCAATCTAGAACTTTAAATTTTATACAAGGCCTATCTTTTTCCATAACGATTTTAAAACTAACAGAACAACAATCACTGGTCCCAAAATGCTCCCTCACGAACACTTCAGCCACTTGTCCTAGGTTTTAGGCAATAATCACCTCCAAGACAGAATTTAATCTATGCCCCTAACATTCAATGGCATTACTAATGAATCCACTAACAACATCTTGGGTTTACCACTGACCCGTAGCTGAAGTAAGCTAGCCATATAAATATGGTTACTACAAGAGTAATTCTGAAGAGAAGGATTCTGTGGTGAAGAACTCACGTCCTATCTTGCCCATGCCTGCTTTCTATCTACAAGACATAAGTCAGGAACGTGATGGATCACGATGCACTTATCTGCATAAGTACACCATGAACAACACAAGAAGCTCAACACCACCCAGGAAAAGCAACCCATTTAATTGGCATCCCATCTAAGACCTTTAAAATTAATTTCCTCTACCATCAACACACAGCAGCAGCAAGTACCATCTACAAGGTGCATAGTAACAACTCATCCATGCCTTTGCCATGATCTTCCAAACCCACGACCTGTACTACCAGATCAGGGACAGCAGATACATGGGTACACTACCATATTCCATGCACATGTTCGCCTCCAAGCCATTCAAACATAGAACTATATTGCCTTTCCTTCACTAAGAACTGGGTCAAAATTCTGTAACTCCCTCCTAACAGCACTGCAGTTGTATCTACATCACATGGACCGCAACATTTCAAGGTGGCAGCTCTATCTCAGGGACAATTAGGAATGGATAACAAATACTTGCCTGGCCAGCAATAATCCTGTATTTTAAATTTAAAAAAAGGTATCTCCCCCTTGAAGAGCTCTGGCCCCTTTTGCAGGATGTAGCTCTACCTCAGTTGACAGCTGTGCACAACTGACCTCAGCTCCAGGCACAGAGTCTTCGCCACAAATAGTATACCAGAGAATTGCACAGTTCCACCAATGTTATCTTCAAGTAACAGGTACAGGAGATCACTCTCAGCATCTAGATCTGGGCTCCGACTTGTTCAAATTACCTAGGTAAAAACAATGACTGCAGATGCTGGAAACCAGATTCTGGATCAGTGGTGCTGGAAGAGCACAGCAATTCAGGCAGCATCCGAAAAGCTTCTCTGTTCAAATTACTACTGGGACAATTCAAATGATACTACCAAGTTTGAATGGCTCTGCACTGCTAATATAGTATGAACCACTTTCAGTCTATCTAGAAGTTCTGATTTCCAAATTGCAGGTTTAGTTTTCTTCCTGCATTCCAATTTCAGTTTCCTTTTTCAGTTAGGATCCATTTCAACATACACATATTTGACACCAATAGATTGCACAATTGTATTTTGACACTTTTACACTGGTAGAGAACTGGTTTGTAAAATCTCCACTTTATACAGAACAAACAATGTTGCAAAATGAAACTGAAAACTCTTGCAAACTTTAATTCATTGCATAGCTCATCATGATTACATCATTTGGAATGAAGTTAAATAAGTTCCTTGAGGTATAACTTAGTGAAGTAAAGAGCAATGGCATTTCAGAAATTTAAAACATTAATTCCTGGGTTTACCAAGTTGATCAGAATAAATATAGTCAAAAGACTAGCCTTTTAAATCCAGATTAAGTCTTTACAAATAATGAAGTTTTATATTGTATAATATACACACAACTCAAACAGGACAACTTAACTTGAAACATTGTATGTAAGCTTATAGTCATACAGTCATAGAGATGTACCCTGTATAAACTAAATTTAAACTATAAACTGCTGCAGATGTGCATCGCATTGTGCAAAATTACAAGTTTGACTCTAAATCCAAAGTTGTATTCTGTGTAATCCAAGATGGAGGATAGGGAGAAATAACACCGTGTGGGCGGCACGGTGGCACAGTGGTTAGCACTGCTGCCTCACAGCGCCAGAGACCCGGGTTCAATTCCCGCCTCAGGCGACTGACTGTGTGGAGTTTGCACGTTCTCCCCGTGTCTGTGTGGGTTTCCTCCGGGTGCTCCGGTTTCCTCCCACAGTCCAAAGATGTGCAGGTCAGGTGAATTGACCATGCTAAATTGCCCGTAGTGTTAGGTAAGGGGTAAATGTAGGGGTATGGGTGGGTTGCGCTTCGGCGGGTCGGTGTGGACTTGTTGGGCCGAAGGGCCTGTTTCCACACTGTAAGTAATCTAATCTAATCTCAAAAAAAAAACATGTGGCTGTAGGAGCTGTTTTTTATTTAATAGATATTTTAAGAATTGAAGCTGATTTCCTCAAGTTCTAGGAAGAGTAATTACTGTTTTATAAATTGCTTTGGAACTTTGGAAAAAATGTCAAACAAATTGCATTTTAAAAAGGAGGAAGAGTGACAAATGTAGTAACTATATGGGAAGTGAATCAAGTAGGACAATAAACCTGCAAAGCTGTTTGACCCAACAGTGAAGCTACACAGCTAACTGCCTCTGTTTGATTACATCTTTGGACATTGTTTATTTTTTCTGAGATGAACCCCAAACAGCGAAATTCACAGCTGACCTTGGAGAAACCTGTGTGGGAGAGCTCACAGCACTGGAGCAGCTAAGTGGCTAGTTTTTAAGTCTTACTATTTTTGTAAATCTACAACAACAGGTAGAGTGGGTTATTTTTCACTTACATGTTTCTACTGAGATCTATCTCTGATTAAACTTTAAAAAACATAGAAATAGAGATACTAAGTTAGCATGGAGCAATGTTTTTAGAGCAGGGCTACTTTCTGGGTCTATAAATTGTTAAGGTGCAAATATGGCCTTTAGTGGAGTGATGTGCACTTCCTGTCAGATGTGGGAGATTAGGGAGAGTTTCCACGTTACTGACGATTAGTTCAGGAGTCTCCTGTGGCTATCCCAATCTCAAACAAATGTGTTGTTTTGGGAAATGTAGTGGGTGATGGACTCTCAGGACAATGTAGCACTGACAGTCAGGTTTCTAGTAACAAAGCTGGCTCTAATGTGACGAGGGGTATGCCAAGTTCCAAGGAATCGATTGTGAACGGTGATTCTCTAATCAGAAGCACAGACACGCGCTTCTGTGGCTGAGAGAGATATCAGAACGATGCCAGGAGAGAGAGAGTGCAGAATATTTTCAAAGGGGAGAGGGACCAGCAGGAGGTGATTATACACATTGGAACTAATGACATAGGATGAGAAAAGGATGAGATTCTGAGGAGAGAATATAGGAAGTTAGGCACAAATTTAAAAAGAGGAAGTCCTCAAGGCTGATAATATTTGGATTACTCCGTGTCACGAGCTAGTGAGGATAGCAATAGGAGGATTGAACAGATGAATACGTGGCAGAGCAGGTGGTGCAGGGCAGAAGGATTCATATTTTTGGATCATTGGAATCTCTTCTGAGGTAGAACTAATCTGTTTAAGAAGGACAGATTGCACCTGAATTAGAAGGGGGCTAATATACTCCCTATAGCACTGGGTTTGTGCTATAGGGAGAAGCTGAATCAGCCAGGGCTATTTTGCCTACAACATTGGAGGTTGAGGGGTGACCTTATAGAGGTTTATAAAATCTTGAGGGACATGGATATTGTATTTTCCCTGGGGTGAGGGTGTCCAAACTTAGACGGAATAAGTTTAAGGTGAGGTGACAAAGATTTAAAAGGGACATAAGGGGCAACGTTTTAATGCAAAGGGTGGTGCATGTATGGAACGAGCTGCCAGAGGAAATAGTGGAGGGTGGTACAATAACAACATTAAAAAGGCATCTGGATGGGTATATGAATAGAAAGGGTTTAGAGGGATATGAGCCAAATGCTGGCAAATGGGACTAGATTAATTTTGGATAAAGGGTCAGCATGGATAAGTTGGACCAAAGGGTCTGTTTCCATGTTGCACAATTCTATGACTCAATGAACCACATTTAATTGATGTTTAGAAGAAAAACCCAAGATCATAAAGTATAATTTTCTGTCTGACTTCAAACAAAAGTTAAGCCAAGATATCTTTCTGTAACCAATGATCAAGGTTAATAATTGATTTTGCTTATTTCTGAAATGGAGACAAAATTTAAAACAACATTCCAGTTGCAAACCTCTTTCTTTGAAAAGCAAATAATGATTGATGTTACTACACAATCATTCAACAGTAAAGCCAAATACTTCATAACAGCAAAATATAAGATACAACAAATTATGCAAAATTACATAGTAGCAATACTAATGAAGACCCATGCTGATGCCTTATAATCAGAAAAATAGAAAATTATAAGTGGAAACAAAGAGATGGCAGACTAATTAAATACATACTTTAGTTCTGTTTTCACAAAGCAGGACACAAACAATGCCTCAAAAATGCTGGGGAACACAGGGTCCAGTGAGAGGGAGGAACTGAAGAAAATCAGTATTAGTACAGATATGGGTGAATTGGAAATTGATGGGATTAAATTATCGACAAATTCCCAGGGCCCGATAATCTAGATTCCACATTACTCAAGGAGTGACCCTAGAGATCTTTCAAGACTTTATAGACTTTTGTACAGTTCCTAGAAGAGAGGAAATTACAGACTGGTTAGCTGAAATATTGCTAGAGTTCATTATAAAAGATTTAATATAGCTCTTGAGAAACAATGACAGGATCAGACAGAGTCAACATGAATTTTTGAAAGGGAAATCATGCTCGACAATTCTTCTAGAGTTTGAGGACGTAACTAGTAGAATTGATAAGGGAGAGCCAATGAATGTAGTTTACTTAGAGTTTTAGAAAGCTTCCATTAAGTCCAACATAAGACGTGAGCATGTAAAGATAAAGCACATCTTATTGAGGGTAATGAGCTAACATGGGTAGAGAACTGGTTGGCAAACAATAAACAAAGAAAGAATAGGAATGAACAGGTCATTTCTGAGTGGCAAACAGTGATTATTAAGATTACCACAGATATCAGTACTTGGACATCAACTTTTCACAATATATTTAATGATTCAGATGAGAGAATGAAATGCAGTACCTCTAAATTTGCATTTTTCGGAGTTGGGTGGGAGGGTAAATTGCGAGGAGGATGCAGAGGTGCATCAGTGTGACTGGGACGAGTTGAGTGCATTGGCAAATTCATGGCAGATGAAGTTTAATGTGGACATTTAAAAGAAGCTATCCATTTTGGTAGCAATATCAGGTAGACAGATTACTGTCTTAATGGTGATAGATTGAGAATGGGGGTTGGGGGGATGCAACAGAACCAGAGTGTTCTTGTATATGAATTGATGAATCTAAGCATGGAGGTGCAGCAGGTGATAAAGGCGGTAAATGGAATGTTGGTCTTCATAGCAAGAGGAATTGAGTACAAGAGCAGGGATGCCTTGCTGCAATTGTGCAGTGCCTCAGTAAGACCACAACTGGTATTGTGTGCAATTTTGGTCTCTTTATCTGAGGAAGGATATTCTGGCTATGCGGAGGGAATGCAAAGAAATGTTTACCAGACTGATTCCTGGGATGGCAGGACTGATGCATGAAGACAGACTGGATTGGTACTACATTCTCTGGAGTTTAGAAGAATGAATTGTACAGAAGCTTATAAAATTCTAACAGGGCTAGATAGCACAAACACAGGAAGGATGGTCTCGATGACTGAGGAGTCCAGAACCAGGGGTCAAAGACAAAAGACATGGGATAGTCATTTAAGATGGAGGAGAAACTTCTTCATCCAGACAGTAGTGACCCTGTGGAATTTTCTGCAGTTGAGGCCAGAGAACTGAACGTTGGTTAGGCCACTGTTGGAATATTGCGTGCAATTCTGGTCTCCTTCCTATCGGAAAGCTGTTGCGAAACTTGAAAGGGTTCAGAAAAGATTTACAAGGATTTTGCCAGGGTTAGAGGATTTGAGCTATAAGGAGAGGCTGAACAGGCTGAGGCTGTTTTCCCTGGAGTGTCGGAGGCTGAGGGGTGACCTTATAGAGGTTTACAAAATTATGAGCAGCATGGATAGGATAAATCGACAAAGTCTTTTCCCTGGGCTCGGGGGATGCAGAACTAGAGGGCATAGATTTAGGGTGAGAGGGGAAAGATACAAAAGAGACCTACGGGGCAACTTTTTCACACAGAGGGTGTACATGTATGGAATGAGCTGCCAGAGGAAGTGGTGGAGGCTGGTACAATTGCAACATTTAAGAAGCATTTGCATAGGTATATGAATAGGAAGGGTTTGGAGGGATATGGGCCGGGTGCTGGCAGGTGGGACTAGATTGGGTTGGGATATCTGATTGGCATGGACAGGTTGGACCGAAGGGTCTATTTCCATGCTGTACTTCTCTATGACTTTATTTACAAAAAGACTTTGATAGGGCTAAAGTGATCAAAGGATCTGGGGAGAAAGTCGGAGTGGGACCATTCGGTGCAGCCACTCTGGCGCGAGCAATTCGGCGCAGCCGGTTTGGCGCGACCTATTTCAGCGCAGAGCTGTTTGTAGTTATTCAGTAATAGTTATTAAACTACTATTAAATTATTAAAATTATTAAATTATTAAAATATATTAAAATGAAATATATTTTGGCGCAGACCCATTTGGCACAGAACTTGTTGTAGTTATTCAGTAGCAGTTATTAAACTATTATTAAAATAAAACATTAATATACAAATTATTAAAATAAAACCCGTTAAAATGCCAGCAACAATTTTGTATTTGCCTTATTTCTTTCATTTTTATTTTCTTTTTAACATTCTTACTGAAGAGGATAAACATTATTTTTCTTTTTACTGCTTTCATTAATGCTTATAAGTAAGACTGAAAAGGAATAAATAAGAGGTGCGCCAAATCGCTCGCGTCGACATGGGTCACGCCGAATCGCTCGTGCCAAAGTGGCTGCGCCAAATGGTCCTACACCCGGAGAAAGTTGTATAACGGTCCTGAGTTGGACGGTCAGCCATGATCATACTGAATGACGGAGCAGGATCAAAGAGTAAAATAGCCCACTCCTGTTCCTACTTCATATGTTTCGTTCAAAACAGCATGTTAGACTGTTTATTGCAATCAACACAGAAAAAATATTCAAATTTTTAAAACATCCAAATATCTTTAAAAGTATTTTCATTCTACACTTTGTGGAGATGGTGATGTAGTGGTAATGTCAGTAAGCCAGAGGTGCGGGCTTATGGAGACATGGGTTCAAATTCCATCAGAGCAGCCGGTAGAATTTAAATGCAGTTAATACTGGGGCTAGTTTTCAGTTCCAGGTTGTAAGGGTGGCCTTGAAACTATCATTGACTATCATAAAACTCATCAAGTTCACAAACGTATATTATCTTGTCATGCTCTCTACAAAAGTTCAGCAATTAGGAATGGGCAACAAGTGCTAGGCTTGCAAGTGATGCTCACATTCTGTGAAAGAGTAACAGAACTTATGGTCGTCCTTCCCTGTTTCATTTCTTTAGTTAGGCTTTCATGACATCATTTTTCATTTTCAATTCGTCAATTGACTCATTATAATGCAATTAATTGATCATTTTAATTACCCAGCACCCCAATCTGCTCACAATGGTGTAACAGCGGTTTTTATAAATGTGGTTTTGCTTTGAAATTTTTATTGCCCAAAATAAGGGCATAAATAACTTCCCAATAAACAATTCACAGTTACATAGTTAAATCTGCTCATCATAAACGAGAATTGCTAAACAAAAGAAAATCAAACTCCATTTGAATTGCCTTCCCAGCATCTTGGTACTCACACAATACAACAATAATGGCAATGTTAACTACTCATACAAGGAAATCCCCTGTGAAGAGCTTTGGAAACTACCTGTTCCAAGTCATGTGTCCCACCTGAGCAAGGTATTGACATAATGTTGATTCAAATCAAGTTAACTATTTCCATCACCTCTAAGACTGCTGGTTCCATATATTGTCAGGTTATTATAGAATATTAGATCAATTTTTTATCAGAAATTGGCTGTCAATTTTAGCAAGATTTATGGAGAGTTTTCACTCCACAAGTCCTTGATAATTATCTCATACTTTTACTAGTGGCATGCCACAAGGATCTGTTTTTGGACCACTGCTGTTTGTCATTTTTATAAATAACTTAGACGCAGGCATAGGTGGATGGGTTAGTAAGTTTGCAGATGACATTAAAGTCGGTGGAGTGGTGGGCAGTGTGGAAGAATGTTGCAGGTTGCAGGGGGACTTGGATAAACTGCAGAATTGGGCTGAGCGGTGGCAAATGGAGTTCAATGCAGATAAATGTGAGGTGATTCACTTTGGAAAGAATAACAGGAAGGCAGAATACTGGGTCAATGATTCTTGGTAGTGTGGAGAGGTTGAAAAGTGGGCATTCATGCTCTCAATGTTGGGAATCTCCCTGCTGTCAATAACCTGTGACTTTTCCAACTTTCTTGCCTTGCCTTGCCTAGATCATTCAATGGTTGAAAAGGTTCTGCCCCTTGTTTCCACTGATTAGTTTTGATATCATCATTGAACTTCTGAAAGCTTATAAAAGCCAGGCTTTTAAAGTAAGTATTCTCCTAAGTATTCCCAAATCAAATAAGAATTACATTTGGGAATATGTACATATTGTACACACCATATAATGGTTACAGCACAGAACAAAACCACTCATTCACAAATTCTTCTTATTTCTGTTTGAAAAACAGGGATAAAAATCATAAAATACTCATCAAGTCCTTTATGGCCCCATTTTCATTTATGCATTATCTAACTATCGGATGACTACATTTAAATGCAAAAACTGACCAACATTTTAACTGATCAAACAAAATTGGGAGACCAGGTTTAAGGGAATCAATTGTCAAACTTAGAGGAAGTTCCCAAAATTATATTCAGCTGCAGTCCACTGCTGAGAAAACATTTTCAGTGAAATGGCAATAAGTAAATATTTTCCAGAGTTCATTGTCCCCAGAGTCCCTCTCGCCTTTTTCTAAAAAAAAGTTATCTCCCATGACATTGTTCACAAACAACAACAACAACAAAAAAACCTCTCCTTCTCACACCCCTTCCAGTTCTTCCACCTTACCGAACAGTTCTCACGTATAGTCTCTGAATTCCATCTCAGTCATACAGCATGGAAACAGATCCTTCAATCCAACTAATCCACGATAACCATGTTCTCAAACTAAATTAGTCCCACCTGGCTGCACTTGGCCCATATCCTTTAAAACATTTCTTATTCATGTACTTATCTAAATGTCTTTTAAAGATGGTAATAACTGTAAGAAATCTAGAAGTATATCTGGAAATAAGCCTGAATCTCACGAACAGCTGCAAGATCCACGCTACACTCCGTCCACCATTTCCTTCAATCATCATGATGTCTTAAAGTGATCAGGTACAATCAACGAGGAGAGAAATCATCTTTAACAAATTAATTTGAGTTCTTTGAAGAAGTAACAAGTGATTTGGATAAAGGGAAGTTTGTGGATGTACTGGACTTGAATTTTCAGAAGGAATTTCATCAAGGGACTCATTAAAGGTTACTACATATACTTTAACATATTAGGTTGGATCAAGGGTTGGTGAGCTAACAGAAAGCAGGCAATCAAATTTAAATGGGTAATTTTTAGGTTGGCACAATGCAGCTAGTGGAGTATTTCAGGGATCAGTGCTAGGGATCCAACAATTTACAATCCATTTCAATTTCCACATGCAACAAGATCTGATCAATATCCAAGCTTGGGGCCAACATTTGGCAATGACTGTTTCCTGGTCACAATGACTAAGATGAGCTTCATATTCCAGATTAGTTCTTCAATTTAAATTCCATGAGCCACGGCTGGATCTGAACCATATCCAGGGAACTTTTGCCGAAGTCTCTGGATTCCTAGTCCAGTGACATTAGCACAGTGTCACCGTCTCCTCATTTGCTGCACACACAAAACCACATCTGAAGTAAAAGGTTCCTTCAGCTCCTATCCCTCCCAGTGAGAAGACCAGCCACTGCAATGACTCCAGCACATGGATAGAATCCAGTCGTTGGGTTCTTCACCAAGGTACAGTCATCGTTTCCAAACTGATCTCTGCAATATTTCAAACTTTATATATCCCTTACTCTTTGGTACACATTGTATTTACCCTGACATTGAGTGTACAGACAGTCATTCTTTGTATGCCTCATTTTAATTAACCTTTTCCTCTTAACTCTCATAAAGTCCTGAAATCAGAGTCTGTTCCAATTTTATGATAACCATTGAAAAATAATCTCTCTCTGGTTGGAGAGTGATGTCACCAGTATATAAAATTGGGAGGAGTTCAGAAGGGGATATGATTTTCTCAAAAAATGGGTTCATGAACTAGGGCAGAGAAAACTCAAGATTCCAGGAAAATTCATATTTCAGCCTGATGCTGATTGTTTTGACGACATCCTGTTTGATCTGTAGCTATGCTTGCTACTCAGGTAATGGCAGTATCTACAGTGGGAAAGGAACTTGGGAGCCTAGGATAAATGGTTCACACTCACCCATCTTAACTATGGTCATGCTGACAGAGAATAAATCAATCCAAATTACAAGTCTTCCTACTGTTCACTTTTAGCAGAAAGCTCAGAAAATATAATTAATGTTTGAATAACTTACATGACAGAAACATTACAAAGAGCTGATTATTCACGTTGTATCTCTTGAACTATAATGCTACATGGCTAATACCTACAAATATACACCTGTGTTTTATAGACCTGTAAAAATATTGGAAGGGGAAGATCACAATGAGAGATGTATGTTCAACAGGAACCTACAGAAAGGCTGGTTAATGATGTAAACAACTTATTTATAAATTTCTAGCAATCTAAACCACACAAAAATCAAAAGAATGTTGGAACTGTGATCAGAGTTGAGAGTTGCCAGTGTGGTCTGCACATGTTAAAGCCATATCTATGTTTGTTCCTCAAATCATTGAAAGGTAACTAATATTACAATTTTAATAATTTACTCAAATTTTCAAAGTTCTGCACTATTCATTTTGAAAAGCAACTTCCAATGTTACTTGTTACAATAAGCAAACTTTAATAGAAAAGTAACATCCATTTTAAACAGTGTACTTAGCTGTTGTGAAGTTCTTTAAACTAAATTTGATCATTGGTAAATCACCAAATAATACCTCAAAATGAACAATTTCAAGTCAAATTAAGTACTTGCCCGAAATAGTTCTTGAGGCTAAATTCTAAGTCCCAATCCTCTCTTTCACTTCATTTGTCTTGTGGTAGGAGATTGATCTCTCACTGCAAACCTGAGTTCTTTCAAGGTTCACATTAGCATAATTGCCACAGGAAAAGGCAGAAGAGATGAGCTAATCATGCCATTTTCGTCATCTATTACTTAATCTGTTACTGGCTTAAATCAGCACTTTAGTAAAACACCAAACAAACTTAATCAATCACTGGCTTTCATCAACTAAAATTATGCACCGTGGGCGGCACGGTGGCACAGTGGTTAGCACTGCTGCCTCTCAGCGCCTGAGACCCGGGTTCAATTCCCGCCTCAGGCGACTGACTGTGTGGAGTTTGCACGTTCTCCCCGTGTCTGCGTGGGTTTCCTCCGGGTGCTCCGGTTTCCTCCCACAGTCCAAAGATGTGCAGGGTCAGGTGAATTGGCCATGCTAAATTGCCCGTAGTGTTAGGTAAGCGGTAAATGTAGGTGGGTGGGTTTCGCTTCGGCGGGTCGGTGTGGACTTGTTGGGCCGAAGGGCCTGTTTCCACACTGTAATGTAATGTAATGTAATGTAATGTAATGTAATCTAATCTAAATCCAAAACATACTGTCAGATGTACTATCTTTCAGATCTACATAAAAAAAAAACACTTCTCCCAATCTTTTCAGGTGGATGCGAATGATATCATGGGACTGTTTGAAGAGAAAACTTCTCTGTGTTCTCATATATACCTCAATCAAAATCACTAAGGTAGATTATCTGGATACATCTTTTGGGTCCTGTTGTGAGCAAATTGGTTTTTGCATTTCCTTCAAACAATGATGCTACTTCAAAACTTCTAATTGTCTGTGAAATAATTCCTAAGATGCTATATAAATGCAGGTTCCTTCTTTCTTAAATTCCACACTGCACTGACCTTTCATGTTTCAGTGATCCTTCACTACTAGAATATAAAAGCATTATAATACTTATTGCAACTTATTCAAAGAGTAGTTCACAGATATTGCAGCACATTATTACAATCAGTTTGCTCAAAATAAAGCTTCTCCTTTAAATGGTTGAATATCTTAATAGCATTGTTATTATCGACCCATTTCATTAGATTGGTCCCAAAATTTAACTTGAGCAAGGAGTAAATCAGAGGCATTGCTATTGTTAGTGTTACCTCCCGTAATTTTAAGCAACCAAATTGATAACGTGAGAAAATATTTCACCTCAGCAAATTATTTTCTTTCTCACTTTCCTGGATGGTTGCAAAGATTGGGAATGCATGACATGGGGAACCCCAGAAATGGACTTCATATTTATAATTGGCTGTCAATCAAAAGTCTGTCCCACCAGTCTAATATAAAAACTTGTTAACATAAATACAATTGAAAGGAATTTTAAAAGTTTAGTGATCCTAAACATTTTTGAAACTTGAAAATATTCTTATAAATAACTTAGTCACATTCTACTTTTCAGACATTAAGTTTCTTCTCAATGTCTTGTGTGTTGTACTGGGTCTGCAATTCAACACAGAACACAAACATTAAGTACTACATATTATTTGTTGAAGTATTTATTTTGCCATGAGTTATCTTGTTGTTTAGGTATAAATTAAAACTGCCAGTTATCAAATAAAGATAATGAATTGACTGTTTTGATTACTAACCTGAATTACTTAAAATCATCTCTTCAGGGAACTGGCAGTCTTGATTCAAAAGCAGATTTGTTACACAAGAATAAGAGTAAGTAATTTAGCTCAAGCATTCAGTTATATTATGACTGGAACTGTGGTACAGATCATCACTCCATTTACCTGCCTTTCTGTTTTATCACTTGATACGTGAACTGAACAAAGAAAAATTAATTGATCTGTCTGAAAATCCAAAATTGATGTAGCATTCTTAGCGTCTGGTGAGAGCAGTTATGGAGTTTCTATGCTTTTTGTTCAAAAATGGCCTATTCCTCTAATAAAATATTCCTCTTATTATACATCCCCTCATTAGCAGAAACAGTATTTTCTGTATTTGCCCACTGGAATAATTTAATAATTTTAAATGCTTGATTAGATTACTCACACATTTATCAATTCAAGCCAAGTATATGCAATCTTTTAGGAACGCTTTAAGCCCTGAAATGATTCCAATAACTTTATTTTGTGGCCATTCTGAGAACGTTTGGGGGGGTATAAGCAAGTAGGGAAAGAGTTAAGTTTTGAATTTAGTGAAACAAGAGGTTGAGGTGAGCATGACGCAGATCAGGTAAGAACCTGCAGTTAACAATGGGGTGCTGGAAGCAAGGGTAATGGCTTAATAAGGTGGAAAAGCATTCATTATGTATAGTCATTTAACAATATTGGAAGAATTCAGTATGTAAGGTCAGTTTTAACAAGTTAAAAGTATTCATTATGTGAACCAGTTAAGGTTAAAAACATTCATTATGTAATGACAGATGGCTTAATCTTTACTATTGACACTTGCTGATTGTAACAGTCATCCAATCAATATTAATGTTGCCTTATCTGGATGCTCCTCCCTGTAAATGACTATATAATTCATTAAGAAACTGCTGTTCGATAAAGAAGACTGAGAACTCATATCTCTGTGCACATGGGTGATTGTTCTCTCGCCTTCCAGGGCCTGGAATAAAGATGAAGGAGATAAAACTATACTGTCTCTCTGAGTGTTTTGCTTTGACTGAGGGGGGAAATGGGACGACAATTCCAAGACAAACGTACCTTCTCTTGGGCACAATGTGGAAGCAACACTACAGATAAGGTGCAACAGAAACAAAAACAGAAATTGTTGGAAAAGCTCAACAGGTCTGGCAGCATCTGTGGAGAGAAATCAGAGTTAATGTTGTGAGGAAGTGTCTGAGGAAGGGTTACTTGACTTGAAACATTAACTCTGATTTTTCTCCACAATAGCAGCCAGGCTTACTGTGCTTTTCCAGCAATTTCTGTTTTTGTTTGATTGACAGTATCCGTAGTTCTTTTAGTTTTTATTTCCTACAGATGGGGTTTTAGTAAAGCCTTGTGCATCTAAGGTCAGCCTTCAATTTTAAAGTAAAACTCCCCCCAGGTGCTCCAGTTTTCTCCCACAATCCAAAGATGTGCAGGTGGATTGGCCATACTAAATCACCCATAGTGTTACGTGCATTAGTGGGAAAGGGGTCTGAGTGGGTTACTCTTTAGAGGTCAGTGTGGACTTGCTGGGCCAATGGCCTGTTTCCACACTGTAGGGAAACTTAATAGAATGGCCAATATGCCATAAACCTTTCTGATTATTTAATGTATCCGTGTGCATTACGTTTTAGTGATTTGTGTAGCAATCAGCTGTTATTATACCATAGGGGGATGATGTGGTGTAATAGTAATATCATTGCACAATCAAAAGATTAATTACATGCTGATTCTATGACAATTATAAATTTAAATCAAAGGGAGGAAATGGTCCAGTGGTATTATCATTGCAATGGTATGTTCAACTGTAATATTCCAGGGATCAGGTTTGAATCCTACAATTGGACTGAAAAATTCAATCCAATAAAAATCTCGAATTAAGAGTTTAATGATGACCATAAATCAGTTGTCGATTGTTGGAAAAAAAACCTACCTGGTTTATTAATGTCCTTTAGGGAAGGAAACTGCCATCCTTATCCGGTCTGGCCTACATGTGACTCCAGACCCACAGCAATGTGGTTGACTTTTAATTGCCCTCTGGGTAATTAGGCAAGGGCAATAAATGCCAGCCCAGCCAGCAATGCCCTCATCCCATGAAAGAATAAAACAAAAATTCACTAGATTGAGAAAGTACCAACAAACATCATATTACCATTCTAAGAACATCTGTATGACCAAGTTAATGGCAGATCTGGGATATTTTAAGTACAGTATTTATGAGGAGTGGTACTGTCCATTATCATGGGGCAGTTTAAGAAAACAAAATACTCATTTTGGTTGATGTGTTGAAGTCACAATACTTCCTTTTAACTTACTATTTTCAAAATTTGCCAAATAAGCAACAGCATCAGACAGTCTGTTATGCTGTAAGCATCTAGGAGAAAGTGAGGACTGCAGATGCTGGAGATCAGAGCTGAAAATGTGTTGCTGGAAAAGCGCAGCAGGTCAGGCAGCACCCAAGGAGCAGGAGAATCGATGTTTCGGGCATTAGCCCTTCTTCAGGAATGAGGAAAGTGTGCTAAGCAGGCTAAGATAAAAGGTAGGGAGGAGGGACTTGGGGGAGGGGCATTGGAAATGCGATAGGTGAAAGGAGGTTAAGGTGAGGGTGATAGGCCGGAGTGGGAGTGGGAGTGGGGGTGGGGGCGGAGAGGCTGCACCACCTTCCTAACCTGCAATCTTCTTTCTGACCTCTCCGCCCCCACCCCCACTCCGGTCTATCACCCTCACCTTAACCTCCTTCCACCGATCGCATTTCCAACGCTCCAAGTCCCTCCTCCCTACCTTTTATCTTAGCCTGCTTGGCACACTTTCCTCATTCCCGAAGGGCTCATGCCCGAAACGTCGATTCTCCTGCTCCTCGGATGCTGCCTGACCTGCTGCGCTTTTCCAGCAACACATTTTCAGCTCATGCTGCAAGCATCGCCAGAATGTATACGATAAAAATCTATTCATCTCATGGTCATACCATGTGACAAAAAACTTTGGCAAACTATATTATTAGTAAACTACACTATTATAAACTGTTAAATAAAAAGGAAAGTGCTTACTTTTTTTGCAATAGACAGCTTTAGATCTGTGAAAAGAAAGCATTAAAGTTATATTGGAACTATCCAACTTTCAGATTGCTGCTTTGTTTTGCATATCAGCGTTTTGGCTGGGTCATCCTTTGGTTGATAAAATACGAGAGTTGATAAAGTGTGGTGCTGGAAAAAGCACAGCGGATCAGACAGCATCCATGAAGCAGGAGAGTCGATCTCTCCCGCTCCTCAGATGCTGCTTGACCCCAATACTGATTCTCCAGCATTTGCAGTCCGCAATATCCTTTATAAAACACAAACCTTTTAAATTTTAAAACCGCTTCGTCTTTTGTTTTAAGAGAAAAAAATTACTACAAATCATCATTATGGATCTCTCACTCTAAATCAACAATATCTTACACTACCTCACTGACAGTTATCTACATCAAGGCATTCTGCAGTTTCACCTGACTGACAGGTAAAATATTGTAACCTGTTTTATTTGGGCAGCTTCCAAAGTCAAGAATAGTTGACATGGAAAATGCATCAGAACTGAAGGACACGAGATGCCTGTTTTGGCAACTTGGGGACAGATGTGCCAATCCTGTGGGCACACGTTTAATTCAGATCATCACAATCAGTGCACATCACCTGAGGCAGGTCAGAAACTCTTTCACTGCCTTTCCCTGGCACACTCTGCATTTCTTTTTAAGAAAATGGAACAGTTTAACAGGGGAGACCAATCCACTGGGCTGTCAAACTAAAATAGAGAATTACTGCATTGGCATTCAGCTCCCAAGTAGATTGGTTTTGAATTGTTGCCACCCCATCTTACTCATAACGATGCCCTATCGTCTTATACATATTTATATTATGTATCTTTAAAAAACAGAGGTCAAACAGCCAGAATGGGTTGCAGGCCAGCCGAGCTGTGATTTTGCAGGTCAGTAATGAGCAGGTTGGAGGATCACACACACCTTTCCTCCTCCTCCCCACCTCAGTGAGTGCAGCCGCGGGCTCGCCCTGTCACCCACCCACTCTCTCTCTCTCTCACACACACACACACACACGAGGAGGGAACACCGCCGCCGTCTTGCCGTGTTTACCATATCTTAGAAAGGGCCTGCCGACCTCCCGGAGAGTAACCAAGCCTGACAGAGCTGAACGATCGGAGATTATTGCAGTTCTCGGTCGGAGAAGCGAACCACACAATCCAGGAAAATACGAGCTCTCCACACGGCAGCCATGTCGCGAATTCGGAGTTGAGGGGAGGGGTGTGGAGCTGCTGATGAGTCACCCTAACCCTTCCGACCCGCCGAAGTCAGGCAGCATCAAACCCTCCTCCTCTGCGCCGACGGCGGACAACTGGAGGACGGGGGCGAGCGCGCACACCCAGTCGACAAAACCTGCCCCGCGAGCACGCCGCCACAGTACGAGTCAGAGCAAGCCTACCGCGCATGCGTCGCGTCCTTCCCGCCTACAGTAAAGCCTATTTCATCTCCGCTATCCAGTGAGCATTGTGCACGCGCCATCCTCCTTCCGAACTTGCGTGCGGGTTCGCCCCATTCAAACGTGTCTGACGCGTGCGCTGTGGTGCTACTCGGGTGTTTGGGGAGAGGGAGGGAGCGGTACTGAAGGGAGGAGGAGGAGGAGGAGGAGGAGCTTCGTCTCCCGGGAAAAGACACATCTGTGCTGCCGCCATGTTAGGCCAGAGTGAAACAGTAGGACTAATAGTTGTAGTAGCAGCAGTGGGAGGAGGTGGTCTTAGCTTGTGATGTGTACTCCGTCTAACATTCCGAGTTTTTTTTCACTCTTCAATCACGTTGGCTCAATTAAGTGGCTCTGGGCTCTCGGCAAGTGGTAAGGGCAGTTTTGTTTTCATTTTGTTGACTGTCATTCCCGTCATGACCCAGTACCATGTCATATGTGTGTGTTTTTAGTTACTCCCTTTGAAACTGTATTTGCACTTTCGTGGTCAGGCAAAACTTTAAAAAGATAATTACGCGCACGTGGATGTTAGGGACTTCTTAAACTGCCTTCAACTCATTTCGTGTTACTTTGACATTTATTGTTGTTAACCAGGGCATTTCAGTTCCTGCAGCAGTTCTTGGCTGAGCTGCTGTCATTCTGTCTGTCCGACAGTATGAACAATTAAACACTTTTCAGCATTATTCTCTTCTCTAACTTGGATTAAAAATTGGCGGGGGCTCCTGGAATCAGAATAGAAAATACAAGAAATACGATGCTGATATCCAAAAAATTAAGAAACTCCTTGAAGCTGAAGCCAGTCTGTTTTCTGCGTTGTGGAAACATTACCTCGACTTCTGTTATTGCTCCAGAAGCTTCAAGACGTCAAAGCACTTTAAAATAGCTCAGGTATATTCGAGGTACTTAGCCCTTGGTGTGATGAAATGTACCATATGAAGTAATCAAATGATCAACTTAGTTGTGTTGGATGTTGACCCTGGGAGAAGTACTCGGCATTCAAAATAATTCCACAGGATTTCTCATGTCTACCTGTAGACAAGTGGGACCTCGGGTCTCATCAACCATCAACTCATTAAGATTGATATTCCCAATCCATGTTTGCATAGCGCTGCATCCTATTGCTCTCTTCAGATTGTACTTCTGTGAGGAATGTAGGAAATGGGAGCAAGAGTAGGCCATCTGGCATCTTGGCTATGCGACCTAACTTGTTAGCATGTCCTGCATTATCCTTCCATTCCTCTATTCTTAATATCTAGTATTCTAATGATCTCTGTCCTTAGCATGCTTGATGGCCAAGCTTTCACAGTCCTCTGGGCTAGAGAATTCCAAAGATTCATCTTCCTTTGGGTGAAGAAATGCCTCCTTGTCTCAGTCCTAAATGGTGTTCATCTTCATTCTGAAGCCATTCCCCTCATTTAAAATGTTCCACCAAGTGCAACACATTTCGGGCGGCTCAGTGATTAGCACTGTGGCCTCCCCACCAGGGACCCAGGTTCGTTTCCAGCCTTAGGTGACTGTCTGAGTGGAGTTTGCACATTCTCCTCGTATCTATGTCAGTTTCCTCCCACAGTCAAAGATCTGCATGTTGGTGAATTGGCCATGCTCAGTTGTCCATACTGTTCAGGAATGTGTACGTTAGGCACATTAGTCACGGGAAATATAGGATAGGGGAATGGATCTGGGTGGGATACTCTTCGGAGGGTCACTGTGGACTTGTTGGGCCAAATGGTCTGTTTTCATACTGTAGGGATTCTATTATATCTCTAGAATTGAGCTCTGAAAGAATTGTTTTAACTGAAATCACCACTCATTCTTTTAAATGCCAGATAATTCATGCCAGCAAATTCTCTTCAATTTTCCCTTGTAAGACATTCTTGCCATGCGAGGGATCGGCCTGCTAAACCTTTGTCACACTCCCTCCATGCACATGACATGAATATTTTTAATGAGCTGTATTTGATGTATCTTTGGAGCAGGTAGGACTTGAACTATGGCCTCTGGCCCAGAGGCAGGGATACTACCGCTGCATTACAAGGCCCTCTATCAACTACATATCATTCCTTGGGTAAGGAGACCATAACTGCACATGATGCTCTCAATGCGGTCTCATCAAGGCTCTACACAATAGAAACGTGACCTTTTTTTACTACTTACTACTGGTTTTTAGTAACTTATGAACAAAAACATTTAATGGTAAGGTGCTGGGGAGTGTTGCTGAGCAAAGAGACCTTGGAGTGCAGGTTCATAATTCCTTGAAAGTGGAGTCTTTGGTACATAGGATAGTGAAGAAGGTGTTTAGTATGCGTTCCTTTATTGGTCAGGCCATTGAGTATAGGAGTTGGGAGGACATGTTGCAGCTGTAAAGGA
This sequence comes from Chiloscyllium plagiosum, assembly GCF_004010195.1. NCBI lineage: Eukaryota > Metazoa > Chordata > Chondrichthyes > Orectolobiformes > Hemiscylliidae > Chiloscyllium > Chiloscyllium plagiosum. The sequence continues at coordinate 35,018,384 of NC_057712.1, forward strand.
CATTAGTTAGGCCACTTTTGGAATATTGTGTGCAATTCTGGTTCCCTTTCTAGAGGAAGGATGTTGTGAAACTTGAATGTCACCAGAATGGGAGGGTTTGAGCTACAGGGAAAGGTGGAATAGGCTGGGGCTGTTTTTGCTGCAGCATCGGAGGCTGAAGGGTGACCTTACAGAAGTTTATAAAATATGAGGAGCATGGATAAGGTAAATAGACAGTCTTTTCCCTGGGTTGGGGATGCCAGAACTAGAGGACAGAGGTTTAAAGTGAGAGGGGAAAGACTTGGAAGGGACCAAAGGGGTGACTTTTTCATGAAAAGGGTAGTGCGTGTATGGAATGAGTTGCAAGAGGAAGTGGTGCAGGCTGGTACAGTTACAACATTCAAAAGACATTTGTTCTAAAACAGCAGCTAATGAACTTGAAAGACACTATACAGACCACAAGCAAAGCTGATGTCACTTACAAAATGCCGTGTAAGAACTGTAACAAACAGTACATTGGACAAACGGGCAGAAAACTAGCCACAAAACAACATGACCCTCTCTCACTAATATCCTTACATACAGATAAGGAAGGCCACCACGTCGACCGGGACAACACATCCATCTTAGGACAAGCCAAACAGACACGTACGAGAATTTCTAGAAGTGTGGAATTCCAACCGGAACTCCATCAACAAACACATCGAGTTAGACCCCATCTACCACCCCCTGAGAAAAAGAACAGGAAATTACATCACCACAGGAAATAACATCGCCAACTCAAAGAAACCCAAACATAGAAAGCAGGAATCATGTACACTGCTTTGCCTGAGGCCCACTGAAAATGTTACCTAGTAGGGTGATGAAATATCTGGAAATGAACCTCTCAGCTCAGCGAGCAAACCTACATCCATTTGGGTATATATATGAATAGGAAGGGTTTAGAGGCATATGGGCCAAGTGCTGGCAAATGGGATTAGATTAATTTAGGATATTTGGTCGGCATGGACGAGTTGGACCGAAGGGTCTGTTTCATATATCTCTATGACTCTAAACACTCTCCACTCTTGTGGAAAAGCAACAGAAATGTAAAAGTTTCATTTTTTTTTTCTGTGTTACATTCTGTATGCCATGTTCTTACTTACTCCTCAAGCTTATCTGCCTCCCTTTGAAGACTGTTTGCATTTGCTTCACTATGCACATGCGCGTCTAGTTCTTTGTTAGCAAACCTGGAAATATTACATTTGGGCTTCACATGCTAATCATTATAGATTGTGATCAGTCCAAGCACAGATCTTTGTGGTACCTCACTAGTCACAGTCTGTCAACTGAGCATGACTTGTTTATTCTTATTGACTTGTGTTTTACTCATTAACCAGTTCTCAATCTATGGCAATCCTGAAGGATCTTTTGGTACATTGGTACTGTCCCTACCTTTGGTATAGCCGATCTGTATACAAGTTCCACCTGCTTTCGTGGTGTATCATAACATGTCTAAACAAGTTGATTTCAAAATTAGAAGTCTTGTGGGACAGTGGTAAGTGCCTACCCCAAGGCAAGAAGTGCTGTCTTGATGTTCCATCTGCTCTGTGTCAAAACATGTTCAAAAGGTTGATTAAAATAACCATTGGGCTGTATCTCCTGACACCCAACAAAAGCTTCACATTTCGCATGTGGATGATCTGTGTATGCACACTCTGTTAGTTTGAAACAAAACCTGTCAGCATCTAAATGTGCGTAATAAATATGAGTGAATGGGATGAAATTATGTCATTGATTGATGTACTGCATGTGCACGTTTTGCACATGCGTATTGAGAGCATTTTGGGACTGTCAACAGGCATTGTCTAACTGTTACACCCAATCCTGTGTACTGTATTGTTGCTTTGCAACCTCTTGAATGGAACCTTATCAAAAGTCTTCAGAAGATTGGAAGGTGTCTAATGTTGTGCCATTATTTAAGAGAGGCTGTGAGGAAACACCAGTTAATACAGACCAGTTGGTCTGATATCAATAGTGGGCAAGTTGTTGAAGGGGATGATAAGACACAGAATTTACTTGCATTTGGAAAGACAAGGACTGAATCGGGATAGTCAACATTGTTTGTGTGCGGAAAAGCATGTCTCTCAAATTTGACTGAGTTTTTTTGAAGAGTTGACCACAAAGATAGATGAATGCGGAGTGGTAGATGTCTACATGGTCTTTGACAAGATTCCACACGGTAGATTGGTTCATCAGATTAGATCACATGGGATCCAGAGAGAACTTGCCCATTGGATACAAAGTTAGCTTGATGGTAGGAGACAGAGGGTGGTGATATAGATCTGTTGCTTGGAATGGATACCTGTGACCAGAGGTGTGCTGTGAGATATGTTGCTAGGCCCACTGTTTTTTCTCATTTATATAAAAATTTTGGATAGAATTTAGGAGGAATGATTCATAAGTTTGTGGATGACACCAAAATTGTTAGTATAGTGAACAGTGAAGAAGGTGTCTAAGAGTACAATGAGATCTTGACCAGCTGGGCCAATGGGCTGACGAGTGATTGGTGGAGTTTAATTGAGTTAAATGCGAGGTGTTGCATTTTGGGAAGACTAACCAAGGCAAGAATTAGTTAATGGTAGGGCCCTCGGGAGTGTTAAACAGAGACTGAGGAGTGCAGGTACATAGTGTGGTATCACAAGTAGACAGCGTGGTAAAAAGGCATTTGGTACGTTAGCCTTAATTGGTCAGAACATTAAATATTGGAGTTGGGATGTCATGTTGTGTCTGAACAAGACATTTGTGAGTCTGCATTTCTTTTTAAAATTGTAGAAGAATCCCTGCAGTGTATCGGCAGGCCAGTTGGCCCATTGAGTCCACACTGATGCTCCAGAGAGCATCCCATCCTCCCAACCTATCCCTGTCACCCTGTATTTCCCATAGTTAATCCACCTAGCCTGCACATCTCTGGACACTGAGGGCAATTTAGCATGGCCAATCCACCTAACCTGCACATTTTTGGACTGTGGAATGAAAGCGGAGCACCTGGAGGAAACCCATGCTGACACAAAGAGAATGTGCAGATTTCAGACAGACAGTCGCCCAAGGCGTTTGGAGTATTGAATACCATTCTAATCATCCTGCTATGGAAAGGGTGAAAGAAAAACTGATTTATAAGAATGTTACCGAGACTGGAGAGTTTGAGTTGCAAGGAGAGGTTGAGTAAGCTGGGACATTTTTCCCTGGAGAATGGAAGCTGAGGGGGTGATCTTACAGAGGTTTGTAAAATCATGACATCGAGATAAGGTGATGAAGTGAGGTCCCCCCCCCCCCAGGGTAGGGGATTTGAAAACTAGAGGGCATAGGTTTAAGGTAAGAAGGGAAAGATTTAGAAGGGTCCTGAGGGACAACTTGTTCACTCAGAGGATGTTGCGTATGAGGAATGAATTGCCTGAGGAAGTGGTAGAGGCAGATACAAGTTTTAGAAGTATATGGGTCAACTCCGTCTTGAGACTAATTCAGTTTAGGAAACCTGGTTGGCATGGACAAGTTGGACTGAACGGTCTATTTCCATGCTGAATGACACTAAATCCAAATTCTCCATATTTATGCATTCCCCCACCCTCCATTCATCTATTCTGCTCAGTATACACTCAACAGGTTTGTCAAGCATGAGTCCCTTTGTATAAATTTAAGATGCTTCTGTATAGTCCTACCATGACTTTACAAGTATGTAGTTAATGCACCCTTTAATTAATTATCTAAAAATTTGTAGTTCACAGTTTCCCCTCTCCCTCCTTTCTTAAATAGTGGGGTTACATTTGATACCTTCCAACCCGCGCAAATTGTTCCAGAATCTAGAATTGTTGAAGATGGCTACCAAAGTAAGTTGATGTAGAAATCTTGTTTTAGAATCCCTGAATTACTTTCTCCCATCTTATCTTAATTTGCTTGCTTTCCTGTAGTAATACTACACTTCTTGAACACTAGATTTTTTGTGTTTGTAATTTTCCACCGTTTTATCTCTGCTTCCTTCCTACTTTTAAAACTGGCCCTTGTCTTTCTCTGAAATGTGCCTTCTAACTCAATGTTTTGACATGTTTTTCTGCATGTTATCAAGTTGTTTAAAATCACTATCTTGTGCTGCACCTAATGAATTGTTTCTCCTGGGAATTTTTGAATAGTAAAATCCCTTGCCTCTCTTCTCTGAATTGAATTATTTTCAACATTTGTATTAGAAGACCCAGAAACCAAGAAAATGATCATGTGCGTGTGGATTAAAATCTTGTCTAATATCGGTGGGTATGTAAATTTGTATTATTTCTGCGCTGGTCATTTGACCTAATGATTCTACAGTTCAAAGTAGTATTCCTCAGTAGTTGAACCACCTAACACTATAGTAAATTGTTAATTTTCAAAAAGGTAGGTATTAAAGCTATAGTTTGCCTTTGAAAACAAGTTAGTGCTAGGTACACTTGTGTACATTGCTAGTTCAGCATCTGCATGTAAAAAGAAGTGTCAGCATTGTGTTTTGTCAATAGTTCTGAATGTAAACCGGAATATTCAAACAAACCGTAGGTTGCCTAGCAGCTAGCTATTTGGCCACCTTTGTATGTTAGTACAGTTTATCGATTACAGACTCAGTAAGTTTAAATTAAATGTCAGCTTTTCAGTTATTTAAGTAGTCCTTTTGTGTAAATCAGGAAACCAAATTCACTGTGCCTATGTAGATATTGTGTGAAATGTTGAACATATTATGTTTATAATTGTAATAGAGATATCCCATTCTTTCTGGTACCGTAATAAGAGTTTTAACTGCATATTGTATAAATTATTGTTCAAGATTAATCTCAGTAAATAATCATAAGACTTGTCATTACCCTTATTTGGAGAACTAGTACCCAAACTCGAAAATATGGCCCAACATACATCAGTGTATTTTATGCACATCACACATCTTTGTGATGTTAACTATGATAGATTGTACCTGCTATGGCTTACGCTAGTGATATCTGTATGGCATACAAGTACTAAACTCTCAATGCTCATTTGAGACTACATATGAATTTGGTAAGACACAACGTACACTTGGTTTGTTTCAGTCTGAGTGCAATAATTTCACGTCCAGCATGATGCTTTTTCAAAATCCTCGCATCCAAACACTTTCATTGTTGCATTGGAATTATTGCTGCACATTTCGAAGTGACATGTGCTTGTGTTTAGTGAATCTGTTTATACAGAATCTCCAGTCACACTTGATAACTTTTGTTTTCTGATCATATATTTTAACAAGTTCAGTAAATAACTTTTTGCATAGCTCTAAGTTCCCCTCCTGCCAGTAATTAGCATTGTTCATTCATGAAAGTCATACTGAAAATAGTCCTTCATTATCTTCCGAAATGCATTAAAAGTATTGTTTGTTGAGTAAAGAAGTTGGAAATGGTGGATACGTTCTGATGCCAAACAATGCCAATATATTCTTTTAGTGCAATAAAATATTAAATGGGAATCCTGAAGCTTTGCAATAGGATCAAAAATGAGCACAAAATAGTTAGTATATTCACATTATTTCTCCAACGTATTCAATGGTAGAATGCTGGTGACCTTGCTATTATTGTAGAACATGCTCTAAGCAGAATTTTGTGGCTTGGACTCCAATTTAGACACGCTCAAAGGAATCAAACCGAACAAATCCCTCAGGATAGATATAGTTATTCTACCAAAGGTATTTTCACAGTGCAGGATTCTACTTGAAGGCGGTCATCTAATTTTCCAACAATTACTATTCCATGTTTTGACCAGGAACTAAAATTTTGGGAATGAATTTGCATACCCATATATGTTTGGGTTTATCCTGTCAAATCAAGGGAGCTGATTCTCTAACACTGACACGGCAAGCCAATCATTTGGATTTTAATTTTCTCATGAAATCTATGCTACTTTTAATTGCACTGAAATGGATGGCTTGCAGCCCATTTCAGAAAATATTTAAGGGTCAACCATATTGCAGTGGTTTGGTGTCCCTTTTGGGCTGAGCTGGATAAAGGCAGGAGATGATCTTCCCTAAAAGACACTAATGAACCAAAAATTGGCCTTTTCAATATGGTAGTTTCATAGTTCCATTTTCTTAGTCTTCACAGTACTCAGCAGAATCTTTGCAATTGCACTTTGAAGTTTCTGTGCTTGATTAATCTATACTTGTTTCAAATAATGCAGACAAATAGCAATTTCATACTTTAATGAAGTTGCGTCTTTTAAGATTAAGGGAAATAAGCTTCTAGCTTAGCTTTACACGCAATTCAGCTTTGTGGCTGTTTCTGCATTACGACTTGCACACCTTCTGTTTGCCTTGATGCCAAATATGCCATTATACGCAAGTTGCCCAAATTTGTGTTCAAGGCATAACTAAATATAGAAATCAAAAAGTTGCTATCAGAGAGATGAAATTCCACACTCAAACTTTGATCAGTAAATAAAATCTGAGGTAGTAAAATTCCACCCATGTAGTTCATTTTCAGTGCCAGAAAAACTGACTAAAATGAAACTTTTAAAATCACATTGAAGGAATGCTAAGACATGAAATGAATTGACTATGTTTCTTTTGGTGACTTAACTTCATATTTACAGTTTAAATGCAGGAACCTAGTTACTTGGTGTATTTGAGTGGGAAGGCAGAAAGTGAAGTGCTGTTTTGGCAAAACTAATGGTGGAATTGAGTCTCTCTGATAGCAACTTTGATTTCCATCTTTAGTCATGCCTTGCAGTTACTTTGAATGAAAATTTGGGTAACTTACATGTAATGGTGTATTTGGCATCAAGACAAACAGAAGGCATGAAAGTCGTAATGCAAAAACAGCCAGGAAGCTAAATTGCATGCAAAGATAAGTTAGAATCCATTAAAAATTCCCAATACCTGTATACTTATTGTCACATTTGGAAAGTGTCAGCTGCAGTTGTGACTGATTCCTGAAGAATGCCTTTGGGGGCACCTAAAACAGAAAATACTTTGCAAGTTTCTTCCTGCCCAGTCGGCTGTTTTACATATGGTGGAAAGGAAGCATCAAAGCTCAACGTAATGCAAAATTTTGTGGCAGCTTTATTTTATTCACTCTTGATCTGCGACATTCAAAAGTGACGTGAGCACATTTTAAATAAATAATTGCATAAAATTATGTTCTTTGAGAACAGAAGAATAGCTGTAAAAATAATATTAAACTCCATTCATGAAGTAAATTTATGTGTAGCAGCATAATCTGAACTTTTCTGCAGTTAGCACATTGTTAAACATGCAGCCTTTTGACCGAGATGTATTTATGTTTTCAATAGTAATTTTACTACTGCTTTGATTTCAGAACAGTTCAGTGAAGATTGGTATAATTTACTGATGGCCATTTCCCCAAGACCATTAATTCATGGTTATATTTATATTAGTTCCCATAGAAGTGAGCACTTTTCATTATATTTTACGTCTGTTTTTTGGCTTTGTGGGTCATGGGTGAACAGGATATATAAGGAGATAAGAGATGAATATTAGAGTTCTGGATTGTTTGGACTTCACAGCGGTTAGAACTCAGATGTCCAGCAAGAATACGAGTTGTTTGAGTTCAAGGTAATGAAGACATGGGTAAGAACATAAGTATTGGAAATAAAGTGGAGAATACAATTTAATATTCTCGTTGCACTGAATGTTATCCTATAAATTGCTCTATTCGCATTGTCATTTGGTCTTGTTGGACATAAACACTCCAATCCGTAAAACAATTTTTGGTGTTATTCTATATATAGTAAATAAGTGTTCAAGTATATGAGGATTTGCAACGGACACTTTCTAAACTGCTCAGAGAGTAGTAAGGGTATGGAATGCTTTGCCTGCATCGGTAGTAGATTGGCCAAGTTTAAGTGCATTTAAGTCGTCATTGGACAGGCATATGGACGTACATGGAATAGTGTAGGTGGATATCAGATTAGTATGACAGGGCAGCGCAACATCGAGGGCCGAAGGGCCTGTACTGCGCTGTAATGTTGTAAGTCTAAATAAGCTTCATACCACTATCATATGTTGTGTATTGAAATCCCAGGCTTCAAAACAGTTTTGAACAGCAAAGTGCTAGTCTAATATGGAATGCTAAGAAATTAAGAAAAAGTGTTGGTAGATTAATGTCTCTTGTGACATAGGCTAAGCTGTCTGATTATATCTTAGGGGATTAGGTTTAGGTCATCTTGACAAAAGCTGAATGTAATCACTTCTGGGTTATACAGTAAACAGGATATTTTGTATTGTGTCCATTAATGCAGTGATAAAACATTATAAAAATGATGAATTTACTTGAAAGTAAATGTCTGGGAGTCAGTTAAAATTCACTTGAGCGATACTGTTATTGCAAGTCTGTGGTAGAAGCTCAACAGATTTTTAAAAAGCATAATGAAGGCTGTATGGATCAGGTTAAAGGGTAGGTTGTGTGCCAAAGCATGATGTTACCATTTCTGTAGCAGAAAGAAGAAATGTGATATAGAAATCTAATAATTTAATATATTTAGTATGTACTGTACCCTTGTTGGCTTGTTCACTACACACATAAGGGTGGAAGTCTTGGACATTAAAACTCAAATATCGCTTGTATAGTGCCATTCAAATCAAATTCCACAATGCTTCACAGAGAACTAAATAGGTGTGAAGTCAAAGAAGAAAACATTCAAAGCTTGGCCATGATTAGCAAAGTAAAACTTTAAGATGGTTATGGAGGTAGAAAGTCTCGGAGAAGTTTGACATGTGGAACATTAATGTGGGGGAAGTACATGAGAAGCTGAATTCTGAGTCAAGATTTCCAAGGATGGAGGTTTTGAAGCTTTAAAAAAAGAGACAAAACTGTGGAGAGCTTTTATTGGGTATGAGAAACATGCAACAGTTATATGGATTTGAATCTAGGTAGGCTCATAAAGACAGTGGTGATGGATGAAAAATACTTGGTGAATGTTAAGATATATAAAGTACAGTTTTGGATAAGCTGAAGTTAATAGATGATGGGAGATTTGGATGTGTGCCCTGGGTGGGAAGGGGATTGGGTCCTGGTGTGATGTGAAGAGAGTTGGTGTTTGTGGATGGGAGGGAGGAATGGGATGATGTTGGGAGGGGTTGACAAAGGGTGCTGGATGTTAGACACTTGAGGGAAAATGAGATGGCTGGTGTGGTGGGCGGAAAACAGGGCTCTGGGTGTCCAGGTAAGGAAGAGGATAGGGGAAGACAGTGCTGAGAGGTCATGAAGTGGAGAGCGTGAGAGAAGGGGAAACTGCAGTTGAGTGAGGGAGTTGCTTGGGGAAGAAGGTGTTGGGTGGAGGGTGAGGAAAGAGGACACCTGGGCTGTCAGGTGAGGTAGATGTTTACAGGGGGGTAATGCGCCAGGTCTTTAGTAAAAGAGCAGCAATGGGGAGAGGGAGCTAGCGTTTGGGTGAAAGAGTGGTAGGGAGGAAGAGAGAAAAAGGCAGGCATTTGGGCAAGGTATGAAGGCTGCTGGTTGATTTGGAAGGAGACAGGTGGGGTTGACTGTGTCCTGGCAATCAGAGATGGCTAGGGCAAGTAGAGGGCAGAGGAGGTGAAGAATGTGATAACATAGGGGTGCAGAGTAAGGAAAGCAGTTGAGAGAAGGGTGGATAAATGCCAGACAGTTTGGTGATAGTGTTGGGGAGGATGTAGGACAGGGAAAGATGGCACTGCGTGAGAAATTATGGATTTGGGCAGTTTAGAGGGAGGGTGTAGGATGAGGGCTCTGGGCATTTGGAGCTCCAGGTTGTCTGAGGGGATATGGAAGGTGCATTCTTCTTCTCCCAGTTGTTCAGTGAGAGAGGGGCGGAACGTTCTAGCATTTGGATGAGGGAGGAGTTGGAGTGGTGAAAGAGAGTGACAAGCTTTTGGTTGCATAAGGAAGGCTGCCCATCAGGTGGGAAATGGGTGGGCAAGGATGTGTGTCCGGCTGTCCGGGATGAGTAGGATGTGGAAAGAGCATACCATATCTTTGGGGTAAGGGAATTTAGATGAAGATGGTGTCATGCATTTGGGTGAAGAAATGGGGAGGAAGGTAGTGGTAGTTAGGATAGAGGGAGTGCTGGTTAGCTGAAAGGGTGGGAATTGGAAGAAGGTTCTGGTCAGTTAGATTGTGGTTGAGTTGTTGTTGAAGATGCAGTAAAAGCATGCTGGAGGGTTGGGATGGCTGGATGGGTGCAGGGACAAAGTGCCAGGGAGGGCCATAAGGGAAGGAGGTTTAAGGGGGAGGGCTATCATTTCAAAAATGGGAGTTTTCACCTTTGAACATGTGACAAAAAAAAGGTAATTGCAAAATTCAGTCTTGGCCTTGGTCATGAATAGAAATGTAACCATAGTGAGGAGTGGAGGAGGTAAATGTTGTTACAGTCTGCAAGTGGCCACAGACTCTTTGTTATGGAGAAAAATTTTGTACAACTGTAGGGGCATCCTCTCCACTTTCAAATGTTGGATAGGGTAAGATTGGAGGCCTCCGTGAATTACAACAGTACCATCTCCTTCAGGCTTGCTTAGCAACCAGCAAAATTGGCGAAGTACCTGTGACCTTGGTATTATTAGAACTATGCTCATTCCTGAAGAAGGGCTTATGCCCGAAGCATTGATTCTCCTGCTCCTTGGATGCTGCCTGACCTGCTGCGCTTTTCCAGCAACACATTTTTCAGCTCTGATCTCCAGCATCTGCAGTCTTCACTTTCTCCCATTATTAGAACCAGGCTCTAACCTTCAGAACTAACCGTCACATCTTTTAATATTTGAAAATTACCTGAAGTGCTTTATGCATGGATGAAAGGAAAAAGGTCTCGAGGCAGGAAGAGGTAAGTAGTTGAAATAATGGGCCAATCTTGGAGGAAAAACAGTGGCAAGTTCACAACAAGTGCCTTTTGTTAATGAAAGAATAGGGAAACGTGTTTATGGAAGAAGTGGAATTTTATGAGATGGAAATTCCAAGAGTTGCTGGATTGATTTACCCTCTCTCAAATGACATCTTGCCCTTAGTCTCTCTTATTCTTGCTGGATTTGCAATCTAATTGTCTTTATACTGACTGTAGAAAGTAAAGATTCCTAATTTGGAGTTTTGTTCCCTTTTAACCCGTGATTCCAATAGTGATTGTTTTGCTCGCTTCATTCTGCGAACGTGCTGATGTCTCCACGCCGTTCTGCACATATGCTGATGTCAGTGTCATTCTGCGCATGCGCTGATGTCAGCTGCCAACAAAGCAGCTTTCTGAGAGGTACTGTACAGAAAGTAGCTTTCTGAGAGAGATACATTGAGGTTCCTCCTAGATTATCTCTTTTTTTTTGAAAAAATGCAGAGGCATAGTCATAGAGTCGTAGATAGAGTCATAGAGATGTATAGCATGGAAGCAGACCCTTCAGTCCAACCCGTCCATGCCGACCAGATATCCCAACCCAATCTAGTCCCACCTGCCAGCACCTGGCCCATATCCTCCAAACCCTTCCTATTCTTATACCCATTCAAATGCCTCTTAAATGTTGCAATTGTACCAGCCTCCACCACATCCTCTGGCAGCTCATTCCATACACGTACCACCCTCTGCGTGAAAAGGTTGCCCCTTAGGTCTCTTTTATATCTTTCCCCTCTCACCCTAAACCTATGCCCTCTAGTTTTGGACTCCCCGACCCCAGGGAAAAGACTATGCCTATTTATCCTATCCATGCCCCTCATAATTCTGTAAACCTCTATAAGGTCACCCCTCAGCTTCCGACGCTCCAGGGAAAACAGCCCCAGCATGTTCAGCCTCTCCCTGTAGCTCAGATCCTCCAACTCTGGCAACATCCTTGTAA
>NC_057712.1:35030552-35041630 GCF_004010195.1 Chiloscyllium plagiosum
TGACCTGCTGCGCTGTTCCAGCAACACATTTTCAGCTCTGATCTCCAGCATCTACAGACCTCACTTTCTCCCTGTATTCCATGAGATCTAACCTTGCTAATCAGTCTCCCATGGGGAACCTTGTCGAACGCCTTACTGAAGTCCACATGGATCACATCTACTGCTCTGCCCTCATCAATCTTCTTTGTTACTTCTTCAAAAAACTCAATCAAGTTTGTGAGACATGATTTCCCACGCACAAAGCCATGTTGACAATCCTGAACCAGTCCTTGCCTTTCCAAATACATGTACATCCTGTCCCTCAGGATTCCCTCCAACAACTTGCCCACCACCAAGGTCAGGCTCACATGGTCTATAGTTCCCTGGCTTGTCCTTACCGTCCTTCTTAAACAGTGGCACCATGTTTGCCAACCTCCAGTCTTCCGGCACCTCACCGTCGCTATCGATGATACAAATATCTCAGCAAGAGGCCCAGCAATCACTTCTCTAGCTTCCCACAGAGTTCTCGGGTGCACCTGATCAAGACCTGGGGATTTATCTACCTTTGTGTTTCAAGACACCCAGCACTTCCTCCTCTGTAATCTGGACATTTTGCAAGATGTCACCATGTATTTCCCTTCAGTCTGTATCTTCCATATCCTTTTCCACAGTAAATCCTGATGCAAAATATTCATTTAGTATCTCCCCCATTTTCTGTGGCTCCACACAAATTGACATTTACTATAAACCGACCGACTCCCACAGCTACCTCGACTACACCTCCTCACACCCTGCCCCCTGTAAAAATGCCATTCCATATTCTCAATTCCTTCATCTTCGCCGCATCTGCTCCCAGTAGAACCAGTTCCAATACCGTACAACCCAGATGGCCGCCTCCTTCAAAGACCGCAATTTCCCCCCAGACGTGATCGATGATGCCCTCCACCGCATCTCCTCCACTTCCCGCTCCTCCGCCGTTGACCCCCGCCCTTCCAACCGCCACCAGGATAGAACCCCACTGGTCCTCACCTACCACCCCACCAACCTCCATATACAGCGTATCATCTGCCGTCAATTCCGCCACCTCCAAACGGACCCCACCACCAGGGATATATTTCCCTCCCCTCCCCTATCAGTGTTCCGAAAAGACCACTCCCTCCGTGACTCCCTCGTCAGGTCCACACCCCCCACCAACCCAACCTCCACTCCCGGCACCTTCCCCTGCAACCACAAGAAATGCAAAACTTGCGCCCACACATCCCTCCTTCCTTCCCTCCAAGGCCCCAAGGGATCCTTCCATATCTGCCACAAATTCACCTGCACCTCCACACACATCATTTATTGCATCCGCTGCAACCGATGTAGTCTCCTCTATATTGGGGAGACAGGCCGCCTACTTGCGGAACGTTTCAGAGAACACCTCTGGGTCACCCGGACCAACCAACCTAACCACCCCGTGGCTCAACACTTCAACTCCCCCCACTCCACCAAGGACATGCAGGTCCTTGGACTCCTCCATCGCCAGACCATAGCAACACGACGGTTGGAGGAAGAACGCCTCATCTTCCGACTAGGAACCCACCAACCACAAGGGATGAACTCAGATTTCTCCAGTTTCCTCATTTCCCCTCCCCCCATCTTGTCTCAGTCAAATGCCTCGAACTCAGCACCGCCTTCCTAACCTGCAATCTTCTTCCTGACCTCTCCGCCCTCACCCCCACTCCGGCCTATTACCCTCACCTTGACCTCCTTCCACCTATCGCATTTCCAATGCCCCTCCCCCACGTCCCTCCTCCCTACCTTTTATCTTAGCGTGCTGGACACACTTTCCTCAATCCTGAAGAAGGGCTCATGCCCGAAACGTTGATTCTCCTGCTCCTTGGATGCTGCCTGACCTGCTGCACTTTTCCAGCAACACATTTTCAGCTCTGATCTTTGAGGGGCCCTATTCTCTCCCTCGTTACCCTTTTGTCCTTTAATATATATGTAAAACCCCTTTGGATTCTCCTTAATTCTATTTGCCAAAGCTATCTCATGTCCCCGTTTTGCCCTCCTGATTTCCCTCTTAGTTATACTCCTACTTTCTTTATACTCTTCTAAGAATTCACTCGATCTATCCTGTCTATACCCGACATATGCTTCCTTCTTTTTCTTAACCAAACCCTCAATTTCTTTAGTCATCCAGCATTCCCTATACCTACCAGCCTTCCCTTTCACCCTGACAGGAATATACTTTCTCTGGATTCTTGTTATCTCATTTATGAAGGCTTCCCATTTTCCAGCCGTCCCTTTACCTGCGAACAACTGCCTCCAATCAACTTTCAAAAGTTAGATTCCTGACAGCCTTTTGGCCCAACAAGTCCACACCTACCCTCCGAAGAGTAACCCACTCAGACCCATTTCCCTCTGACGAATGTACCTAACACTTTGGACAATTTAGCATGGCCAATCCACCTAACCTGCAAATTTTTAGACTGTGGGAGGAAACCGGAGCACCCAGAGGAATCCCACGCAGACACGGGGAGAATGTGCAAACTCCACACAGACAGTTGCCCGAGGCTGGAATCGAACCCGGGACCCTGGTGCTGTGAGGCAGCAGTGCTAACCACTGATCCACCGTGCCACCCTATATGATATTCCAGTCCCATGTTCCTAACCATGCCTTGAGTTCATCTGCCTTCCCTGTTAGGCCCCTTGCATTGAAATAAATGCAGTTTAATTTATTAGTTCTACCTTGTCCCTGATTGTTTGACTCACTTCTGTTCTCAGCTGTACCCGTCTCAGATCGATCACTTTCCTCTCTATCTCCCTGGATCCCACCCCCCACCTTACTAGTTTAAATCCAACCAAGCAGTTCTAGCATATTTCCCTGCCAGTATATTAGTCCCCTTCCAATTTAGGTGCAATCCGTCCTCCTTTTACAGGTCACTTCTACCCCAAAAGAGATTCCAATGATTCAAAAATGTGAATCCTTCTCCCATACACCAGCCCCTCGGCCATGCATTCATCTGCTCTGTCCTCCTATTCCTGCCCTCACTAGCTCGTAGCACTGGGAGTAATCCAGATATTACTACCCTTGAGGACCTCCTTTTTAAATTTCTACCTAACTCTCTGTAATCTCCCTTCAGAATCTCAACCTTTTCCCTTCCAATGTCGTTGGTTCCAATGTGGACAGTGACCTTCTGTTGGCCCCTCTCCACCGTGAGAATATTCTGCACCCTCTCTGAGACATCCTTGACCCTGGCGCCAGGGAAACAACACACCATTCTGCTTTTTCTCTGCTGGCCACAGAACCGTCTGTCTGTACCTCTGACTACAGAATCCCCCTAACACAATTGATCTCTTGGAAGCCGACGTACCCGTCGTTGCATTGGAGCCAGTCTCTGACAAGAATCTTGGTGATAAGCATCCTGGTGATAAAATTGTGGGTGGTGAATGCAAAAGAAAGGCTATAACACTGGAAGAGAAACTAGATATTATAAAGCATAAAAGAGAGAATATGTGATATAGCTTGCTCAACAGGAATGAGGAGTCTACCTTATACACCATGGCCCCCTCTACCCCTGCATTAATAAATTACTGTCTAAAACTTATTTGTGTTTTGTTGAATAATATGATTATACCTTCATTCAGGCTATGCTATACATTGTGTTAGACTTTTTTGAGTGATTTTTGAGCAATGTATGAGTGATTTTTTTTTTTTTTTGCTGGTCCATCTCTAACCCCACTTTTCCCGTAGGCCCCATTGTTTGTATTGAGCGATTTCCTATTAAACAAGGTTTCGCTAGAATGCAATTATGACGTTATAGGAGAAATTGCCAGAAGTAAGAATGTTGGCCAAAGTTGTCTAAGTAAATAGATCTTCTAAGCTTAGTTGAATAGGCAGATCAGACCATGGTTTAATGTTGTCAAATTTTTTCTGTCCCTGGCAAGACCTCTTTATTTCACTTAGTTGATTTCATAGGAATATTATTGCAAATATCCTCAAAATTATGAATTGTTCTACTGTAGAGGGAATTTGTAATAGCCAGTGGAATATGTTTGTTTCAATCTAATTTATTTCTTAAATTCTTTTCAATCCATGTACAGGTAAAATCACCTCCAAAATATGCCTGTCGTAATTGGTATAGACCTCGATGCAAATGGCTCCATAACATGTTGCTGCGCTAACAGAAGATTTTGTCTAAATAATTTCTTTCCACAAAGTGAGGAACCTTGGGT
The DNA here is from genome assembly GCF_004010195.1 of Chiloscyllium plagiosum. NCBI lineage: Eukaryota > Metazoa > Chordata > Chondrichthyes > Orectolobiformes > Hemiscylliidae > Chiloscyllium > Chiloscyllium plagiosum. Next base: position 35,034,753 of record NC_057712.1, read on the forward strand.
ACATTTCAAGCGCTGCTGTGAGTACAGAGACTCTGCATTGTCATGAATCGTTACACCACTATGAAGCAACTTGGGGATGGAACATATGGCTCCGTTCTCATGGGAAGAAGTATAGATTCAGGAGAGCTAGTTGCTATTAAAAAGTAAGTGACTTTATTTTATTACTGTACTTCATAGGCATGTCTCACCTGAATAGTGGGTACAATACACTGCAAATTGTAATTCCCAGTAATGTGGTTTCCTGTTCACATTGGCGGATGTTTGGAGGCTGTACTTAGTTGCAGAGAAAATTTAAATAATAAATCTTCCTTTAAGGTTGCGTCCAGAGACTATTTGTGTATCACTGCACTGTTCTGGCAATGCTTTTTAAATATTACTGTAATTAGGATGCAGTTACATTCTTTGAGTTGGAGGTTGGCTTAGATAAGGAGCTGGAGATTTCCCATTCTTCAGCCAGCCAATAAAGGGTAGTTGTGGCCCAGAATTACATTTGCCCCTTGTCTATACAACCAAGATTATTTAACTTGTTAAATAAGAACTTCTGATCAATGCATGATACCAATTTGTCAAAATATATTGTACTAAAAGATAGTTTTGAGCTAAAAATATTATGCTGAAATCAGGATGGTGTTCGTAATCCTTTTTCAGTAATGTAAAGCAACTAAAGAAATGGGGATATTCAGCTATAGCTTTTCAACATTCTGCTGGAGAAAACATTGCCCTGATGTAAGAGTTTGACTATTCTCTCACTTCTGATATTTAACTTTAAAAAACACACAATTGGCAGTCAGTTAATTATTACCAAGTAATTGAGTGGCGATACTAGCCCATAGCAATTTTCCAAGAATGTACAGCTAATGGGAGTACCCAGGAAGTTCATTATTTCCAGCCAATTTTTGGGGATTTACCTTGTTTTTCTCCTCAACTGAAGAAAGGTTTTGTCATAGACTGAATCTGTGTCTTCCTTTTTCCCCAGCCTATGGTTGGCCTCCTTGTCTCAGAGGAGTTTGTTTTCTTGCCCAAGAGTGTATGTGCCCAGTTAAATTTCAGAAACTTCTTTTCAGTTTTTGTTTATATAACCGGTAAGGTGAATAGCAAAGGGCTCTTCCTTTGTGTAGGGGAATTCAAAACTAGGGGGCTTTTTTTTAAGGTGACAGAGATTTAAAGGGAGCATGAGAGGCAATGTTTTGACACACAGGGTGGTTTGTTTGAGGAATGAACTTGCTGAGGAAGTGGGAGATGCAGGTACAGTTACAACATTTAAAAGACATTTGGATGGGTTTATGAATAGAAAGATTTAGAGGGATATGGGCCAAATGCAGGCAAGTGGGGCTGGTTTAGTTTGGGAATCCTGGTCAGCATAGACCAGTTGGACCGAAGGGTCTGTTTCTGTGCTGTATGCCTCTATGACACTAAGAACCAAATGTTGGAGAAAATAGCCAGGTCTAGCAGCATCTGTGGAGAGAGAAATAGAGTTAACGCTTCGAGTCTGAAATGACCCTATTGGATGTGAAATCTTATCTCTACTTCCTCCACAGATATTGTTAGATATGTTGCATTTTTCCAGCATGTTGTTCTAATTTCAGTAGGTGCAGTGTTTCATTTTTATGTAAATTTTATTATTTGCTATCACACTCTTATCCTGGATTTTTAATCGTGACTGCTTTCACACTCTCGCATAAATTAGGTACATGGAATCATTAGCACAGAAACAGACCCTTTGGTCCACCTCGTCCATGCCAATCAGGTTTCTGAAACTGAACTCGTCCCAATGTGGTATCCCTCTAAACTTTCCTGTTCATGTACAAGTCCAAATGTCTTAAGTTTTGTACTTGTACCCACCTCTAACACTTCCTCTGGCACTTCGTTCCATATACACACTTTGCTCTGTGTGAAAGAAGTTATTCCTCAGGACCTTTTTAAATTTTTCCCCTCTTGTGTCACACCACATGCTAGAGGTCAAAGGTTTAAAGGTGTTCAAGGTCGTATCTATCTGTCTTGGATCAACAACTCAGTCTTTCGCTTGGCAGGCTTATAGTTTATTGATGAAGGTGATGCTTTAATGTTACAATGAAAGGCTTGTAAAGCAAAGGTTTTGGAGTAAAATATTTTTCTCATAGTTAAGTTTTTCAGGAGGTTGGTTATTGATTGAACTCAAAATTGGAACAAGTTGAGGAATTCTTTTCTTTTTTTTTGGTTCTTCCGTTTTTCAAGATTTTTCTGTTTATTACTTAGGCAGCTTAGATTACTTGTTTGGTTTAGGATGGAATTGTTTGTCACTATCAGCTGCCTTCTGATTTTTAAAATCGGACAACAAAAGTTTTCTCTCATTGTGTGACTTCTACAAGTTCAGATGTTTTTCTAAACACAGTGTATATATTGAAATCAATCATCTGTGTTGCTGTTTGGCATCATTTGAGATTCATCAGCCTACATCGAATAAGAACTACTGTACAATGGAAGACAATTGGGCATATTGAGTTTCAATCTTTCCTTTGGTCTGTGTTGAGGCAGAGTCAGGTTTGATGGAACTCTATAGTTATTTTTGTTGATTCATTCTTAACAATAAAAATAAATTTCCTGGATGACTATCAATTTCTATATTTAATTAGGTAATTTGCTTGAAGCTTGGGATGTCGGCAGCTCAAAGCACCCAAGATTGTATGATTTGCAGTGGCATTTTTAATAATCTGTCCAAATTTAAATGTATTAATTGAAGGTTTATAGTATTAGCGTAACATAACATTATGAATTTCTTTTCAAAAAACAAAGCTTTCTGCGCCAAGCCTCTGTTAAATGGTGTATGTGTTAACAATGCTTCCTGTTCAAGTAAATTAGTTTCACTTGTGCAAAATTGGTTACTTTCTTTTAATAGAATGAAGAGGAAATTCTATTCTTGGGATGAATGTATGAATCTCAGAGAAGTCAAGGTAATTTCAATTCATGTTTGTTTTACCATCAGATTTTTCTTTTGAGATAATTGCGCTCGAACATTTTCTGCTTTTGGATCACTTGTTTAACAGGGAAGCCACTTGCTTTGCATGAAGAGCTATATTAATACTGCTTTGTTAATTATCTGCTTAAGGTTGTGTTTCGCTTGAACAGTTGTTATGACTTTTCTCCTGTTCAGTCACAACCAGAGTGTCCCCAACCAATTTGATTGAAAGGCTATCTCCATAGATCTTTGACTACTGTCTCCTGTTGATGACTTCTACTTCTGTTGTACAACCTGATTCTCAGTCTGACCAGTTTGTTGGCTGGGAGTCTGCACAAGATTTTGTAAATGAAGCTGTATCATCAAGGTTGACAGAGCCTTCATGTTGCCAGTCTACTTAGGTCTTCACCTTCTCATCTCCCTCTTAACTTCTCTTTTAGGTTATGTTGTATTGTCCTCTCATTCCAAGAATTTAAATATTAATTAAGTTTGATTCTTTTCTCATTCTAGTCACTTAAAAAATTAAACCATGCGAACGTAATCAAACTGAAAGAAGTTGTAAGAGAAAATGATCACCTCTACTTTGTGTTTGAATATATGAAGGAAAATCTCTACCAACTGATGAAAGACAGGTAATACAGGGTTTTGCAATTTCTTCTCAGAACTGAATCTGGTCACTGTTCATGGGAAATAAAGTTGTTTAAAAACTGTTAATATGGTTCATGCATATTGGCATGGCATAGTGTCCCAAAGCTGAGGGTTTAAACTCCACCACAACGCCAATAATGTTGTAGCATCAAGTCAGAAATAGCCCCTTTGGTCCAACTTTACGCACAGAAACAGCCCCTTTGGTCCAACTCGCCCATGCTGACCAGATATCCTTAACTGATGTAGTCCCACTTGCTTGCATTTGGTCCATATTCCCTGTAAACCCTTTCTATTCATATACCCATCCATATGCCTTTTAAATGTTGTAATTATACCAGCCTCCACTACTTCCTCTGGTAGCCTATTCCATGCACACACCACCCTCTGCATGAAAAATTTGCCCCTTAAGCTGCTTTTAAAGCTTTCCTGTCTCACCTTAATCTTATGCCCTGTAGTTTTGGACTCCCCTAAAAGATTACAAGGATGTTGCCAGGCTTGGAGGGCTTGAACTATAAGGAGATGTTAAATATGCTAGGGCTGTTTTCTTTGGAGTGTCAGAAACTGAAAAACAAGCCTGCACTGCCAATTTTGTATCCAATTAGCCAGATCCTCCTGGATTCCATGTGATCCAACTTTGCTAGCCATTTAACAGTGTGGAAGCTTGTTGAACGCCTTGCTGAAGTCCAAATAGGCAACATCCACCCCTTTGCCTTCTTCAATCTTCTTTGTCACTTCTTCAAAAGAAAATTGTTTGCTGTAGGTCTTGGTTGTAAAATGAGCTTGAAGTCTCAACTATTATTATTGAATAGCAAATCATAAACGTGTTTGTTTATCTAACAAGTAAATCAGTCGGTTTGCCAAATTTGTGCCGAATTATTTGTGCTGATAATAGTAGACTGTGAAACCAAGGGAAATCTGTAATTTAATATGTGACTAATATTGCATGAGTTACTGCTCAACTGCAATCCAAGAACTCATATTGGGACTATGTGTAAATAAGAATCAGTATTCCAGTCTATTGTCTTAATAGGAACAAAACTCAAAAATAATCCCAGTTTTTGTACTTATGAATGTGTAGGCAGTTCAGTTATAGGCATAGAGTCATAGAGATGTACAGCACAGAAACAGACCCTTTGGTCCAACCCGTCCATGCCGACCAGATATCCCAATCCATTCTAGTCCCACCTGCCAGCACCTGGCCCATATCCCTCCAAATCCTTCCTATTCATATACCCATTCAAATGCCTTTTAAATGTTGCAATTGTACCAGCCTTCACCACGTCCTCTGGCAGCTCATTCCATATACGTACCACCCTCTGCGTGAAAAAGTTGCCCCTTAGGTCTCTTTTATATCTTTCCCCTCTCACCCTAAGCCTATGCTCTCTAGTTCTGGACTCCCCAACCCCAGGGAAAAGACTTTGTCTATTTATCCTATCCATGCCCCTCATAATTTTATAAACCTCTACAAGGTCACCCCTCAGCCTCTGATGTTCCAGGGAAAACAGCCCCAGCCTATTCAACCTCTCCCTATAGCTCAAATCCTCCAACCCTGGCAGCATCCTTGTAAAAATCTTTTCTGAACCCTTTCAAGTTTCACAACATTTTCCTGATAGGTAGGAGACCAGAATTGCATGGCACTATTCCAACAATGGTGTAACCAATGTCCTGTACAGTCGTAACATGACCTCCCAACTCCTGTACTCAATACTCTGACCAATAAAGGAAAGCATACCAAATGCCGCCTTTGCTATCCTATCTACCAGCGACTTCACTTTCAAGGAGCTATGAACCTGCACTCCAAGGTTTCTTTGTTCAGCAACATGGACCTTACCATTAAGTGTATAAGTCCAATTAAGATATCTATATTAAACTCCATCTGCCATTTCTCAGCCCATTGGCCCATCTGGTCAAGATCCTGTTGTAATCTGTGGCAACCTTCTTCACTGTCCACTACATCTCCAATTTTGGTGTCATCTGCAAACGTACTAACTGTACCTCTTATGCTCACTTCCAAATCATTTATATAAATGACAAAAAGTAGTTGACCCAGCGCCGATCCTTGTGGCATTTCACTGGTCACAGGCATCCAGTCTGAAAAACAACCCTCCACCACCACCCTCTGTCTTCTACCTTTGAGCCAGTTCTCAATCCAAAAGGCTAGTTCTCCCTGTATTCCATGAGATCTAACCTTGCTAATCAGTCTCCCATGGGGAACCTTGTCGAATGCCTTACTGAAGTCCATATAGATCACATCTACAGCTCTGACCTCATCAATCCTCTTTGTTACTTCTTCAAAAAACTCAATTAAGTTTGTGAGACATGATTTCCCACGCACAAAGCCTTGTTGACTATCCCGAATCAGTCCTTGCCTTTCCAAATACATGTACATCCTGTCCCTCAGGATTCCCTCCAACAACTTGCCCACCACTGAGGTCAGGCTCACCGGTCTATAGTTCCCTAGCTTGTCTTTACCGCCCTTCTTAAACAGTGGCACCACGTTTGCCAACCTCCAGTCTTCCGGCACCTCGCCTGTGATTAATGATTATACAGATATCTCAGCAAGAGGCCCAGCAATCACTTCCGTAGCTTCCCACAGTGTTTCACGGTACACCTGATCAGGTCCGGGATTTATCCACCTTTGTGTTTCAAGACATCAAGACATATTACAGACTTCCTCTGTAATATGGACATTTTTCAAGATGTCAACATCTATTTTCCTACATTCTACATCTTCCATATCCTTTTCCACAGTAAATACTGATGCAAAATACTTATTTAGTAACTCTCCCATTTTCTGCGGCTCCACACAAAGGCCGCCTTACTGATCTCCCTCGTTACTCTTTTGTCCTTATATATTTGTGAAAACCCTTTGGATTCTCCTTAATCTGATTTGCTAAAGCTATCTCATGTCCTCTTTTTGGCCTCCTGATTTCCCTCTTAAGTGTACTCCTACTTCTTTTATACTCTTCTAAGGATTCACTCGATTTATCCTGTCTATACCTTACATAGTTAAAAATCACACAACACCAGGTTATAGTTCAACAGGTTTAATTGGAAGTACACTAGCTTTCGGAGCGACGCTCCTTCAGGTGATTGTGGAGGGCTCAATCGTAACACAGAATTTATAGCAAAAATTTGCAGTGTGATGTAACTGAAATTATACATTGAAGAATTGATTGTCTGTTAAGCCTTTCATCTGTTAGAATACAGTGATAGTTTCACTTCTTTCATGTGTAAATCACAAAACACTTTTTTTTAAAGTTGCATTCTCAGGTTAGCTGTTAACAATGGTGAT
>NC_057712.1:35041652-35059739 GCF_004010195.1 Chiloscyllium plagiosum
AGTGTGTGTGTGTGTGTGTGTAGTGAGTGCAGAGTGTCTTAAGTCTGTGAGGGGGTGCATGTGTGGGAGTCTGTGTGTCTATAAGGGTATGTGTGTGTGTGTGTGTGTGTGTGGTGCACAATGGTGATCACCTGTAATGTGACATGAACCCAAGGTCCGGTTGAGGCCCTCCCTATGGATACCGAACTTAGCTATCAGTCTCTGCTCGGCCACTTTCCTCTGCTGCCTTCAGAATCACAACCTTTTCCCTTCCTGTGTCATTGATTCCAATGTGTACAATGACCTCCTGCTGGCCCCTCTTCCCCCAGAGAACATTCTGCACCCTCTGAGACATCCTTGATCCTGCGACCAGGGAGGCAACATACCATTCTGATTTTTTTTTTTTTGCTGCTGGTCACAGAAACATCCATCTGTACCTCTGACTAGAGAGAGTCCCCTAACACAATTGATCACTTGGAACCTGACGTACCCCTCGTTGCATTAGAGCCAGTCTCAATTCCAGAAACTTGGTTGTTCATTGATGTTCCCCTGAGAATCCATTACCCCCTACGTTTCCAAAACCAGGTTACTTGTTTGAAATCGGGATAACCACAGAAGACTTCTGCACTAACTGCCTACCTCTCTCACCTTTCCTAGAGTTTAACCCATCTATGTGACTGTATCTGCAACTTTTCCCCCTTCCTATAACTGCCATCCACCACATCCCCTTGTTCTTCTAAATTGCCTCTCACTGTCTCTCCAACTGATCCATTCGATCTGATAGGATTTACAACCAACGGCATTTATTGCAGATATAATCATCAGTAACCCATAAACTCTTCCTAAACTCCCATGTCTGTCAAAAAGAGCATATCAAAAAGAGGCCATTTTTACTCCTTCACAATCTACAAGACCAGAAAATAGCACTGTCTTATTCCTCTACAAAACACTGCTCCAGGTTAAATTAATAGATATGGCTTATATTTTAAGTTTAATCAAGAGGCATATCTCAATAAAACATATAATCAAGAAAGAACCCACTGTACTCACTACTGCAGCCTTTCTGCATGACACACTTAACTTATCTGATTCTGTGCTGTGAACTTCGCCCAAACAGTTTCTCCAAGATTAGTTGTGAATTTCACTGTTTAAGTTTGCTCCACCATTTGATAGAATTGTAGCTGATCCAAGTGTGGCCTCACTTCCACATTCCTGTCTACTCCATAATCTTTGACTCCCTTGTCGATCAAGAACCTGTTTTGTTTGGCCGAGGAAAAAGTATCCATCCAATAGCACCTCCTTATCGTAATGAGAAAATGTTTTTTCTTCTCTGAAGTTGATTTCTTGTATTTCAGTCCTGATAAGCGCAAGATGAAAAACTTCTACTTGAATTCTTTGTTGCTAAAAGAAAAAATTTGTAACTTACTCAAATGTACCTTACCTTTCAAAAATAAAGTTGTTTCTTCCTGATTGCATTAAGATTTTCTAAGTGTCCTGCAATAACCTTGTTAATAATGGATTCTAGTATTTCCCTCTAACAGATCTTTCATGTGAAGGTTTAGTATTGTTATCACAAAGCTCAATTTGTTCTCGTTTTCTAGACCAAGGCAAGATTCCTGCGCTTGTTCTTGCACAAGGTATTCCTGATTAAGACCACATCCAAAATACATTGTGTGCACATGACAAGAAATGTGATTTTTATTGTATCTCACATTACAAGAATACTTAGCAGTCTGTTGCTCTGTTAGGTTAATTTATCCTATAGTTCCTGACTACTATGTAATGCTTCTGCAAAAGCTAGCCCTATTTATTGATTCTGAAAAATACAGAACCACTTATTGTTAACAGATATGGTTATGTAGTTTCTTTTTTTTAATTAAGAAAGGTCACTCTTTGTGCTTGGATATAGTAAGTAGGATGGAAGATGGTTTATAATTCATAATCAATTCTATAACAAACTGCAGAATCCAATTTGTTACACTGGATTCTTTTTTAAAATTCATACTCCTCTTGCTCAACTAAAAGTTTAAATTGCTAAGTTGCCCAATTTACAGGCAGCATGGCGGCTCGGTGGTTAGCTGCCTCACAGTGCCAGGCACCTGGGTTCGATTCCATCTTCGGGTGACTATTTGTGGAAGTTTGCGTGTTCTCCCCACGTCTGTGTGGATTTCCGCCAGGTGCTCCGATTTCCTCCCACAGTCTAAAGATACGTAAGTTAGGTGGAATTGGCCATGCTAAATTGCCCATCGTTTCCACAGATATATAGGTTTGGTGGATTAGTCATGAGGAATGCAGGGTTGGGTGCTCTTCAGAGGGTCAGTGTGGACTTAATGGGCTGAATGGCCTGCTTCCACACTGTAGGGATTCTATTCTATAATATTTTTTCTCTATTAAAAAAAATGTCTTTTTTAGCAGTAAATCTCACAGTTGCTGCCTTTGTTGTTTAAATTCATGTATCTCTGGACATCAGAGTGCATCTAGGAAAAGTTAACAAACAGCGATATAGAATCAGCTGCCAGAGGAAGTGGTGGAGGCTGGTACAATTGCAGCATTTAAAAGGCATATGGGTGGGTATATGAATAGGAAGAGTTCAGAGGGATTGTGGGCCAACTGCTGGCAAATGAGATTAGGTTAAGTTAGGATATCTGGTAGGCATGAATGATTTGACTGAAGGGTCTGTTTCCGTGCTGTACTTCTCTATGACTGTACCTGTACTTCTCTAATACTGTACTCTATTTGATTTTTTTGCCAATGCATTATGCTTGGCTGTGAAGTGTTTGGAGAATTTCAGATGTATGGAGCTCCGTTGGTTCAATTGTTGAGACAAAAATGAAAAAATAAAATTCTTAGACATGCAGCTTAGGTTCCTGATGGTCTCGTGGTTAGGTTTCTACACTTATATTGCTGCAGGTTATACTTAATTCCTAGTCAATAAGCGTGAGTTTGTTGGGTTCTTGTAGCACAGGGGCAGCATTGCTGAGCCAGGAAGTGTGAGTTCAAGTCCCACCTTTTCCAGAGATGTCTAATAATTGGAAAATTAGAAAATATCTAGACATGCTTGCCATGTGCACACAATGAATTCTAGGTAAGTTTTATACTTTAATCCAAAAAGCTTTCCAAAGGAAAAAGTTGTCATGCACCTATTAAACATTTTTAACTATAATGTATTTTCTACCTTGTTTGTCAGTGGAACATGTTAAAATTAGTTATGGTTAGCTGAATTTATTATAGCCAGAGTAAATTCTCCACTGTTTAGATAATTATGTAGTTAGTAATGTGCATCCAAGGGTTACTGGTATGTGCATTCTCCTCAATATCCACAAACTCAGTAGCAGTGGATCCACATATCTACGAGGTCATTGCCAGATCCAGTCTTTTTCTTTTCTATTCCCTTGTTGGGTATGACCGCACAGTCCTTTGTAGTAGGTTGGAAATCTAAATTGTAGTAGTATCTGTGTTGTTTTTTTTAATTTGTGAGAGATTCTGCCCCTATATCCCACATATAATGATTTATTGTAGAATGATGAATCGTCTTATTAGGTGCAAATTATCAATGCTATTCTTTAAAGAACCTCGGAGATAACCCTTATCGATTGGTTCAGATTTGATGTGTGTCAAATCAGTTTATTCAGTCACATGTTTGGTTTGCTAGCAATTCATTTACAGCAACTGCCTCAGTGTAGGCACACAGCTCTCAGTCCCATGTAAACATGTTAATTTTCTTGCAGAAGCAATATATAATCAGTTTTTGAATTGCATAAAGAGGGCAGTCTGTCTAAATTCAGTATGGATTTATATTTAATTCAATTGACCAGTTTCTGCTGTAACTAGCTGTACCACGAGGTCTAAACGGAGAGATTTTGATGAAGGCAGTAGTCTAAGAATACTTTTTAGATTGCCATTTGTTTAACATGGACATGCCAGGCATATTTTGTTTCTCATAGCAAAAATAATTTACTAAGAATTCTAATGTGCACCAATTTAACTGTTAAATGATTCAGGATTTCGTTTAGAAGTAATTTTCACTAGTGGATTGAATGCTGTTTGAAATGTTTATTTCGGTGAGAAACCCATTTAAACAATACGAATGAACTGCATCAGGTTATTGTCCTTAAATATATCAAGGCACTGAAATGAGGAAGAAATAAGCTACTGTATTCTAGTATGCTTTTTGATCGCACTGCATGATTAAAGATTTTAGGTTTGTCATTCTGAAAATTAATCCAATCAGAAACTTGAATTGAGGCCTAAGAAATTCAATTGAGAGCATTTTGGATGCAATTTCCTGCTTGTGCTGAGAATTTGTTTTTTTTTTGTAAATATGTCTAATAGTTTAAAGCTTGTTGATTCTAACCCTGCAAAAGACAAGAATACCATGTGAGTGTGATTTGTTCTACCAAATTGGGAAGAATGATGGATGTTCTTTGACTCCAGGTCTGTCTATGTTCACCTAAATACCAGGTGGTTGAAGACATGTTCAGGGCATACTTCAATCCATCCAATACAGGAAATTTCATTGCTAACTCTTGACGTCTGGTGAGAAATTCTGGAAACGCAACATTTAGGTGTGTATGTTACCTGCATGGAATTTTGTTATATCAAATAGTTCCAAGTTCAGTATCTGATTTGTGATGATCTGGATTATCTCACAGGTCTGATTGGGGATCTTTTCAATTGTTACTGAGAGTTGGATAAGTAGGAAAAGATATTGTGCAGCTTGCTGATAGCTGCCCCAATTGGTGTCTTAACTTGGAAAGTGATTGTCTTGTGTTTGAGGATGACTTGCTTCCACAATAAAGACTGGTTCTTGGATGATTGTAGAGTCTAATGTACAATTTATGTTCTCCCCCGCAAGTGGGTCAGATAGTTTGGGGGAATGGAAAGATGGGATGGCTGGTTGCCATGAGCTTCTTTCTCTGTTTCTTCTTTCTTTGGCTTTAGCTTGTCAGTGATGAGACTTGAGATGTAGAGATCCTCCTTGGATGCTTTCCCACTGATACATGTAGTCGTGGGCCAATGTTCCCATGCATCAATGGGATGTTGCAGTTTTCTAGTATTTGGTTTAAAGGCGTCCTCAGCCCTTCTGGGACTCATTTGCCATGTCAAAGCTATGAATGATGATGCTTTTTTAAGGAGCCTTGTGTCAGGCATCTGGACTAAATGACCCATCCAGTGAAGTTGATTGGCCAGTGCTTCAACGCTATGGATGTAGACCTGAGTGAGAAATTGTTAGTGTGCTGATTATTACAAAAGGGGTTTTGGGGCTTTGAGGTGGTTGCTGTACCTAGTCCATGTTTCTGAGCAGGTATAGGAGGGCAGATAACACTGCAGCTCTGTGGACCATGGGCTTGGTGCTGAATTTGAGATCCTGTTTTGCAAATACATTTCCTAAAGTGACCAAAGGCTGCACTGGCACACCACTCATAATCTTGAACTTTGTCTTCCATGCTTGATTTTGTTGATCAAAGGTATCCAAGAAATGGAAAGTTGCCCTCATTGCCTGAAACCAGGAAAGCAGTGTGGTGTGGCAAGGGAAGGTTGATAGAGGACCTTTGTTTCCCAGATGTTTAGTGTAATACCCAAAGTTCTCAGTGCCTAGGTAAAGTTGATCATGATGGCTTTGAGCTCTGCAAAAACCAGTTGTATTTCAATGACAGGGGTTGACTGGACCTTGAATCCTGCCTACAGGCAGTAGTGGTTGAACAGGTTCTCTGTTTGTTCTGTGGATTAGCTCCATTCCAATAGGGAGTTTGCTAAGGTGATGGAGGAACATTGCAGCAAGAAAGGTAGAGAACAGTATCAGTTGAGACTCGTCAAAATGGGAATTTGTGGATTCTTGCTTAAAATTGTGGCTTACATCTTATTGTGGAGCAAGTAGAGGCTGGTGACAGATTTTAAGGGGCAACCAAAATTGCGAGCACTTTATAATTCCTTGTGGTTGACAGTATCGGAGATTTTGGTAGGGTCAAGGAAGGCCATGTTGATGCGGTTCTCTGCATTTCTTATCTCACACTAAACACATCAGTTGTGACCCATAGAATGTGGAATCCACATTACAAGTCTAGAATGAGCTGTACAGCCACATGGAAAATACAGTTGAGGAGGATTTCTGCAGTAATTTTTCCTGTGGCTAGCATCTGTTCCTTTTGTAGTTACTGCAGTCAAACTTGTTACCTTTCATGATCATGGTTACAGCATCTCTGATATCCCCTGGCATGCTTTCCTCCGAGCAGATGAGGGAAATTAGGTCATGTTTTCATGCCATGCTTCTCTGCAATATGATAGTGAACTTGAACTTGTACAAGACACCTGTGCATCACATTATAGGAAATAAATGAATGCATTAGAGAGAGTGCAGAAGTGGTTTACAAGAATTGCTCCAGTTGTGAGGATAGGTTAAAGAATTTGGTTCTGTTCTCTTCAGAAAGAAGGCGGCTAAGGGGAGATCTGATAGAAGTTTTCAAAATTGTGAGCAGGCTAGATAGAAAGAAACTGTTCCTGTTCATAAAAGAAACTAGAAAAAGGCATAGATTTAGAAATTGGCTAAAGAAGCAAGGGTGGAGACAGGTTCTGTTGAGTCACTCGAGCATTAAATAATTATTTGGATAAAAATAAGGTACATGGGTATTGGAAGAAAGCAGGAAGTTGGCACTAAGTAATGATGCTCACTTATCAGACAGTTTAGGAATGACAGGCTGAGTGGCTGCATTCTGCATTGTTGCGTTTCTGAATTTTGTGTTCGTGCAGGAGTGGAAGAGCAGTTGTATCTGCTTCTGATGCTCTGTTGTTCTGTAGCTATTGAATGACCTTTTCTATGTCTCACCTGGTTGAAGTTGCACTGAGAAAGTGGTAGGTAGCATGCTTATGGAAGGAGTTGAGGTTCAGGGGATCAAGTCTGTTAAAGGGATCTTTGAAGTATTCCTGCCTTTAATGATCATCTCTTCTTTGCCAACAATAGTGGGACCTTAGGTGCACACATTATTGTTTTTCTCTAACTTTTGGATATCCTGTACTGTACCAACCTGCAACCTGTCCTTTAAATCACAGATTTTTTTTGCTGGACCTCAGCCTTCAGCTTCAATAGCCATGCTTTCTCGCTTTTGAGTTGGGTTGTTGTTTCAGGTTCAAGAATGCCCTTCAGCTTATCAGCTTCCGGATCTTCTGATCCGGGTTGTCGAGCCATTCCATGTTCTGTCTGTGGTGCTGATTATGGAGGTCTTGAGTGAATGTTTAAAAAATGCACACCTATGAGCACCTTGTTGAAGAAAAACAGATAATTATGCATACTGTTAAAATAATATGCTGATGTAATTATTTGAATTCCCATGTGACAATGGTTGATTAGATCAGACAAAACATTGAGAGTCCGTGCACCTATATCTCAGCTGCCCCAAGTGCTCTCAGGAGAAACAAGAACATCAATGTTGGAAAATAGTTCAAAAAGGGAAGTTATAATATAGAAACCTTTTATCTGGGTTAGTTTTTGATTATTTGAAACTTCACTTAGATGTTGAGTATTCCTAAATTAGAAATTCACCTGAAATTCTGGCTGTCATGTTTCTGAAAAACAACCAAATTGCAAACAGCACAGACTTCGAAAGACATTTCTGAAATTCAGCAATTTTATTATCTTTTCCAGTAAAGCTGTTTGAATTTTGTTGAAACATGTTGCAAAATTAATAAGTTGAGAAGTAGACATTTTCCAAATCAACCTGCTCAGTGATGTTATTGCATACATCTAGAGAAGGTGGGACTTGAACCCGGGTCTCCTGGGTTCAATAACCCTATTGTCACAATGCCATTAGCGCCCTCGTTGAGAATTATATAATTGAGTGGAAATGAAAATGTTGTAACATACGATCTTATTGCAGTGAATTGATCATTTTAGAATAGTACCGTCATCTTGCATGTCTTGAGTACACAAAATGTTTAGAATAACATTACTATGTTGAAAACTGAATTCAGAGGTGGTTCTGCTTGCAAAACTAGATTAGAAGTTTTACCATGTTCCAGACCAGTAAAACGCTGTTAGTAGTGGAAACATTTTACTATGTTTTTTGGAATTAATAACTGATTCTTATTTACAGAAACCGGCTCTTTCCTGAATCGTCCATTAGAAACATCATGTACCAGATACTTCAAGGGTTAGCTTTTATCCACAAACATGGTAGGTTTTCAATATTATTTGAGCAGAAATGTGCTGTAGGAATTTAAAAATATTGGAACTAAATAATTTTTTAATGTGGTAAAGAACCTGCATCTTAAAAATGGGATCTAGCTGTCCGTTGCTGAGCCCAGTTTGTTAGATCTGATTTTGGAGGGAAAGAAATTATGTTTCACCTCATTGGTTTTCCCACTCTTTATCTTTGAGCCATTTGTTTATGTAACTGTGACAGCTGAAATTGCATGTTGCTTTTCCTAACCTGCACGTATACATGGGGAAGGGGAGTGTTAGAGAATGAGGGGGCAGCAGGGCGAGTGAAGGTGGGGTACAGCTTTGGGGCAAAGAGTGAGGGGGGGATGACAAAGGGAAATGACAAAGGGGGTGATGCGGCAGGTGGAAGAGGGTTGAATGAGAAAAAAGTTCATGGGTGAGTGGAATTGAGGGAAGAGAGGAGTCTTGGGGGGGTTGTCAGATGACCATTTATAGGATGGCAGTTACATAAAAACAAGTCTGGTTTGGGGGAGAAAATATTGTGTTGCTACAGGTAACTATTTTATCTATCTTGTTTGTGCATTTTATTCCAGGATTTTTTCATCGTGACATGAAACCGGAAAACCTCCTTTGTATGGGACCAGAACTGATAAAAATAGCTGATTTTGGTCTAGCTCGTGAAATTCGATCTCGTCCACCATACACTGATTATGTGTCTACAAGATGGTAAGGATGTCTCTTCTACTAAAAAAACACTTAGCAATTGTAAATCTGTACTACAAATAATGCCAAGTGGCTCTAAGATATGTCAAGGACAGCTGTGAAATTCTGCATGGATAGCAAATAAAAATAAAACTGTATTTCACAGTTGGTTGTGGCATTTTGTTTTTTCAGCTTGTTTTTAATGTCACTTTGTGGTCTTGGATGTCATATTAATTTGTAATTCTAAAGAGAGCTGATTGAAGCACAGATAATAAGACAATAAGTGCTGACATGTCAGGATTTTGCTTTCTTCAACTGTAATGTAGTTGTTGCGCACAAGTTAGTTCGTTAATCCTCACAACCTCTCCAAGAAACAGGAGTTGGTTTGCATACCAAGAATTGCCTGCTTGTTCCATCATGCCGAGAGAGAATGGTGAATGGGTGGTTACTTTTTCAGCCAAGGTGCATGACGTCCCAGGACAATTCATGACAAATACTTTAAACTGTACGTTATACAGGGCTCCTTCTTAAAATTTTCAGGTGTAACAAAATTTGGCAGTGCTATGATTTGAAGTAATACTGACAAATGAATATGCATATACAATTGAAGGCACAGGGAGGTTGTGGAGAAGAGGGGCCTTCAGATTCTTGGGAATGTTTTAAGATCTTTTCTGGGAGGATCGGTTGACAGGTGATCAGCAGTCTGACCAGGGTAGTTTAGACATAGTAAGGCCCTGCTGCAGCAAATGAACAGATTCTCTCAGACCTGTAAGGAGTTTGTTTAGCTGCCAACATCAGAAAGGCCAATGTTATGTCAGAATGCTGCTATACCACCATCTTTTAACATTGACAGTATGACACAGGACGTTGTTAGCTTCACATAACTCGGCTGCACCATCACCAATCTGTCCACTTGATGCTGAAATCAGCACATGCATTTAGCTTGTTATTGCTTCACAAAATCTGACAGAATACTAAACTAAGAGTTTACCAAGCCTGTGTCCTCAGTATGCTCCTGTAAAGTGGTGAGAAGTAGGCAGCATATGCTAGACTAGAGAAAAAGACGAATAGCTTTCACTTTTGCTATCTCTATTGTATCTTTGACATCCCTTAATAAGGAGCAGTCACCAATTCCAAGTCCTAGACTATGCCAATTCTGATATTATATGCTCATTACTAAATGATTGCTATCTGCACTAGCTTGGCCATGTTCATGGTTAATGATATTGTTAAGGAGATATGTTGTGTGGGAAAGATGTTATTATCTAGAATATTAAATTTTAAAATCCAGCTGGACACCTATATTTTGAATGTTTTAGAAAGAGCCCTCGCCACAACAGCAACAATGTTGCATTTGCAAAGAACCAACTGCTTTAATAGGGATAGGAGCTTTCAAGCACTCTGCAACGTTTTAGAGGGGCCACATGACCCTGTTTTTGGGTTTTTAAGTAAACATAGCTGTAGACATGCAAACTGCCATGAGAAACACCCTTTGTCCTCCTTTCTGGGTGACCTGCCTCCTGAGCATACAAACCTCCACTACAAGAGCAAACAAAATACAAAGATAATAGATTCTGAGAGCAGAGGGAGATATCACTGATCACCTTAACCTTTGGAGGATGACTGATTTGAAGAGCAGGATTTTGGGTGAGCAGAAGCAAAAAGCTCAGCTGGTCAGGATAAGGGCATAAAGAAAAGAGATCAAGAAATCGTGCACCTTCACAGCCACTGAGGCAAATATAGCACAGACTTAGATGCTGGATTCAAATCCAAGCTGCACTTATGATGCTTAATGCAGGATTGACCACCCAAGGTGCAAACCACTATCTTGTGAGACTGTTACCAGAAAATGGTCTCTCATACTTGATGTCAGAGTATTCGGGAACAAGCTAATGCCTAAGTCTACAGGATATGTATGTGAAAGTGTGATAAATGAGATTAGTGAACTGTGCAGACACCAGTGTAGTAATATGTGATTTGGCAATATTGGAGATGTGGCTTTTTAAAAAAGGGCAGGATTGGGTGTTAAATATTCTCATTGCAAGGTGCCCATTGTGTTCTGATTTGTGTACAAATTGACTTACGAACAGACTCCAGAACGCAATCCATTCACAACTTGGACTGCCTGGTGAGGATAAGCAACAGTTAGTTAAACTTCACTGGTGGGAAAATGATAGTTTAGGACCCAATTAACAGTCACTTAGACAAATCTGGTTTAGTTAAGGTGAAGTGGCAACATGGAAGTGAAATCTGTAGAGTGAGGGGTGACAGTGAGCAGTAGTGAATGATTTTGTTTTGGTCTAGGGAATGATGCAGGGGTCTGCTTTTTGTTGATTTTATTTCAATTACCTTGATTTTGTGTATGGGACATGATTTCAAGAAAACTGGGAAAAAAATATAGTGACTGGTGAATGAGATAGTCATAGGTTGGCAGTATGAATGGACAATAAGGAGATGAAATTTAATTCTGTGTGGAGTTTGCGTGGTTCCCCCCATATCTGTGTAGATTTCCCCTGGGTGCCCTGTTTTCCTCTCATAGTCCAAAGATGTGCACATTTGGTGGATTGGCCATGCTAAATTGCTTTGTAGTGTCCGGGGATTTGCACGCTCGGTGGATTAAACATGTTAAATGTGGGGTTAAAGGGATAGGTTGAGAGTTCTGGGTCTAGATGGGAAACTCTTGGGATGTTTGGTGCAGACTTGATAGGCCAACTGGACTCTTTCTTCACTGAGGATTGTATTATTCTAGAACCTTGAAGTGATTCCTGGTCTTTCCTACTGAACTGAAAGGCAATATAAAATTCAAAGTACAGGTCTGTGGAGTGCAATAACAGAGGAACCTGTGGGTATATCTGTGCAAACTATTGGGGTTGAAAGAATCAATAATGCACATGGAAAATAAGGACAGCACAACAGCAGCTGTGTTATTGTATACCTGGTTGGACCTCATCTGGATTATTCTGGATCAGTGGTGCTGGAAGAGCACAGCAATTCAGGCAGCATCCGAAGACAGGCAAAATCGACGTTTCGGGCAAAAGCCCTTCATCAGGAATAAAGCCTGTCTTCGGATGCTGCCTGAATTGCTGTGCTCTTCCAGCACCACTGATCCAGAATCTGGTTTCCAGCATCTGCAGTCATTGTTTTTACCTCATCTGGATTATTGTCCATTTCTGGACACCCTACTTTGGGAAGTAAATTTAAATAGTAATTTTAAGCATGCTTGGAACTTTTCTACTTGCAGTCTGGAATTGTTGTGTTTCTATTGCACATTCTCATCTGTTGGATTCTAAATGATTCTCTAAAACTAATTCCAAAGGATTTTGTCATGAAGATCAGAAAAGTGTATGAGTAGTGGCCTTGTATTTACCAGCAGGTGGAGTAAGTGCTTTTCAAAAGGAGCCAAAATGTCCAATGAATTAAATTTTAATTTGGGAAGGAACAAATCATAGTAATCACATAGTATTTCCTTATTAGGTTATGTCCTCTATGACTTGTCTAATTGTTTTGTTTTTTGTTTAAAGGTACAGAGCACCTGAAGTCCTTCTGCGCTCAACAAATTATAGTTCTCCTATTGATGTATGGGCTGTTGGTTGTATTATGGCAGAACTCTACACATTAAGACCTCTCTTTCCTGGCTCCAGTGAAATAGATGAGATTTTCAAAATTTGCCAAGTTTTAGGAACCCCTAAAAAGGTGTGAAACATTAACAAAGTGCTTGCATTTACTTTAATTGCAAAGTTACAATGTAGATAAATTTAGGATATATGGTTGGCATGGACAGTTGGACCGAAGTGTCTGATTCCATGCTGTACAACTCTGTGACTGTATGTTGATGCCCACAGCATATGTCGTCAATATTTCTCTTCAATCTGATTCTTTACATAATAAAGTAATAGTGTTTGATTGATGTCAAACTTGAATGTTACTGGGGATAAGGAAACCCTTGGAGATGTGTGTAGTTCTGTAAAAAAGTTTTGCTGGTTCACACTTTTGAGACTTTTTTTAACTTGGTTTCAATATGTTTAAATTGTGTGCAGTAAAGGAAAAGGAAACAGCTAGCATGTATTTATTGTGACTAGCTTTTTTTTTAAATGTATTATGTGTTGTACTGCAGCAACCATTCTCTTATGATTGCAAGGATAGCTAAATTTGCATGCTATTTAACCCTTCACTTCAAGTTTACGTCCTCTCGCCCATTTCCAGTGTCAAGGCTTCTTGACTTTTCACCTGAATCTGACTACCTGGAGGCAGTTCAATGCCCCATGGGGCAGGACAGTGGCTCAGTAGTTAGTAGTGCTGTTTGACAGCGCCAGAGTCCTGGGTTCAATTCCACCCTTGGCGACTGTCTGTGGAGTTTGCATATTCTGCGTGGGTTTCCTCCCCGTGTCTGCATGAGATTTCTCAGAGTGCCCTGGTTTCCTCCCATATTCCAAAGATGCATGGGTAAGGTGGACTGGCTGTGCTAAATTGCCCATAGTATACAGAGATATGCAGGGTTACAGAGAGTTGGGGTGGGAATGTTGGGTGGATCCATGTGGGATGCTCTTCAGAGTCAGTGTGACTCTATGGGCCATATAGCCTGCATCTACACCATAGGGTTTCTATGATTTTCAATGATGACAGCCACTTATTGACTAAATGCAGGGCTTTTGTCCTTTCTTTCTCAGGTCTATTCAATAGGCTACGGCCTGTATTACGTCTCCAGTTGTTCAATTTGTTTATTTATCTTTAATATGATGTTTGTTTTCATATCTATCCATAGCTTCCCCCATCTTGCTTTTTTAACTGCTGTTACATACTCTCAGGTCTTCTCTTATTTGTTTGCTGCTTTTAAAAAGAGTAAATGTTGCAATATTTGGGTCTGGCAGCATTTGTTTTAAGGGAAACTTATAATATTTCAGGTTGATGGCTTTTCACCTGAACTGGAATAAGTTCTGAATTAAGTGAAAGTTAGAAGTGCAATAATTTGTGTCAGTCAAGGGAAGTGCGAGAGTAAAAGGCAATGTCTCTGGATGGAAGGCCGGAGGATTAAATGATGAAAAAATATGAAAGCAACAAAAAAAAACTCCAGTGAAACTTTAAAAAAAAAAGTGGCAGAAACTTACGATCTGCAAGTTCAACACAGTCTGGAAGGCTTTAAAATACCCATTCAAATAGGTATGCAGTTCTGTACCTTGTCCATTGGAATGCTGCAGTGATCAATGTCAATATGGAATCAAAGCGGCAAATTGCAATTTTAAGCATCCAGAAACTTGGGATCAATTTGTGGACTGAATCCGTGTTCTGCAAAGTGGTTTCACATCTGGGTTTGGTCTCCAATGTCGAGAAGTATCATGAACAGTGAATACAGGATATTAACTTGAGGGGCTAGGTTTATATCAGTTGGAGTTTAGAGTAAGAGTGAATAGATTGAAAAATACAATATCCTCATGCATCTCAATAAGGTATCTGTATAAAGAACGTTTCCTCTTCTGGCAGAATCTGGAACGAGGGTTATTTTTAAAAAATCAGCAGTCACCAATTTTGTAATGGATAGCATGAATTTTTTTCACTCTGAGGGTCATGAATCTTTAGAACTCTGCTTTTATCACCTTTCATGAAGAGAGTTCTTGAATATGTTTAGGGCAGAAGTAAGTAGCTCATTGTTCAGCAAGGGGATGAAAGGTTATTGGGGATAGGCAGGAATGTAGATCTGAAGTTACAATTTGATTGACCATGATCATCATGAATGGTGAAGCATGCTCAAGGAGATGAATGATCCATTCATGCTCCTGATTTGTTTGTTCATATGTATGAATTGCATATCAATTGCATTTTCATCAGCAGGCAGTGCCTGAGGCCTTTTTGACATGGACCGACTGTCTGTGTGGAGTTTGTACACTCTCCCTGTGTCTGCATGGGTTTCCTCCGGGTGCTCTGGTTTCCTCCTATAATCCAAAGATGCGCAGGTTAGGTGGATTGGCCATGTTAAATTGCCCATAGTGTTCAAGGATGTGTAGGTTAGGTGCATTAGTTAGGGGTAAATGTAGGATAATAGGGTAGGGGGGGAAACGGGTTGTGTGGGTTGCTCTTCGGATGATCGGTGTGGACTCGTTGGGTTGAAGGGCCTGTTTCCACATTGTAGGGATTTCTGAGATTCTGGGACAGTGAAGTGTTAAAAAGGCAGGTGTTGCATCATAGTCTGTCTCCTTTTGTTTCATTCTTTGCTTTATTTTGGGTTTCTTCTTTCATTTTTGTTCATCATCATTCATATCTTCTCTAAGCATATCTTGTTGCTTCTCTGCTTCGCTCATAGTAGCTTAATTTGATTTACACAATTAACTTTTGTCATTTAGTCTCATCTACCCTCCTCACTATCCTGGATCTCCCCTAATCTTTTTCCCACTCTCCTTCACTAATAGTGCATTCTTTCATGGGATTTTAGCATCATTGGCTAGGCTGCTTTTGTTGCCCATCCTATTTACCCTTGAGAAGATAGTGGTGAGCCACTTTGTTGATCTACAGAAACGCAGGTGGTATAGGAACAGTGCAGGGCTGCTTTAAAAAGTGAATTCTAGTATTTTGATCCAGAAACTATGAATTACAATATGGTTCAAAGGCTACTGGTGTGTCAATTAGGATTTTGCAAGTGATGTTCTCACATATCTGTCCTTCTAGTTGGTAAGTGTTTAGAGTTTGGAAGGGGCTGATAAGGAACCTTGTCGAGTTCCTGCTGAGCACATTGCTGCCACTGTGTTAGTGGTTCAGGAACTCTGTTTAAAGTGAGGATGGAATTCCACTCAAGTGGATTGCTTTGTCCTGGATTGTGATGATTTTCTTGAATGATGTTGAAGCTGCTGAGAACTGTTTACATCTCTAATTTTTTCCAAATCTGATTAAAGGTTATCAACCTTGAATATTAACTCTCTCACTTGTTGAGCCGAATGCAGGTTTTATTTCCAATGGTTTCTATTTTGATTTTAAAATTCATAATTACCTGAAATTATTTCAGATACGCTATTTTGCTTTTATGTTGGTTTACTGCTTGTTCTTTGGACCCACTATTCCCATCAGTCTTTCAGCCACTATTGAGTTTGGAAATTGTAATATGGGATATAAGAAAAATTTAATTTGTGTTGTTCACGTAACATTTTGCTCTTACAATGTGAATTACCCTGCTTTTACTTCATCGGATAATTTTATATTTGTCATCTTAGAATAATTGGTCAGAAGGCTATCAGCTTGCAGCAGCCATGAACTTCCGTTGGCCTCAGTGTGTCCCCAATAACCTCAAGACTTTGATTCCCAATGCAAGTAGTGAAGCTATTCAACTCATGAGAGATATGCTTCAATGGGACCCAAAAAAGCGACCAACTCCAAGCCAGGTGAGTTTTTAATCAACTAAAGAAAGTACAGTTGATCAGTTTTTAAGTACTCAGTACTAATGCTTGTATAAAGTTGTTTGACTTGTCGTTACCTTGAGGGAATGGTAAAAAGTTGAACCTTGCAAAACTGAAGGAGCTCTTTCAGTTCATTTCACTAGGTTTATCAAACATCATCGAATTTGTCCAGCTCATGTTGAAATGATAGGAGTACATTTTCATTTCTTTTGTCTGCATGTGAAACTTGTATTTTGATAAAGTGATGGAATTAAATCTATCTAGTTCTGCATGTAATTCTTGCATTTTCTTTAGTAATTGGTTAATTTACTTCAGTGTGGAGTCGCCATGTGTTGCAGTTTTCTTAGAAGATTGAAACGGTCGATACTGCTTGGAAAATTAGATTAGATAGGAAGAAGAGCAAAAAACACGAGTCTGCAATCACACAAATCATACTGCAGAGGGTGCCATAAGACATTGGAGCAGAAGAAAGCCACTCAAGAACTGCTGTGCTCTTCCAGCACCACTAATTCAGAATCATGAAACATTAGTATGGACATTTTTAAAAACAATTTGCGGGGGATCCAAGATGGTGGTGACCCAGCAAATCTGAGTCTATAGTGCTCCTCCCAAGACTTGGGCAAAGTGGGCCACCCACCCCCACCACACTCACCAAATCATTTAAAATAGCTGTTTAATTTATTTAATTGCTTAGTGTTAAATTTAAACAATCTAATCTTTAGTAAAAATGACGAAAGGGAAGGGAGCCCGCAGTTCACAGCAAGCAGGAACCCCTCCCCAACCCTCTCCAGCTGCAGCAGAGGCATCTGCAGCCGCCCCGGGAGACTTACCTACGGTGGCGAGCCTTGTGGAAATCACCTCTAAACTGGATGCGAAGATCGACGCTTTTATTGACGAATCCCGAAGTCGATGGGACTCACTCTCGGCCGCGCTGCAAAAGCATGACTGAGACATTAAGGAAATCGAGCGTCGAGTCGGAGGGGCGGAGCTAAAGGCCACGACTTCTGAAACTACAGCACAATTGGCCGTGGATCAGGTCCGGACTCTCGAACAGTGAGTCCGGACCTTAGAGAATTACATTGATGACCTCAATAATCGAGGTCGTCGAAAAAATATTCGTTTGCTGGGCCTTCCCAAATGGGAAAAGGCAGGCCAGCTTACAGCGTTTCTCGATCAGTGGCTGCCACAGCTTTTAAATCTGGACGCTGGATCAGGCCAGGTAAGGGTAGAATGGGCCTACCGGGTCGCAATACACGGGCCCGGCTCGAACCAGTGTCCCC
Organism: Chiloscyllium plagiosum; assembly: GCF_004010195.1. NCBI lineage: Eukaryota > Metazoa > Chordata > Chondrichthyes > Orectolobiformes > Hemiscylliidae > Chiloscyllium > Chiloscyllium plagiosum. Next base: position 35,059,148 of record NC_057712.1, read on the forward strand.
GCCCGGTCCTGTTCCGGCTGCAGAGCTATAGGGAGAGGCAGATACTCCGAGAAGCCTCTAGAAATCTTGGAAAAGATTCCCAAGCCTTGATCTATAAAGGATCCAATATCATGTTATTTCAGGACTTTTCCCCAGCTCTGGTCCGAAAGAGGAAGGCATTCGATGAGGCGAAGAAGTGTTGAAGGGACTTAAATATTCAGTACTCCTTACGCTACCCAGCGATGCTATGCTTTAACCATGAAGGATCCGTGTACAACTTCGGATCGCCAGAAAAGGCTAAGGAATTTTTGGACTCTCTTAGATAAATTGAAAGAGATAATGGATGTTGGTTTGCCTTTCCCCCACCCCGGTTTATATCCCCCCGCCCCCCCCTTTTTTCTTTTTTCTTACCTTACTGTTTAATATTATCTTGGGGGTTGGGGAAAGGGATTTATTTACCTGTTCTCTATTTAATGATTTTCTCCCCCCGTTGGGGTTGTTTTTTTTTATTATTCTATGTATGTATGTGTGTGTGTGTGTATATATATATATATATATATATATATATTTATGCCGGGGGCTTTAGTTAATGTTGGTGGGGGGATATGCTGGG
>NC_057712.1:35060325-35078879 GCF_004010195.1 Chiloscyllium plagiosum
GAGAGAAATATGGGATTTTAAATTTGTACTCCCCCCCCCCCCCCCCCCCCCCCCGGCACACCCCTTTATAACAGAAGCCTTCTCAAAATTGATGGCTCTTGGTGCCCGTCATACAATTAAAATCTCCCCCTATAATTGTATTATGGATCCGGAAATAGATAGGATGCCCAAGAGTACTGCAGGAGTATCTCCCAGATCTAGACAATTGGTGGATCTGAACAAAGAATTAGGATTAGTAGATGTATGGAGATGTCTTCATCCACAGGGCAGAGATTTTTCTTTTTACTCCAATTCACATAAATGTCATACCAGAATTGATATGTTTTTTGCCCCCTTGATTTTTTAAAATTCCATATCATCCTGTAAAATAGGTAGTATAGCAATTTCCGACCACGCTGCTGTATATGGAAACTAAGGCGAGGAACAATGGGACATCCCCTCGGCATTGGCGTATGGACCCCTTCCTAATGAAATATAGTAAATTTGTAAAGTACTTCTCTCAAGAATTTAAAACTTCTTTAGAAATTAATTTAGGTACGGCTAGCAACCCATCAATGATGTGGGAGACCATCAAAGCTTACGCGCGAGGTTTGATCATCTCCTACTCAGTATCCTTGCTAATTGTAAATTTTAAAATCCTTTCTAAAACGTTAGCATTGAGACTAGAAAGGGTACTGCCACATATCATAAAGGAGGATCAGACGGGGTTTATTAAGGGCTGTAGGTCAACCAATAATATTAGAAGGGTTTTGAATATGATTCAAGCCTGCCATTAGGGAAATATACCAGGAGTAGTAGAAAAGGCAATTGATAGGGTTGAATGGTCCTATTTGTTTTACATATTGGAAAGGTTTGGCGTTGGAAGGTGTTTACCAAATGGGTCTCAACATTGTATGGTGATCCCAAAGCAGTTGTGGTTACCAATGGATTAGGCTCGGATAGCTTCAGTGTGGGTAGGGGCTGCCGTCAGGGATGTCCTCTCTCGCCATTGTTATTTACGCTAATAATTGAACCACTAGCAGAAGCTATACGGGCTGATCCTAATATAACAGCCCCGAGGATTGGTACAGGTAAACATAAAATTACCCTTTATGCAAATAATGTTCTTCTATTCCTCAGTAATCCTCTGATATCCGTACCTCGCTTAATCCAAGTATTTAATACATTTAGTGCATTCTCAGGCTATAAAATTAATTTCTCAAAATCAGAGGCTATGCCAATGGGTGGCCTTGCTATGATACCCCACTTAGTGTTCGGATCCCATTTTCCCTTTCGTTGGTCCCTGGAGGGTTTCTTCTATTTAGGCATTTTTATTACCCCAGTATTTGGTCAGTTATACAAGACTAACTTTGTGCATTTACTGGAAAGAATAAGGCAGGACCTCCAGTGATGGGGAGACCTTCCAATTTCTTGGCTGGGTAGAATAGCACTAATTGAGATGAATGTCCTGTCCTGTCTCCTATATCCTATGAGAATGCTTCCAGTGATGCTGCCGAGGCTGGTACTACGTAAATTATATGGCCGGTTGGGTTCCTTTATCTTGAATCATAGACGGCCCCTCATTAAGCTGAAGAAGCTCCAGCTTCCACAGGCAAGGGGAGGATTGGACTTCCCAGATTTTCGGAAATATCAGTTAAGTTCCCTATTAAGTTACATAGCTGATTGGGTCTTGTCTGATCCACAATCAGTCTGGCTGGACATCGAGGCTTCTCAAGTAAAATACCCACTTATTAACCTTTTATTTTCAGACAAGAGGAAAATCATTATGGATCACTGTAAAAACCCTATAATACTAAACACAATTAAAGCTTGGAATATAATGCGGCAAAATGAGGGCAACTCACATAAAAGATCCCTCTATGCGCCGATAATGGGAGCATGGGGATTCCAACGGGGTTTACAGGCGCCACTTTTAAACTCTGGAGATCCAGGGGTATCTCATGTCTAGGGAACCTATTTAAAGATGGGTTCCTGATGTCTTTTGAACAGCTGCGTCAGAAATTCGGATTACCCAATGGAGACCTCTTTCGATACTTCCAAATTCGAGATTATATACAGAAGAAGATTACGTTATTAGATAGTCTTTATAAATCAGGTAGAGAATGTAGAGTACTACGACCAGTGGGGGTATCTTCCGTCAGTACTATTTATCATTTACTACATGATGAAGTATCGGGAGATATGGATAATCTGCTTAAAACATGGAATCAGGAATTGGGACTAGAAATCTCTATAGAAACGTGGAATGACATTTGGGAAAACGCCAGAAGAATCACCATCTGTAACAGAACTCAGGCTATCCAGCTGAAGATACTTCATAGGGCCCATATAGCACTGGATAGATTGGCAAAATTTAAGGTAGGAGCATCTCCAATGTGTCCCAAATGTAAAGTAGAGGTGGGCACTCTTGTACATTGCTTATGGACCTGTCATAAGATCCGTAGATACTGGACTAAAGTCGCAAGTACCCTGACAGAAATTTTAGGAACGGAAATTAAAGTGGACTCTGTATCTCTCCTTTTGGGCTTTTCGAACTTTCCCTCTCTGGATATGCACGGGAAGAGACTATTTTCTATTATCTCTTTCTGTGCAAGGAAAAATATTTTGGTAAACTGGGTGGCTGAGGGCCCCCTGGACTTTCAAATTGGCCCAGATTAATTATGGAATGTATTCCCCTTGACTTCCTTACAAATATGGTGCACCGAAAGACCGAATTATTTTATAAAATATGGCTGCCCTTCTTGAATTATATGAATACAGATATTTCGGCTATCCTAACAAGGGCTTTTATTTAATTGAGATTACGAACCTGGCTGGTCCGGGTCCCCTTGGGAGAGGAATCCCGCACGAATACGGGTTTTGTTACATTTGATGTTTACACATTCTGAGCAATTATGTCACTATCCAATTTCTATGTTATCCGTTGTTTTTTTGTTTTTTTTTCTCACTTTCTCTTATTTGAATAATGTAAGAGACTTAAATATACACTCTGGTTAGTTGTAGGTTAGATTAGTACTTAGTTGAGTTTTTTTTTCTTTCTCGGTATTTTTCTTTTGTTAAATTTTGGCTATTATATATTTAAGATTTAATTGTATATCAATGTTTGTACTTGAGAGTTTTGTTTATTTTTGTAAACGTGTAAAAATGTTAAATTTCTAATAAAAATATCTATTAAAAAGAACAATTTATTGGGGTTCATTTCTTGAGACATAGCACTGAAATGCAGAGAAATTATGTTAAATTTGTTACAATCCCTGATTACATCATACTTGTGAACTGTGCATTGTTTTAGCCTTCATGTTCATAACATGGAAGCATTGAAAACAGAAGGGTTCAGGGATAATTACAGAACTGGGGGATTGCGCAAATCACAAAAGGCTGAAATAGGCTCTTACTCAAATAAAGATGGTTGATGGATCCAGTGACTGTTTTGAAAACTAAATGGTAAAGGCATGAGATCAAGACTCTCGTAGTTTTACTGTTAGGATTAGATTAGGTTGGGAGGAGATCTGTGGAGTAAAACATCACACGTACCGATTCACTCCAATGCCCTGTTTCTGTGCTGTACGTTGTGTAACTCAGTGCTTCATCACAGGTAGAAAAAGAAATGTTGACACCTGCCATTAGATTTTTCTCCATAAACTATGTAAGAATAATAGGGTGGTTATGGTAGGGGACTTTAACTTTCCAAACATAGACTGAAACTGCCATAGTATTATGGGTTTAGATGGAGAGGAATTTGTTAAATGTGTGCCAGACAATTTTCTGATTCAGTATGTGGATGTACCTACTAGAGAAGGTGCAAAACTTGACCTACTCTTGGGAAATAAGGCAGGGCAGGTGAGTGAGGTGTCAGTCGGGGAGCACTTTGGGGCCAGCAACCATAATTCAATTAGATTTACAATAATGATGAAAAAGGACAGATCAGATCTAAAAGTTTGAAGTTCTAAGTTGGAGAAAGGCCAATTTTGACAGTATTAGGCAAGAACTTTCAAAAGCTGATTGGAGGCAGATGTTCGCAGGTAAAGGGACGGCTGGAAAATGGGAAGCCTTCAGAAATGAGATAACAAGAATCCAGAGAAAGTATATTCCTGTTCGGATGAAAGGAAAAGCTGGTAGGTATAGGAAATACTGGATGACTAAAGAAATTGAGGGTTTGGTTAAGAAAAAGAAGGAAACATATGTAAGGTATAGACAGGATAGATCGAGTGAATCCTTAGAAGATATAAAGGCAGTAGGAGTATACTTAAGAGGGAAATCAGGAGGGCAAAAAGGGGACATGAGATAGCTTTAGCAAATCAGGTTAAGGAGAATCTAAAGGGTTTTTACAACTATATAAGGACTAAAGGGTAACTAGGGAGAGAATAGGGCACCTCAAAAATCAGGAAGACAGCCTTTGTGTGGAACCGCAGAAAATGGGGGAGATACTAAACGAGTATTTTGCATCAGTATTTACTGTGGAAAAGGATATGGAAGATATATACTGTAGGGAAATAGATGGTGACATCTTGAAAAATGTCCATATTACAGAGGAGGAAGTGCTGGATGCCTTGAAACGCATAAAGGAGGATAAATCCCCAGGACCTGATCAGATGTACCCTAGATCTCTGTGGGAAGGTAGAGAAGTGATTGGGTCCCTTGCTGAGATATTTGTATCATCAATAGCGACGGTGAAGTGCCGGAAGACTGGAGGTTGGCAAACGTGCCACTGTTTAAGAAGGGTGGTAAGGACAACCCAGGGAACTATGGACCGGTGAGCCTGACATCGGTGGTGGGCTAGTTGTTGGAGGAAATCCTGAGGGACAGGATGTACATGTATTTGTAAAGGCAAGGACTGATTAGAGATAGTCAACATGTTTCACAAACTGGATTGAGTTTTTTGAAGAAGTAACAAAGAGAATTGATGAGGGCAGAGCAGTAGATGTGATCTATATGGACTTTAGTAAGGCGTTCGACAAGGTTCCCCATGGGAGACTGATTAGCAAGGTTAGATCTCATGGGATACAGGGAGAATTAGCCATTTGGATACAGAACTGGCTCAAAAGTAGAAGACAGAGGGTGGTGGTGGAGGGTTGTTTTTCAGACTGGAGGCCTGTGACCAGTGGAGTGCCACTAGGAGAGGTGATGGGTTCTCTACTTTTTGTCATTTACACAAATGATTTGGATGCGAGCATAAGAGGTACAGTTAGTAAGTTTGCAGATAACACCAAAATTGGAGGTGTCGTGGATAGTGAAGGGGGTTACCTCAGATTACAACAGGATCTTGACCAGATGAGCCAATGGGCTGAGAAGTGGTAGATGGAGTTTAATTCAAATAAATGCGAGGTGCTGCATTTTGGGAAAGCAAATCTTAGCTGGACTTATACACTTAATGGTAAGGTCCGAGGGAGTGTTGCTGAACAAAGAGACCTTGGAGTGCAAGTTCATAGCTCCTTGAAAGTGGAGTCGCAGGCAGATAGGATAGTGAAGAAGGTGTTTGGTATACTTTCCTTTATTGGTCAGAATATTGAGTACAGGAGTTGGGAGGTCATGTTGCGGCTGTACAGGACATTGTTGGCCACTGTTGGAATATTGCATGCAATTCTGGTCTCCTTCCTATCGGAAAGATGTTGTGAAACTTGAAAGGGTTCCGAAAAGATTTACAAGGATGTTGCCAGGGTTTGGAGGATTTGAACTATCAGAAGAAGCTGAACAGGCTGGGACTGTTTTTCCTGGAGCGTCGGAGGCTGAGGGGTGACCTTATAGAGATTTACAAAATTATGAGGGGCATGGATAGGGCAAATAGGCGAAGTCTTTTCTCTGGGGTTGGGGAGTCCAGAACTAGAGGGCATAGGTTTAGGGTGAAAGGGGAAAGATATAAAAGAGAACTAAGGGGCAACTTTTTCACCCAGAGGGTGGTATGTGTATGGAATGAGTTGTCAGAGGAAGTGGTGGAGGCTGGAACAATTGCAACATTTAAGAGGCATTTGGATGGGTATATGGATAGGAAGGGTTTGGAGGGATATGGGCCGGATGCTGGCAGGTGTGTCTAGATTGGGTTGGGATATCTGGTCGGCATTGACGGGTTGGACTGAAGGGTCTGTTTCCATGCTGTCCATCTCTGACTCTATGCAGTTTAATCCTTATGTGTCCTTCTTGCTCCCTTAGTCTTCAATATTAACTTTCAATAAATCTCCCGCAATTATAAATAACTTATCAATTCTGCGAAGCAGCAGTTTGTGGCAGAGAATGCTTTCTGGTCAACTTTAATAAACTTGTGATCTTTGTTATCCTGATGCTGGATCAGTTTAGACAGTCCTTTGCCCTTGACTTTAAATCCCTTTATGTTCAAATCAAAGACTTCAAATTAGAATTGTCCTTAAGTTTTTCCACCATATAATTTGACCTTCTCGAGTCTTTCTCTCTCTAAAATTGGGAGTTTGTAACGTTTCTAACATTCTCATGAATCTAAGCCTCCTTTGTTTTTCTGTTTATAACTTTCCGAAAACACATACAAAACTATCCACTTAACTTGACCTGCTCAATTGAGGCCTTTTTCATGCTCAGTATCACATTTTTGATTTTGTATTTTACAACTTTAAGTACAATAACTGTCTTTTATATCGCGTCTTCTCCTTGTACTGCCACCATTAACATCGATTTGCACAAAGTTTGAATTCTATTTACGTTTAATTTGCTTTTCTCCTCCTTTCCGAAAATGGTCTCCCAGTGGCATAGTGGTTAGCACTGCTGCCTGTGACCTGGGTTTGATTCCAGCCTTGGGGACTGTGCAAACTCCACACAAACATTCTCCCCATGTCTGTGTGGGTTTTCTCCCACATTCCAGGGATGTGCAGTTGAATGAATTAACCATGGCAAAAACCCTATTTGAGGTTACGGGGCTAGGGTCTGGTGGTGGGTCAGTGCGGACTCAATTGGCTGAATGGCTTCATGCAACACTGTAAGGATTCTTTGAATCTATGAAAATGTATTCACACTCAGATTTTGAAGTTTTGCATTTTCTCCTGAATTTTCCACAGGAAAGCGCTCAGGGATCATGTTTTCAAAAGCAAAATGAAAGATTGGGTCTGTAATTCGGTTTTATTAGCTTTCTCCAATAGTAGTTAATACTTTGCCTTTTTGTCCTCGTATCCTCTACTCTGCACTGCATAGAATTGACAACATACATCCATTACAAGTTCAAGCTGCTCAATCCAGTTTGAAATTGGTATTTTCCATTTAATTGTCGATCCAAAGGAATTCTGTGTTATATGCCATTTTTTGAAGATTAATAAATGTAACCTGTTATGCAAGCATACTTGTCACCAATCGAATTGCTATATGTGTTTCAGATTAAAAATTCAATGTTTTCAGTTGTGATGTAGACAGAGATTGTGTATATTTTAATATTTGTAAGTTTGGATTTTTAAATTTGAATTAGTGACATTTTTTCTGTGTTGAAAGGATCAATGATTAACTTGTCAAGGAGTTAGTTTGGAATTAATGGGAGTATATTTCTGATGTTTCAGCATTTTTAAAAGGCATATTGTGTATCTGTTCATTTGTTTTGTCTGTTCTATTTTAACTTCATTTTCATTGCTTTATAAGTATTAGTTTTATTGTTGAAACCAAATCAGCAACATTGGGTGTTTATGTTTCAGTGAGAGATCACCTTGTTAAACTAAAACAAAACAAAAAATGATCTATCAAACCAGAATCTGACTTGGCCAGTTATAGCATGAGTTAGAATTGTGACATCATTGTGTGGTTTAATATTAATGAACCTGTATGTGGAGTTGATATTTCTTTTGACTGCTGTGTTTTCAAACGTTATTGGTATTGATTGCTGATTTTCTGTGTAGCTTTTGAAAGTGCTAGAGTAAATGGCAATTCATTTGATACATTTTCCTACATTTAAGCTTGAGTTTACCTATAAAGCTTTATAGCAACCAAGAGTAGCTATTCATGTAGCTGAAGTCTTTGCTATTGTTCAAATTTTGTATGTACGCCCTTTTTTAGTAGCAGGTTCTCTCATTTGATTGCAGAATAGTTTTTGCTACATTGTTTAGTTATTTTGAAATAAGGCAGTTTAATTTTTTTAATTCCGTATGAGTGGTGTTGTAGGAACTTGGCTGATGTGACTTCTGTTCTCATGTATTGATCATAACTCTGTAGATTGGGACATGGTGAGATTGAAAAGGATGTCCCTTTCTTAGCAAACTTAGAAACTGGCCATCCATTGAACTACTCAGATCAAAGCTGGCCATCCATTGAACTACTCAGAACTACTCACCATCACAGCTAAATCCTTCCAGATGAGATGAAGCAGTTCCAAATGAGTATAAATTGAGAAGCATCACTGAATGTGACAATTTGCTTGCATCATCTAACTATCTATATTAAAGATTTAATAATCTACCTTTCTGGTTTTGGTATATTGCATAATTTACCCATTGAGTCATCATTGGTGAGCATTCATAATGATCTTGTCCACTCCTTTGCATTTGTAGGCACTACGTTATCCCTATTTCCATGTTGGTCAAGCTTTGGGAACTCCTCAGCAAGTACAAGAATATGGAAGGCAGCAAAGAGAAACACAGTACAAACATTCAGTTAATCAGTTGAAGCCTGTGCCTCCACCTCAGCCCCCACCTCAGCATCATCCTCACCCGCCTTCAAGGCCACTTCAACAAATTACACCCTCTCAGCATCAATTATGTGCGAGGCAAACAGATCCAGCACCTGGTTCACTTGAAAGAGAAAACCAAGGTGAACAAGAGAAACCCCATCAAAATCTTCCTTCAATAAATACCAGAATATCTCAGGTTGGATTTTATGCATTTAATTTAAAAAAAAACACCTATTTTGTTGTGGTGAATTTGCCATTATCTGTTTAGTGCTAGAGATGTATCTGATCATTTTTTTATCATAGTTTTACACAATACAAATAGCGATCATAGCATAAATGGACCTATGACCCAAAGTATGCTATATTCTGGAGTAAAGTTTTTGAACTGTACTCTTTTTGTAAACCTGTTCTTGGTTTGTGGACTCGCTCCTGAAGATTTTTGGTGTTTCGGAATTTTACACAATTCTAATGTCAACATTAAGTTGAAAATATGATATTTCAAAATTAAATATGTATGATTAGACCAATTACAATTAAAATGAAATCAGATTTTCAAGTTTTATTTACAATCCGTCTTTTACGGGAATTAAAAGGGATAATGTTTGATTATTTCTTTATCACATTTTTTAAAGTGCAAGTTCAAAGTGCAAGCCTTGTTAGGTTGCTGTGATGGCATCGTACTCCATTTTAAGCACCACAAGCATTTTTGTGATGGATTATTTGAACTAAGGTGCATTTTGTTATGTGCGATATTATAGCATAACTTAAAAGATTAAAATTGAATCAGTAAATATTCTTTGAAATACAGCACCATTTGAGAGACGTGCAATGTCCACTTTTCAAGAGAAGGTTGTTAATCTGAGGACTTTTTTATTTTAATTGAAATTGCAAACATTGCAGTCCTAATCACAGTTTCATATTTGTCTACTTGCTATGATGCATTTTATTCTTTATACTATGTTAGATGCAATCAGTGACATCATTGTGCTCAAGTTGTTAACTACTTTTTCACTTGCTGTCATCATTGAATCCCTGTATGAATGTTTATACGTATGCTGTAAGCACTCAGTGTTAATTGTCTGCTATATCTCTTGATGCTCCCTTGTGCCAGTTGACAGGTAATCTGTCAGCCAGTTTTGGATGAGATGCCATAACTATAGTGTTTAACTTCACAATTTTCTTAGCTTTTTTTACTGATTCAATTCTTTTCTGCTCAGTGTCTCTGGTTGAACTAGACTGTTAACAATCTTGAGATTCTGTTCAGCTGTGATTTGACCATCTGGCCCATGTCTTCTATCATTAAGACTTCTTGCTTCCATATCCATCACATTTCCTACCTCCAAGCCTTCCTTAAGGCTATTTTCTTATGAAACTTTATCTCAAAATTCAACTATTGAATGCTGTTCTTCAGTTTAAAATCACATACTTGTGTGCATTTCTTAGCTACTCATCCCTAACTTTCTCTGTTTTTTCAACTCTGTTCTCTTGTTCATTCCCTGTTCACATGACAGCTGTACAATTGGTGATATAAGGGACCATGCTTTGAATTTGCTTTCCTATACATTTTGAGAGGGCTAATAAGGCAAATGAATGGTAGGACCATTGGAAGCACAGAGGATCAATGGGACCTTGATGTGCATGCCCATAGATCCTGCATTGATAAGATAGTTAAAAAGGCATATGAGGTACTTGCCTTTATTAGTCAAGGCCTTGCATACACGAGCAAGAAGGTTATGATGGAAGTTGTATAACATTTGTTAGGCCACAGATTGAGTGCAGTGTGAAGTGTTGGTTGCTATGCTATAAGAAAGATGTGCTTGCACTAGAGAGGGTGCAGAAGAGATTTACCAGGATATTGCCTTAGCTGGAGCAATTCTGCTATAAGGAGAATCAAAATAGGCTGAGATTGTTTTCCTTAGAGCTTTGAAGGCTGAGGGATGATCTGATTGAGGTATACTAAGTTGTGAGTGGAAAAGATAGTATATACAAGGGAGAAATCTGCTCTCTTTAATAGAGGGGTCAGTAACCAGAAATCTCACCTATAAGGAAAGAAACGGGAGGTTTTAAGGGGAATTGAGGAAAAGGTTTTTTTTATCCAAAATGTTGTGGGTATCTGGAACTCGCTTCATAAAAAGGGGGTGGGGGGGGAAGAGGCTCGAACCTTTGTCATCCAAATTATTTATTTTAATGAGAATATAGGGGGTATGGTTAGTCAGTTTGTGGATGACACCAAAATTGGTGTAGTGGGCAGTGAAGAAGGTTATCTAAGATTGCAAAGCGATCTTGATCAATTGCAACAATGGGCTGAGGAGTGGCAGATGGAGTTTAATTTGGATAAATGCAAGGTATTGCATTTTGGTGAAACAAACAAGGGCAATACTTATACAATTCATGGTAGAGCCATGTTGTGGTATTGTAGAACAGAGAGATTCAGGAGTTCAAATACATTATTATTTGAAATTTGTGACACAGAGTAGTTTATAAAGCGTTTAGCATGTTTACCTTCATTGCTCAGACCTTTGAGAATAGAAGTTAGGATATCATGTTGAGGTTGTACTGCACATTGGTGAGGCCTCTTCTGGCGTAGTGTGTGCAGTCTGGTCACCCTGTCGTAGGAAGGTTTTTATTAAATTGGAGAGGGTCAGAAATGAATTACCAGGATGTTGCCGTAAATGGAGTGTTTGAGTCATAAAGATAGGCTGGGACATTTTTCACTGGAGCATAGGAGGTTGAGGATTGACTTTCTAGAATTTTATAAAATCATGAGGGGCATAGATAAGGTGAATAACAAAGGTCTTTTCCCAAAGATTGGAGAGTTCAAAAACCAGGGACCTCTTTTTATGATGAGAGGAGAAAGATTTAAAAAGAACAAGGGGGAAAACGTTTTTTCATGCACAAGGTGGTTTGTGTGTGGAATGAACTGCCAGAAGAAGTGGTGGATACAAGTGCAGTTATAACGTTTAAAAGATCTTTGTAAAGGAAAGATTTGGAGGGATTTGGGCCAAACACAGGCAAGTGGAACTAGTTTAGTTTGGGAACATAGTTGGCATTGACGAGATGGACAGCAAGTTCTGTTTCCATGCTGTATAACTGTATGACTGTATTTAAAACCTCTTTGGTCAAACGCCTGAGATGACCATGTACAAATCTGGGCCAAGTGTTGGAAAATAGGGTTAGAATAGTTGGATGTTTGATGACTGACAAGGACACGAAGGATGTCTTCCCATGGTGTACAAACTCTATGCCTCCTGTCCTGGCTTTCAATCCCTTGTTCTCTGTCTTCATCTATGTTTCATCATACAATGTTAAAAATCACACGACACCAGGTTATAGTCCAACAGGTTTAATTGGAAGCACACTAGCTTTCGGAGCGACGCTCCTTCATCAGGTGATAGTGGAGGGCTCAATCCTAACGCAGAATTTATAGCAAAAATTTACAGTGTGATGTAACTGAAATTATACATTGAAAAATTGATTGTCTGTTAAGCCTTTCATCTGTTAGAATACAGTGATAGTTTCACTTCTTTCATGTGTAAATCACAATACCTTTTATTTAAAAAGTTGCATTCTCAGGTTAGCTGTTCACAATGGTGATAGCTCGACAATATGTTGAAGGTGTTGGCCCTCTGTGTTCGCTGTCTATGCCATGATGTTTAGATTGATTCTAATCTAAAAAGTGAGATAACAGAGTTTTACATAAATTCATGCAGTTTTTGAGCTCCGAGTTCTACATGAATGCATACAGAATTTGAGCAAAGTACAATGTAACCCTGCAAGTACAAATTCACCCCACAAAATATATGTGTGCATGTGGGTCTTTGTCTGTCTGTCTGTGCGTGTGTGTTCGTGTGTGTGTGTCTGTCTGGGGTGGGGGTTGTGAGTGTGAGAAAGTGTATGTGTATGTGTGTAGTGAGTGCAGAGTGTCTTAAGTCTGTGAGGGAGTGCATGTCTGAGTGTGGGAGTGTGTGTATCTGTAAGGGTGTGTGTGGGTGTTTGTGTGCGCGTCTGTGTGTATGCGTGTCCATGTGTATGTGTGTATAGGAGTGCCTCTGTGTGTATGTGTAGGAGTATCTGTGTGTGTGTATAGTGCAATGGTGATCACCTGTAATGTGACATGAACCCAAGGTCCCGGTTGAGGCCCTCCCCGAGGGTACCGAACTTAGCTATCAGCCTCTGCTTGGCCACTTTTCTCTGCTGCCTGTCCCGAAGTCCACCTTGGAGGATGGTCACCCGAAGGACCGAGGCTGAATGTCCTGGACCACTGAAGTGTTCCCCAACTGGGAGGGAACCCTCCTGTCTGTTGATTGTTGTGCAGTGCCCATTCATCCGTTGTCGTAGCCTTTGCTCGGTTTCCCCAATGTACCATGCCTCCGGGTATCCTTGCCTGCAACGTATAAGATAGACAACATTGGCTGAGTAACATGAGTACCTGCCATGTACAAGGTGGGAGGTGTCCCCACGCGTAATGGTGGTATCTATGTCCATGCTCTGACACGTCTTGCAGCGTCTACTGTGACAGGGTTGTATGGAGTTGCCCTGAGAGCCGGGCAGCTCCAAATCATCATACAATGTTATGGATGTAAGTTTGCTTGTTTGCTCGTTCATTTTCAAATGAACCTTCCAGCTCGGCGAGCAAACTTACACCCAGAACCTCAATCTGACCTACAAATCTACTCAGAACTCGCTAATACAATGTTATTTTGTTTGACCATATCTCTGAAGACTCTTGGGCTATGTTACAATGTTAGTAGTTCTATATCATCAGTTGTTTTTCAAGATTTCCAGTGAAAAATGTTGTTTGTTACAATTTAACTTTGAACATTTGTTTTAATACCTGATGAACAGAGAACCTTTTGCCCTCGATGTTGTGCTGACCTGTGAAACTAATCTAAAGCCCATCTAACATACACTATTTTTCTTCTATTATTGCAGAAAGTGAACAAGACAGAGGAAAGTATATGCAGCAGCAGCAGCAGCACACAGCCAAAAGGCAGTGCTCGACGATGGAATAATGTAATTTTGAAAGATTTCAACAACTGGAGTGATTCAGGGGATTTAGCATCTAGCTCTCCGACTAAAAATGCACATTTAAATGATAAAAAACGACCAAGTCAGGAATCACAGTTTAAGTAAGAAGGCCATTATTATAATTAAGTGTCATTTTCAAATTTTTCTTAATTTTTAAATAATTTGATATGCATCCGTTACAGAATGGGAAACCTTTTAGATTTCTCTTCAAGTGGTAAATCAAACAGCAGCAATATGCCTACAGCCATTATAATGCCTCTTCCAGATACAAGTGCATCTAGAGCTTCTTCAGCCAAGTATCACTATCTGAAACAATCCCGGTATCTACCAGGTTCGTAACAAAAAAAGTTGTTTAAATTAAGCAAAGAGTATTTCGTTAGTAGGGCTAAAGAGTAGTATGAGCTTCAAGCAGGTTTAAGTTGCATATGTTTATGTAAACAGCAATTGCAATATTAACAACTAGTAGAGTGAGTAATCTATTTATATCACATTATCCATACCACCTCTCTTGTTTCAATTTGCTATTAATCTTCTAATTCACAATTATCATGCTCTCCTTTTGATTTTCATCAAATCTTTTGGGCTTAAACCCTATGTTTTGCATCATGTAGTTGCTATTTTCTGATTTATCTTTCCAGTATTCCTTTTAATTTCAGTGCACCTTTGAGAGAGTGAATGCTGTTCTGAACTGAGAGCTTATAAGCACCTGTATATATGAGTAGATGGCAGTCCCAGAGTGTACTGTAAAATTGAAAAAATGTAACATTTGGCTGTGAAATGAAACTTGAGTTTTGGTTGCTGTTTTGACAGCAATTCGAACTAAACCGATCAGTTTAAGTTCTATCCCAGGATACCAAAACTCAAGCGAGTTTGAATCTATTGTTTTGCCAACATCGAACCAATGAGACAATCTGATGTTGGGGTTATAAAATGCAGACATTTTGAAAATTGGAAGGAGAGCAACTGCCATCGAAACACAAAATCCTGGAGATCAAACATCTTGCTCTCCAAGAAATTAGGAAACATTCTCTATCAAAGGTACATTTTCGTATGAAACATAGCCACAGTAAAAAGCAAGAAGACAACCCATAGGACTCGTCAGTTGGAAGATGACAACAGCGGCTGTATAGTTTTGAAATTAAGTTAATGTAATTTTAATAAGTGTCTTATTGGCACAGCATTTTGTTATAGAGTTGGAGGCAGGTAATAAGCACTTAAGAGGAATAGGGGCCTAAAATTGTGATTAGTTGTTGTTTAATGTTCACTTTTCGAGTTAAAAAATAAATTGATATTTTTTTCTTAGAAAGTGGAATTTGGGAATTCTCTGTGTCACTCATATTTTAACAGATTACAAGGTGAGGTGAGCTTTTCTGGGTGTTTGGTTTAATTAACAGAGGGGCTCACTGCTGTGTCATAACAATCAACTGAAAACATTTTTCTCTAGGGAACAATAAAGTTATTGTTGAGTAGGAGAAATAGAGATTGGACAAAATAAAACTTCAGTTAAAATTACAGTAACTGGATAAGCTGAAGGCATTTAAAATAATCTTAATTTTAAAATTTAAAAAAGTATTTTTTGTCTTTCATTTTTACATTATAATTTTAATAATAATAATAATTTTAACAATTTTAATAATAGTGGTCTTTCTGATCCGGTAGGAATAAATGCCAAGAGCACCCCACTTGCCAATGCAGGTAAAGATTTCAACGCACGCAGTCCCTGGGCCAATTCTAATCTTTCCAGTAAACCTTCAGGGGTGGTTGGAGGAACTCTTCCCATCAGTAATGCAGGTACCGAAGTTACATTATGTTCGCTCCTATGTATTATTTTTCAGGGAAATTGTTATTGATTCAAAGCTCCAGTATTTTCAAAATACAGTTGATATACAATGCACAATATTCATATTACTGTTGGTAAGTACACGTTCTAAAGTTGCATGCATCTGAAGATCCCTAGAAATTTTGGGCTGTTTTATTAAAACCTTTTGTGATACTCGCTCACTTTTAGCAGCATTTTGGCTTGGTGATGGGAGGAAAAATGTCTTGCTTGTACTATCTTAACAAAATGTCAGTTGTGATTCACTTTTATATTGGCGCCATTTAATTTTTCCAGAAGCTGAAACTGAAGTAAGCATGTTTCTCAATTTTTCTCTGTATAAACTAACATTCCATTCAGCAAGGTCCCTCTTGGTAAGCTCATCCAGAAGATTAAAATGAATGGGGTCCATGGTGATTTGGCCGCTTGGATTCGGAGTTGGCATGCCCATAGAAGGCAGAGGGTAATGGTGGAAGGGTCTTTTGCTGGCTGGAGGTTCGTGACTTCTGGTGGGATCTGTACTGCGACTTCTGTTTGTGATTATATGTAAATAACTTGGATGAAAATGTAGATGGATGGGTTAGTAAGTTTGCAGGTAATACAAAGATCAGTGGAGTTGAACAGCATAGATGTACAGAGGGATCTTGGGGTTCAAGTCCATAGTTCACTGAAAGTGACCACGCAAGTACATTGTGTGGTAAAGAAGGTATATGGCATGCTTGCCTTTATTGGTTAGGGGATTGACTGCAAGAGTCAGGATATCGTTTTGTGGCTTTATAAGACTTTGGTGAGGCCACGTGTAGAGTGCTATGTTCACTTCTGGTTGACACATTACAGGAAGGATTTGGAGAGGGTACAGAATAGATTTACAAGGATGGTGCCTGGATTACAGGGTATGAGTTCTAAGGAGAGGCTAGAAAAACTCAGGTGGTTTTCTCAGGAGTGGCGGAGACTGAGGGGATACAGGATAAACATCCATAAAATTATGAGATGTATGGGTAGGCTTGATGGTCAGAATCCTGTTTTCCTTTTTCCCCCAGAGTTGAAATGTCTCACCCGGGGGAACATGCATTTAAGGTGAGAGGAACAAAGTTCAGAGGACATAGTTTTTTTTAAACAGAGTGGTAGGAGTCTGGAACGTTTTGTCAGGTGTGGTGGTGGAGGTGAAAATGGTGGGGGTGTTTAGGGAACTTTTAGATAAGCATATGAATATACAAGGAACGGAGGAATATGGACCAAGGATAGGCTGAAGGGATTTGTTTAATTTGTTGTTATGTTTGATGCATAATTGTGGGCTGAATGGCCCGTACCTATGTTGTACTGTTCTTGTTCTATAGATATGCAATTTCAGATTGTCGTATATCTCAGCTAGCAAAATATCCAAATCTTTTTAAGAGCTGCTTAACTATTTATCATTGAGAGTAAACAATCTTGATTTCAACCTTTTCAAAAACCACCTTAAGCAATTGTCTTATCAGAAGGTCAGTATGGGTACAGCAAACTTCGTTTAACCGGCACCTTATTTTAACTGGCAAAATTTCTGTACCTGAAATATGAGACATTTGTGATATTATCGCGATCTCGGTGATGTCTGAATAGTTAGTTGAGGGTATGAATGAGAAGACGCCCTGCTGCTAAGTATTATTTAAGGCAAAGTTGCATTATTATTTGTGATTTATGGTATAAATAAAGTATAACAGTGATGTATGTAGTCCTGCATTAAGTTTCTATTACTTAGTTTGTGTTTACATTGATTATGTGGATCTCTTGATCAACCTGCACACTCCTGGTTCCAAAGGGGCAAGTTAATAAAATGTTTGCTGTACTATATTCTATGATAGCCTTCTGTGGTATAAACTATTCTAGGACTGACAGTGAAACAGCACCCTAATGTTAGATAAAAACAATGACTGCAGATGCTGGAAACCAGATTCTGGATTAGCATCCTCGGATGCTGCCTGAACTGCTGTGCTTTTCCAGCACCACTAATCCGGCACCCTAATGTTGTCTGTCCGTACTTTTGAGCAGATCAATGGAAACCCGATGAGTCATCTTTCCTCACTGAACATTAATTGCATCCATTCTGCATCTGTCTGGCGCAGGTAGAATTAGAAACTCAAGGGCAATTACATAAACTGTGACATCCTGTAGACTTTGAAAAGAGTAATTCCTTTTACTCTTGGAAAGATAGTTGCTGTCATAGGAAAACTTATGACATTTTTGTTGGCTTTTGTAATTTGAATCCATAAAGCAATATCTTAGACATTTCTTTATATTCACTCTTGAGTCATGGGCATCACTGGTTGGCCATCATTTTATTGCCATTCCCAAGTTGCCCTTTGGAAGGTGATGGCGAGTTACTGTCTTGAACTGCTGAAGT
Source organism: Chiloscyllium plagiosum (assembly GCF_004010195.1). Taxonomy (NCBI): domain Eukaryota; kingdom Metazoa; phylum Chordata; class Chondrichthyes; order Orectolobiformes; family Hemiscylliidae; genus Chiloscyllium; species Chiloscyllium plagiosum. Next base: position 35,078,158 of record NC_057712.1, read on the forward strand.
TCATGTGCTGTTGGTAGACCCACACTGCCATTATTGAAGGAATTCCGGGATTTTGACCCAGTGAAATTGGATAAAGTGAGAAACGCATTGAAGTCAGGATGATGAGTGGCTTGGAGGGGAACTGTCAAGTAGTGGTGTTCCCATGTATCTGTTACCCTTGTTCTTCATGATGGGTGTGGTTTTGGAAGGTGTTGTTGAATGATAGTTGCTGGATTTCTGCAGTTCATCTTGTTGATAGCATCAATGTGTACTACAGAGTGTCAGTGGTGGAGAGAATGGGTATAGTGCCAGTCATGTGGTTTAGAACATAGAACATAGAACATAGAAGAATACAGCGCAGTACAGGCCCTTTGGCCCTCGATGTTGCGCCGATCCAAGCCCACCTAACCTATACTTCCCCACTATCCTCCATATACCTATCCAATGCCCGCTTAAATGCCCATAAAGAGGGAGAGTCCACCACTGCTACTGGCAGGGCATTCCATGAACTTACGACACGCTGAGTGAAGAACCTACCCCTAACTTCAGTCCTATATCTACCCCCCCTTAATTTAAAGCTATGCCCCCTCGTAATAGCTGACTCCATACGTGGAAAAAGATTCTCACTGTCGACCCTATCTAAACCCCTAATCATCTTGTACACCTCTATCAAGTCACCCCTAAACCTTCTTTACACCATTGAAAACAACCCCAAGTGCCTCAGCCCTTCCTCATACGATCTT
>NC_057712.1:35079213-35172861 GCF_004010195.1 Chiloscyllium plagiosum
TCCAGATGTGGCCGTACCAGAGTCTTATACAACTGCATCATGACCTCAGGACTCCGGAACTCAATTCCTCTACCTATAAAAGCCAGTACGCCATATGCCTTCTTCACCGCACTATTTACCTGGGTGGCAACTTTCAGAGATCTGTGTACATGGACACCAAGATCCCTCTGCTCATCCACACTACCAAGTATCCGACCATTAGCCCAGTACCCCATCTTTTTGTTATTCTTCCCAAAGTGAATCACCTCACACTTAGCTACATTGTATTCCATTTGCCACCTTTCTGCCCAGCTCTGCAGCTTCTCTATATCCTGCTGTAACCTGCTACATCCTTCCTCACTGTCAACAACTCCTCCGACTTTTGTGTCATCCGCAAACTTGCTCACCCAACCTTCTAACTCCTCTTCCAGGTCATTTATAAAAATGACAAACAGCAATGGTCCCAAAACAGATCCTTGCGGAACACCGCTAGTGACGGCACTCCATGAAGAAACTTTGCCATCAACTACTACCCTCTGTCTTCTTCCATCCAGCCAATTCCTAATCCAAACCTCCAACTCACCCTCAGTGCCATATCTCCGTATTTTCTGCAGTAGCCTACCATGGGGAACCTTGTCAAACGCCTTACTAAAATCCATATACACCACATCTACCGCTTTTCCCTCATCAACCTCCTTCGTCACCTTTTCAAAGAATTCAATAAGGTTTGTGAGGCACGACTTGCCCTTCACAAAACCATGCTGACTATCCTTGATCACATTATTCCTATCCAGATGTGCATAAATCCTATCCCTTACAATTCTCTCTAAGACTTTGCCCACAACAGAAGTGAGACTCACCGGCCTATAGTTACTAGGGTTATCCCTACTCCCCTTTTTGAACAAGGGAACCACATTTGCTATCCTCCAGTCTTCTGGGACTACTCCTGTAGACAAAGAGGACATAAAAATCAAGGCCAATGGCTCTGCAATCTCCTCCCTTGCTTCCCAGAGAATCCTAGGATAAATGCCATCAGGCCCAGGGGACTTATCTATTTTCACCTTTTCCAGGATTTCCAATACCTCTTCTCTACATACCTCAAAGCCATCCATTCTACTTATTTGTGCCTCAGTATTCTCATCGACAACAATGCCCTGTTCCTGAGTGAATACTGGAGAAAAGTATTCATTCAGTGTCTCCCCAATCTCTTCCGCTTCCACACGCAACTTCCCCCTACTATCCTTGACTGGACCTATTCCTACCCTAGTCATTATTTTATTCCTCACATACCTATAGAAAGCCTTAGGGTTTTCCCTAATCCTATCTACTATGGACCTTTCATGTCCCCTCCTTGCTGCTTTTAGCTCTCTCTTCAGGTCCTTCCTGGCTACCCTATAACTCTCAATCGCCCCAATTGAACCTTCACGTCTCATCTTGAGATAGGCCGCCCTCTTCCATTTAACAAGGGATTCCAATTCCTTATTAAACCACGGCTCCCTCGCACGACCCTTTCCTTCCTGCCTGACAGGTACATAATTATCAAGGGCACTCAATAGTTGCCCCTTGAACAAGTTCCACATATCATTTACACTCTTGCCTTGGAGTCTACTTTTCCAAGCCACACATCCTAAGTCATGCCTCACCGCATCATAATTTCCCTTACCCCAGCTATAATTCTTGCCCTGTAGTACACACTTATCCCTCTCCATCACGAGTGTAAAAATCACCGAATTATGGTCACTATCCCCAAAGTGCTCACCTACCTCTAATTCTAACACCTGGCCTGGCCTGGTTTGCTTTGTCCTAAGTGAGGTCAAGCTGCTTGAGTATTATTGCAGTTGCACCCATCCAGGCAAGTGGAGAGTATTTCATCGCACACCTGACTGTGTCTGTAGATAGTGTGCAAGCTTTAGGGAGTCAGAAGGTTAGTTATTTGCTGCAGTATTCCTAGCCTCTAACCTCCTCTTGAAGCCACTGTATTGATATGGTGAGTCTAGTTGAGTTTCAGGTCAATGGTAATGTCATGCCTGATTTAATTTTGGTAATGCCATGAATATCAAGACATTTCTTATATGGAGATGGTTATTCCCTGGCATTGTGTGGCAGAAATGTTAGTTAATAGTTGTCAGCCGAAGCCTGGCTGTTGTCCAGATCTTGTTGCATTTGAATATTTACATGCGAATGGTGCTGAACATCCCCCTCCTGATTTTATGATGGAGGGAAGGTTGTTAATGAAGCAGTTAAAGATAGTTGGATCAAGGTCATTACCCTGAGGAACTCCTGCTGAGACAACTGATTTGTACCAATCACAACCATCTTCCTTTGTGCCAGGTGTGTCTCTAACCAGCGGAGAAATGGCTTCCTCATTCCTGTGATTTTGGTTTTGCTAGAGCTCTTTGATGGCAGACTTGATTGATTGGAGCCTTGATGTCGAGGACTATCGCTCTCACTTCACCTCTTGAATTCACCTGTTTTGCCCATGTTTGAACCAAAGCAGTAATTGGGTCAGGAGCTGACTGACCCTGGTGAAACCCAAACTAGGCATCACTGAGCAGGCTCCGTTTCATAGCATTGTTGATAACACTTTCCATTACTCTACTGATGATTAACACTAGACTGTTTGTTTGGATTTGTCCTGCTTTTTGTGAACCAACAAATCTGGGCAATTTTCCACATTGGCAGGTCGATGCCAATGTTGCAGCTGCACTTGAACAGTTTGATGCAGGGTGTGGCCTTTCTGGAGCACAAGTCTGCAGTATTATTCCCACATAATAGGGTTCATTGCCTTTGACTTAAAACCCAGACCTGACAACGATGTTGGGTTTTCTTCCTTCGCGGGCATTTTTGACTCACTGGATTTTGACGACAACTCAATGCCCTGGTTCCTTTTTTATAAATATTTTTATTGAGAAGATGATTTTGAAGTTTTTACAAAAAATATAAAATTACTACAAAATAATAGAACAATCTTGCAATATAACAACAGTAAAAAAGCTACTACCCTATTCCACAAACAATTTAAGAGAAAAAAACTCTGCACCAACTACAATTCAACAAATAACTAAATCAAAACAAAAAGAAACTAAATTAAACAAAGTTGAACCAAGGCAAATTAAACTAAATTACATTAAGTTACAACACTCAGCGCAATCCCACCAAAGCTCCCATCACCAGGAGCATCAGTTGGCATTCCCGTATTTGTTCAGAATTCCTCCTCACAGGGGCTCCCGGGCCGCCAGACACAGCTCTCCTGGCTACACAAAAGCTGTAACCAATATAGCCAATAAGTCAGCGGATATATGGTTCACAAAGGGCCATCACGTCCTATAAAACAAGTTCCTTTTTCTGGTGCACCATACTTGTAAGGAAGTCTAGGGGGGATGTGCTCCATAACTAACCTACGCCACTCCAATAATCCTGGGAGATCTTCCGACACCCAGCTCATCAGAATGTTCTTTCTTGCACAAAATGAAAGAATACTAAACAGTTGCTTCCCGTGCACGTCCAAAGAGGGGAGATTAGGTGAACCCAGGAAGAGGGACACTGGATCTACCTTGATCTCGGTTCCCAAGACCCCTTCCAAAACACTCTCAATGTGCCCAATACCTATGAAGCTTGTGGCATGACCACAAGCTATGAGTAAGAGTACCGATATCTATTTTACATTTGGGGCACATTGGGGATGCTCCAGTCTTAAATTTCGCAAGCCATTCTGGTGCCAGATAAACCCGGTTGAGTACCTTCAATTGGATAGCCTGTGTCCTATTGCAAATGAAAGTCTTCCTTACATTCTCCCAGATATCCTCCCACTCCCCTGGTGAGATCTCTAGCCCCAATTCCTGAGCCCAGATTCTACACAACAGCTCGATGTCTTTCGAGACACTAACTCCTAATAAATGATAGAGGGTGCTGACCGTGAGAGTGCCTATGGACCAAAGCGTGCTCCTGTCCATATTCGACTTATAGGGACTAACCATTAATGTAGACTTTTTCTATAGAAAGTCCCTAACCTGAAAGTAACAAAAGAGGTCCCTCCTGGATAGCTCATATTTCTGACTCAGCTGCTTGAAAGCCATCATGACCTCCCCTTCAAATAAGTCTCTCAAACAGGAAACTCCACTGAACTCCCAGAGCCTAAAGTCAGAATTCATCAATCCCATTGGAATCCTGGCATTCCCACTATGGGAGTAAAAAGGGAAAGTTTTTTGTAAATTTTCCTTACTATGTCGCACCATTCTCCATGTTTTAACCGTGTTAAGGACAATTGGATTTCTGCAATGGTCCATAATGGTCCATAATAGTCCTCAACTTGTCTGTGATCAACAGATTAATGAGGGGACGTTTTGCCCGGGAGCCCTCTATGTTCAGCAAAATTGACCATGGGTCCTGGCAAGCCCTATCAGCCACATAAGATTGTAGGGAACTTAGTTGGTGTTTCTTAAAGTCTGGAAAATCTACACCCCTCCATCCCCTGTGGAAGCTGCAATTGAGTGAGCTTAAAAGAGGCCACTTGTGACGCCAGATAAAAGAGCTGAGCCAACTGTTAACTCAGTTACTGAGTTAACTGAGCCAACTCCATGGTGCCTGCCGAGGCAACGTCAAAGGGAACATTCGCATGGGGTATAATAAACAAGGAAGAATATTTATTTTAACCAAAGCTGTTCTGCCCAACCAGGATATCGGAAGATCGTTCCAGTGCCAAAGATCCTCTAGCAACTGCACAAAGTTAGCTTGATATAATTGCTCAAAAGCGGGGGTGATAAAAATACCTAAATACAAGAAACCTCCCTGTGACCATCTGAAAGGGAATCTGATTTCACCCCCAAGATCAGATATTCCAGTAAGACCCCCGATAGGCATGGCCTCCAATTTTGTAAAATTGATTTTGTACCCCTGAGAGAGAGCCAAATAAATTCAAGAATCTGGGAGCCATTGCTCCAAGAGGTTGCCTAGCTGCCCTCCCTCTTACCGCTCCAGCAGCCCGATCAGGTGGATATTTTGAGTCACAACCCACCCCCCTTCCCCACCAGAAAAAAAGGCGGCAGCAGCTGTCTTAATGTTGGTGTCCAGTCCAGCTGCCTTCTCCATGCCATTTCTTCATTTTGTTCTGAAGTCCCATTGGGGATAAGAGGTTTCTGGTTGCTTCACTCCATCCACTGGCTGGAAATGTGCAGAGTTGAAAACACACGTTGTTTGGTGGTGGGTGGGTTGGGGGTAGGGTGTGGTGGGGGGGGGGAGGTGGCAGGAGTTTACTGACCCATTGTGTTGCCTGGTCTCCTGAATGGGGGGGGTGGACTCAGCAGGGGTTCGCTCTGTCAACTCATGGAAGTGAAACAGCGGCGGGGTGAGGCTTCAGCAATGATGCAGATCTCTTACACATAATTCACGTGCAATCTGTCCTCAGATCACTTCTACCTCAGAAGAGGTTCAAATGGTCCAAAAATGTGAATCCTTCTCCCCTGCACCAGTTGCTCTGCCAAACATTCATCTGCTTTATCCTCCTATTCCAACCCTCACTAGCTTGTGGCATTGGCACTAATCGTGATATTACTACTCTTGAGGCCCTCCTTTTATTAAATTTCTGCCACCTTACTGTGTTCTGTCCTCAGAATCTTGTGCTTTTCTCATCCTTTGTTGTTAGTTCCAATGTGTGCAACAACCTCCTGCTGCTCCTTCACCCCTTTGAGAATATTCTGCACCATCTCCGAGATATCCTTGATCCTGGCACCATGGAAGCAACACACCATTCTGTTGTCTCTCTGGCCATAAAAATGTCTGTCTATACCTCTGACGAGGTAGTCCTTTCACAATCGATCGCTTGGAACTTAACATACCCTTTGTTAAGTTAGAGGCAATCCTGTTACCAAAACGTGGCTGTCAGTGCTACTTGTGAGAGACCATCACCTCCTACGTTTTCTAAAACAACATACTTGTTTGAGATGGTGGTAGACACAGGAGACTCCTGCACTACTTGCCTTCCTCTCCTACCTTTCCTGGAGGTAACCCATCTACTTTTTTTTTAGTATCTGCTGTTTTTTTTTCCCATCCTAAAATTCCCTTCACACCCCCAGATCCTGTAAATTCATCATTGCCTCTAACTGCTGCTCTAACCTATCCATGCAATCTGCTAGGATTCACAAACACAATTCCTTCAGTCATAACTATCAGTAACATGGGAACTCTCCCTAACCTCTCTCATGCAACAGGAAGAGCACATCACTCTACTAAAGGCTATCTTTGCACCTTAACAATCTATAAACCCAGAAAATAGCGCAGTGTTACTGCTCCAGCCTAACTTAAGACATAGGTTTTATATTTTTTGTTTATTCAAGGGACAGATCTCAATAAAAACAAATTAAAATAAACTCACTCTACTCACTATTGTAGATTTATGAAAAAAGTACAGTTCCATTTTAAAAACTAGCCATTTAACTGCTCCCCTGCTGTGAACTCCCCCACACAGGTTTCTGGAAGGTCATCTGTGAATTTCACGCTTTGTTTATTTTTCTTCAACTAACTCTGATGTCCAGAGATACTTGAAACTAAACAGCAGAGGCAGTCAGCTATGCTCTCATTGCTGGGTTAGGCAGTTCTGCAGGTTGAGTTCTCCGCCTGTTTCACTTCCCATGTGGTCACTGCTTTTGTTTCTCTTCCTTTTTTAAAGTGCTGTTTTGATTTTTGTTTCCTAATTATTTCTCCTAGAATTCAAGAAATCAGCTCCAATACTGAAAAGGAGTAGCTCTTAGAGCCACAATTTTTTTCCTATCCTCCATCTCAAATTAGCCAGAATCCAAAGACCAACTATGCTTTGTGATTCTTTTCCTTTACATAAACTGATCATGTAGTGTCCACTGGATACATTGCAGCAACTCTCTGAAGGTCTTTCAGTATCATTTTCCAAACTCTCAATGTATCCGTTTCTCAAGTTTGTAGTGGTATCCAACAAATTGAAGAGATTGCTATGCTGCTTATCTGTGGAATTGTTAGAAAAATCAGAAGTAATTCAATGATTTCAGCCATTTTAGTTTATTCTAATTCATGGAAGATCCATCTTGCTTTGACAATGGGAACTCAAAAACTCGTCCGGAATACATGCCAGAATTCTACACTGCAGTCAAAGAGAAATGTGATCAATCATTTCATTACTTCATGTTTATTTAAAATTTGAAGCACATTTATCTGTACTATTGATATCCGTATTTTTTTTATTTCAGCTCTCATTGGTGCAACACAGCTGTATTGTGAGTTTTCTATTGGATAATGGCAGGGCAAGGGAGTGAGAAGGCTCTAGCAGGAAAGGGAATTCAAATCAAATATACATGCATATTTTTACTTTTGTGTTTGCTTTTTTTGGGGGACAGGCTACGCACAAACTGGCTGAAATACTTCCTACATAAAAAGTGGCAACATTTTGAAAGGTGCTATATTGATACAGTTTCTTTGTTCGACTGCAAGATTACATCTCATCGAAGGTGCATAAGGTTTCGTATCTGATGAGAATGGTGTTTACCAAGGGAGAAATTGAGTAAGGTGGCTTTTAAGGTATCTGTAGCTATTGAGTTTGTCAGACACTAGGTTTGATGGACCAGGAAATGAAGGCGGCTGAATTAGAGCATCTTCTGTATCGAAGGTGAAATTTTACTTATTCTGAACTTGAGGATATTCCTATTTCTCAATGGGGTGCAGCACCCAATACCTATTCAATGGTAGCCAGGGGTTGATACTGGAAATTTGACCTGTGGGTGGGAAAGGATGGACACATCATAATGAATGTGGAAGTAGCTTGTTGCAATTTATAGATTAATTTGGCAGTTTTTACCTAGAAATAGATTTGTTGTATTTTTATCATGAATTTACCACGGAATTTCATGCAACATATCAACAGGTACAAGTAAAAATTATGACCGTGTGACACCATTCAGTTTCTAATACAGTACACGTAGTGCTTATCGAAACAATTTGACTTCGAACACTACCGTCAACTAATTTTCCATGTCCACTTCACAAAATTCTAAATGTCTTTCCTATTATAAAACCATTTTGCACCAATAGTTATTCAATAATCTACTGCAAATGAACAGATGAAAATCTGAAAGACACAGCAATGCACTGTCACCTGTTTTGAAATCTGGTTCAAGTTCAAATTGTTGGGACATTTACTGACATTTACTTTGAACGAAGGTAATAAGTGTGTACCTAGTTCCAGTTTGTCATACAGGAGAAGTCCTGAGCACTTATCCATAATTGACTGTCTCATTTTGAATCATAAAGATGGCTGATTTTGATAAATAGAAAAAATGATCGTTGATACTGCAAGGCTGGGCTTACGAGGTTAAACCAATCAATATGGAGCTTTAGTAATGTGATGTGCAGTTTATGTTTATACATTAACACTAATTATTCTTTCATGTAGATTAACTATAATTTCAATTTTGTCTTAATCAGTGCTTGCATTTCATACCAAATTGTATATTTAACTTGACTAAATTCTTTGGGGTAGCAGAGAAGATTGATCATGGTAATGTAACGGACATCTATATGGATTTTAGCAGGGAACTTTGCAATTTGTTGACTTTAGAATGGCTTAGACAGATTAGTGAAGTGGGCAGAGCATGGCACATTTAGTTCAATACAATGAAGTGTGGAGTGTTGTGCTTTGCAAAAGCTCACGTGGAAAGATGATTCAAATCTACATTTCATGACTTTGAAAGTATGGATGTGGAGCAAGTGTGGTGTCAAGCACACTGTAAAGATGGTAGGACAAGTTGATGCGGTGGTTAAAAGTCTCATGGGTTACTTTGGTTTTTAATTATAGGAATAGAATGTAGAGGCAGACAACATGTTAAACTTCATAAAATAAGTGATATAATTGACAATTTTAATACCGCAATTCAGGAAAGATGTACAAAGACCTATAGAAAGCTGCCAGGTTTGAAGGATGTTTGGATGTTGGGTGAGTTTGGAAAAGCAGGACTGTTTCTGCAGGAATGATTAATATTTGCAAGGAGACAGGATTTGGAGAGGAAACAGCAGTTCCTGTGCCAAGTAAAGCATCGACTGGGAGCTTTTTCTAAATCACTTGTAAAAGATTTCAGAGGGAGATGATAAACATTTAGGATCTGGATTGCACTATCTGGAATCAGAATCAGAATATACCATTGGAACTAATAGAACATTACAGCGCAGTACAGGCCCTTCGGTCCTCTATGTTGTGTCGACCTGTGGAACCAATCTGAAGCCCATCTAACTTACACTATTCCATTTTCATCCATATGTTTATCCAATGACCATTTAAATGCCCTTAAAGTTGGCAAGTCTACTTACTGTTACAGGCAGGGCATTTTATGCCCCTACTACTGAGTAGAGAAACTACCTCTGACATCTGCCCTATAGCTATCACTCCTCAATTTAAAGCTATGTCCCGTCATGCTGGCCATCACCGTCCGAGGAAAACTGGTCTCACTGTCCACCTAATCTAACCCTCTGATTGTGTTGTGTCTCAATTAAGTCACCTCTCAACCTTCTTTTCTGAAATGAAAACAGCCTCAAGTCCCCCAGCCTTTCCTCATAAAACCTTCCCTCCATACCAGGCGACATCCTGGTAAATCACCTCTGAATCCTTTCCAAAGCTTCCTCATCCATCCTATAATGTGGTGACCAGAACTGTACGTAGTACTCTAAGTGCGGCTACACCAGAGTTTTGTACAGCTGCAACATGACCTCATGGCTCCGAAACTCAATCCCTCTACTAATAAAAGCTAACACACCATATACCTTCTTAACAGCCTGATCAACCTGGGTGGCAACTTTCATCAATCTATGTGCATGGACACTGCGATCTCTCTGCTCATCTGCACTACCAAGATTCTTACCATTAGCTCAGTACTCTTTCTTCCTGTTGCTCCTTGCAAAGTGAATCACCTCACACTTTTCCACATTAAACTCTCAGCCCAGTTCTGCAGCTTATCTATGTCCCTTTGTAATCTGCAACATCCTCCAGCACTATCCACAACTCCACTGACTTTAGTGTCATCCTCAAATTTACTAACCCATCCTTCTACTCCCTCATTGAGGTCATTTATTAAAATGATAAACAGCAGTGGCCCCAAAACAAATCCTTTTGGTACACCATTAGTAACAAATCCAGTATAAATATTTCCCATCACCCACCCCCTCTTTCTTTCAGCTAGCCAATTTCTGATCCATACTGCTAAATCACTCTCAATTCCATGCCTCTGTAATTGTCTAATACCTACACCTTACTGAAATCCATATATACCGCATCAACCTGACATAGTATGTAGATGGGCTAACAAGAGACAAGGCCATATCCTCATCCACCTGTTTGGTTCCTTCTTAAGAACTCAAAGTTTATGAGGCATGATCTACCTGGCTAACTTGTAACTCTCAAGCGCCCTAACTGAGCCTCCACATCTCACCTAATATAAGCCGCCTCCTTCCTCATGACGAGATTCAACCTCTTTAGTAAACTACACCTCCCTTGCTTGACCATTTCCTCCCTGCCTGACAGGTACATACTAATCAAGGACATGCAGTTGCTGTTCCTTGAACAAGCTCCACATTTCAATAGTGTCCATCCCCTGCAGTTTCCTTCTCCATCCTATGCATCCTAGATCTTGCCTAATCGCTTCATAATTGCCTTTCCCCCAGCTAACTCTTTCCCTGTGGTATATACCTATCTCTTTCCATTTGTAAACTAAATATAACTGAATTGTGGTCACTATTACCAAAGTGCTCACCTATCTCCAAATCCTCTGGCCTGGTTCATTACCTAGTACCAAATCCATTATGGCCTTGTCCCTTGTTGCCTTGTTGGCTACATACTATGTCAGGAAACCCTCCTGCATACATTGGACAAAAACTGACCCATCTAAAGTACTTGAGCTGTAGTACTTCCAGTCAATATTTGGAATATTAAAGTCTCCCATAACAACTACACTGTTACTTTGCTCCTATCCAGAATCCTTTCCTCTACAGCTCTGGAACTACTCGGAGGCCTATAGAAAACTCCCAACAGGGTTACCTCTCCTTTCCTGTTTCGAACCTCTGCCCATGTTACCTTAGTAGACAAGTCCTCAAACTTCCTTTCTGCCACTGTAATACTGTCCTTGATTAACAATGCCACACTTCACCCTCTTTTAACATCTTCTCTGTACTTACTGCAATATCTAAATCCCAGAACCTGCAATAACTATTCCTGTCCCTGCTCTATCCATGTCTCCGAAATGGCCACAACATTGAAGTCCCAGGTATCAACACATGCTGCAAGTTCACCCCCCCTTATTCCGGATGCTCCTGGCGTTGAAATAGACGTGCTTCAAACCACCTTCCTGCTTGTCGAGCACTCTTTTGACCTTGAAACCTTATTTCTGACCTCATTACTCTCAACTTCCTGGACACTGGACCTACGATTATACAGGATCCCTGCTGAATTTGTTTTAATCCTCCCAAAGAGCATTAGCAAATTTATCCCGCAGGATATTGGTACCCCTCTGGTTCAGGTGTAGACCATCCTGTTTGTAGGGGTCCTACCTACCCGAGAATGAGCCCCAATTATTCAGGTATCTGAATCACTCCCTCCTGCACCATTCCTGTCGCCTCTCTTTCCCTGTTCCTTGCCTCGCTAACCCGTAGCACTAGTAACAAATGAGAGATGATTACTCTTTGTTCTAGCTCTAAGCTTCCACCCTAGATCCCTGAATTTCTGCCTTAAATCCACATCCCTTTTTCTACCTATGTTGGTGCCTGTGTGGACCACGACTTGGGGCTGCTCCCTTCCCCCTTGAAGATCCCGAAAACATGATACGAGACATCACGAACCCTGGCAGCTGGGGGGCATCACACCAATAGTGAGTGTCTCTCTTTTTTTTTGAGATTTCATTTCCTACAATGTGGAAACAGGCCCGTTGGCCCAACAAGTCCACACCGACCCTCCGAAGAGTAACCCACCCAGACCTAAGCTGCGCATCTTTGGACTGTGGGAGGAAACCGGAGCACCCAGAGAAAACCCACGCAGACACAGGGAGAATGTGCAAACTCCACACAGACAGTCACACGAGGCTGGAATTGAACCCAGGTCCCTGGCGTGAGGCAGCAGTGCTAACCACTGAGCCACCCAGAACCTCGTGTCTGTCCCCCTAACAATGGAGTCCCCAATGACTAATGCTCTGCCCCTCTTTTCCCCCCCCCTTTCCCTTTTGAGCAACAGGGACTGACTCTGTCAGAGACCTATACCCAATGGCTTACCCCTGGTAAGTTGTGTCCTCCCCCCACCCCAAACCCCTGCCAGCAGTATCCAAAACTGTACGCTTGTTATTTAGGGGAAACGGCCACAGGGGATCCCTGCATTGGTTCTCGGTTCCTTTTCTGTCCCCTGACTATAACCCACTTGCATTTTTCCTGTACCTGAGGTGTGATTAACCTCCATAACTCCTCTCAGTAACTCCCTCTGCCTCCCAAATGATCCGAAGTTCATTCAGCTCCAGCTCCACTTCGCTCATGCAAGTTTCGAGGAGATGGAGTTGGGTGCACTTCCTGCAAATGAAGTCAGCAGGGACACTAGTGGTGACCTTTACCTCCCACATTCTGCAGGAGCATTCAACTGCCCTAAACTCCATTCCCACTATTCTAAATTCCTAAAGAGACTATTGAAAAATAAAAAATTAAAACAAACTAGTTATCTTACCAATCCAGTGCAGAACTCTTTTTTCTTGTTAGAGGAGGAAGATGGGTGGGAGACGCTAGCTAGCTATGTGTATCGGATAACACAACCAAATATATTACTTGAGTTACTCAGCAGTCCAGTGTCCACTCCTCAGCGGCGCTCCCCCTATTCATGAGGTAAGTTCTTAAAGCAGTGATTTACTTTCCCGGCAATCTCCTGGTCATCGTTCCTGCTCTTCCTGTTGCTAAACAAAAATGGAGGGCCCCAATGCTCCAAAGTCTCACAAGGTGATGTAGGTGGCTCATTAAATATTTTTGAAATTCTCATAGCTCAAGGAAACCAAAATTTATCATTGTAGATGGGAATGTGAAATTTAAAACACATCAGGTACACTCTTGTTGAATGTTGGAATGGGTTTGAGGGACCAAATTGACTTCTGCTTCTGTTCTTGTTTGAATGCTCTTAGATTATTTTAAGTTTTGTAACAGTACATGAAGCTGAGGAACGTGCAGGAATGCAGATATAAAGTGAGTGGTGTTGGACTAAGCCTGGCTGCTGTTTCAAACAGCCAGCTGGAGGCCAATTCGCCCTCATCTGTCCCAAATATTTCGATGATATTAGTTAGGAGGGGTAGACTTTACCTCAGGCATTTGATTCCAACAATGATCCCAAACCGATGTCATTCATTTTAGTGCAAGCACACGTCACTGATGAATACAATTTTAAAAAAAATTAAAATTATGGAGATTAATTAATGAACTTATGTTTCTGCTTAAGTTTAAGAAAAATGTATTTTTTGTAATTGGTGAGTGTTTTATTTTTCAGTTTATACAACTGGCACTGATACCTCTGGAGGATACACATCATTTCTTAAAAAAGAAGTTGGATCTGCTGGCCAAAGAGTGCGGTTAGCACCTGTTGGGGAAACAGATTCTAGTAAGTATAACAGACTTGTTCAATTGGACTATGAGCACTTTTTCAGTTAAACTTCATAGAAAAATGGTGAAGAATGTTCGACACACTTCTTTCCTTTTTCTTGTTTGGAATAATGTTTCACAGGCGCTAATACCTCCTTTTTGTACTTTGCCCAAATAACTTTGTCAACTGAGATGGTGTTAACGAACATCAAAGCTGAGCCTGAAATAAAACAATGAATAGTAGGTGTTGGAAATCTGAAACAAAAGCAGAAATTGCTGGAGGAACTCAGCAGATCTGGCAGCATCGGTGGGGAGAAAACAGAACTAATTTCTCTGAAGAAATGACCTTCTGAATTCCTTCAGTAATTTCTAGTTTCGTTTCAGAAAGCCAAGCCTGAACTTGTTCTTGAATGATGTCCACAAAAATCTTCAGCAGGATCACTGAACAGCAAGTTGTCGGATGCTGTCATTGTTTCCCTAACCCAGGGACTCAGTGACACATACTCTTTGTATTCTTTCCCAAAATCTGGATGATACTGCTAAAGTCAGCATTTATTGGTCAACACTCATTGTCCTTGAGGTAGTAATATGTCACTTCCTTGATCATTGCAAGTCCACCTGGCAGATACACTCACAGTGCTGTTCGGAAGGGAGCTCTAGGTTTTGACGCAGCAGCACTGAAGGAGTGGAGATATAGTTTCAAATGACAATTTGTGGCTTGCAGAGGAGCTAGCATTGGCTGCCCTTTGTAGATGGTAGAGTTTGGGGCTGTTAAAGGATCATTGACTGAAATCTGCAAACTCAGCTTGGATCAGAAGTTGCTGTCCTTAAATAGAAGTGCAATTTTAAGTTCAGACTAATATAAAGTTTTACTTTAAGTGTATTTCAAGTTAATTCTCCTGTTGTCAATGAGCTGCAGCCTTTTTTTAATATTCTGGCAAATGCGGACTAGTGAGAGAAATATGAGAAGTTTAATTGTAATTCTTGTGCATTAGTGCATAGGAAGCTGATTAATTGTTCAGAAATTATGACGACAAAACTATGTGGAAGGATTTTTAAAAAATATGTATTCATTTACAGGTTATGCAACTTGGAAATCCAATCGAGCACAGTTGGGATGTCAGCCATATAATTCATCGAGCAAAAACATCAGTGGGTTAATTCCACGTCCACCTGCAGTCCATCCAATACATGGGCGAATTGACTGGTCTTCCAAATATGGAGGACATCGATAAAAATAGAAGTATTTAGCATTTCAACTACTACTCAAGAATGTCAGTTTCTTAATATCAGTAAATATCACAGTTTCTCTAACAATTGCCACATTTGAAGATGAATCTGGATTTCAGGCACCCAAAATATTGCTTGTGACGTTGTTTAGATTTGCTTCCATTAGCAGTTGGCATTTTTTTACACCTCTGGAGAAGATATTTTTGCAAGAGCTTTCTGAACATTTGCCAGTTAATAGTAATTTAATTTTTTTTACATTTTTCTACTTCTGTATATATTGTGTAATGTGTAAAACAAGTTATCAGGTTTTTATAAATACAGATGTACTGTATAAGTATTTTGTTAAAGGGCAGATAGACACATGCAGACCTTTTTGCATATGAAAGTTACTATTTGAGGAATATTCTCTGATTGTGATATGCAGTACACTACAAGTGAGACTCATTGAAATTTGCCTGTGGCAATCTACCAAGAAGGCATTTATTTTTCTAATTTTGGTGGGGATGGGGTCAGAATTTATTATTAAATGTGAGAAATGCTCACATTTCTAAAAGAAAAATAACTCGTCTTTTAAAAAGTAAGTAGAAAAATATTTCATTCACTTTTTGTCTTCTATCGTCTGCCACTTTCTTTCATGGGAGCAGACTTGTTCCCAGGTCTCCCTCTACAGTATGATTAACTAATTATTAAAAGCAGTTCCCCTTGGCCTGCTGATTTTCCTTCCTTTGTACCCAGTGGTGTCTTTCTCTCATGGCACAAGATTTAACAAATCCATTGCATGAAAACCTCTGAGCTCAAACATATACCTGTCACTAAATAGCACAAGCACACTGACACAGGTGTTCTATACCATTTCCCATCTTTGTATCTTTCTTCCCCAAATAATTTTCAGGTGGTATTGAAAGTACATTGTGGAAATTTACTTTCAGATGTATTACTTGAAGATTACAGCATATAAATCCACTTTCAAAGCTTTGAAAAAAAAACCAGGGGTTGAGTTAAAGGTATTTTCTAATCAACAAGCCATCTTCAGAGTTGTTGATATAAACCTCTGGAGCAGGTGGGACTTGAACTCAGGCCTCCTGGCCTAGAGTTAAAGATGCTACCACTTCCCCACTCGGGCCCATTGGTGATTTGAATCCATTCCCCCACAGCATTAACCTGGTCCACTTGGCTAATAAACCAGTGAGGATGTCGCTACACCAACCTCTTCCCTAAAGGATAAACTTGTACCCTGCGAGTAAATTGTGAATGATCAGTGTTTGGTGTAGGAGGACTGATTTTGGTTTGTTGGTCTCCATGTACGGTTTGCTTTGTGTATGTGGGCATGTCCTAAATTCCTTCACATCATCTTGGCAACATGGCCCATTTTGCTTGCCTACTCTCGTGCCCTGACTTGAAGCACATTTAATCTGAGCACGTATCTCAGAGCTGAAAGTTGAGGCAGACGCCTAATACGTAAATAGCACTAAGCATTTATTTGTGGAAAAATGGGAATGGGGGTCAACTTATATGCCGAGAATAGACCTAAACATGCATTTTGGTATTAAAAGCTGGGGCCATCTTGTATAGCAAATCAGCTTGTTTGCTATGGTCTAAGAAACTTTTGATGATCGAAGGCAATTCCATTTTTTGTGTTAAGCAAAAATGATGTGCATACATAATGCCTGGACTAAAATTTACTTAATCTGTGTGACCAAAAGACCAAACCAAATAGCCATTACATCAGTATTTAGCTTGTCTTTTACCAGCAAGTAACTTATGAAGTGCACCCTTGAGGTTTTAGTTGCATTCCTAAAACACTCCAATATACAATGCTGCCATTTTCTTCCCTGGAATCACATAGAATGGGTTTACTGTTGATGTAAAGGTCACCATTTTCAATATTCTTGAGGTTACTCACTACTTATTTACTTCCCATTTTCCACTCAAAACTTGCATCTTCTCTGCATAGTGCTGGAACAAATGACCTTTCTATGGATTTGAATAAAGATGAAATGTAAAGGTCACTCACAACAGGGATGAGAGCTTGTGTTTTCTGGTCTGCAGTGTAACGTCAGTTCCAGAGTTCAGAGAGAGACGAAGTGTCATTGAATTAACTCCATAGCATTTTCACTTTGGAGTTTTGACTGCACTTTTCTTGGTATTTCATTGTAGAAATTTTGACAAGTTTCAAGTTAATGCATTTTCCATGTGTTGGGGTATCTTTTTCTTTGCAGGTTTTATTCCACAATACTTTTTTTGGCGCTTCTGAAGCATATTGCTATATTTTTGTTATATACATCTCTTCATTTCCATTTTAACCTGTGGCATAGCTCGCCAGATGCTTAATAGTGAAATCAAAATGTATTAAAGCAATGCAGGAAATTGCATATGTTAAATGAGTTTCAGTTGTGCTGAATATTTTGCATTTTTACAGCTTTAATAGTTAAAAAATATTCAGTCAAATTTTCTATAGTACTGTACTGATAATTTCATAGATTTTACTCTTAAAACTGTTCCTTGAATTTACACACTTATCAGTTACATAGCATTAAAACTTAGATTTAACTGCTCATTTCTAGTGTTTTTCTCAGACTTAAGCATGTGTTAGAATTGGCAGTATCAAATATGAATACCACTTAGTTCAGTTAAGTCTTTATATTCTCTAGTTGTTTGTCTACTTTTGAGTTTGTATGTAGGATGTTGGCTAAATTGCTTGCATACTAAGATTATTAAGCTGTATTTGAAAAAGGAAAAAATGATTTGTCTGTTAGCACTGACCAAATGCAATCACTTTGCAATCTTTGCACAAGTTACCTCCACACAAGAAATATAATTGAATCTGTTTTCTTGTTTCTTGCTATAAAATGTTTCATGGGCATCTTGCTGAGTTAAAGTTGGATAGCCTGGTCACATGAAAATGATCCAGACTGAATTATTTTAGGGCCAAATTAGTGAAAAATCAGGTTTCTCTGATTTTTCTTAGAACAAAGGAACTGAGTAAACCATTTAGCTCTTGAGCATATTCTATGGCTGCTCTGCACCCTAACTCTCTCTTTTCTTTCCTATATATCCCCAACATCTTTGGTCAACAAAATTCTTATCAGTCTCAAATTTAAAATTAGCGGTTTATCTAGCATCAACTTATGTTTGCTAAAACTTTCCAAACATTATGCTTTTTGTCTTGGAGGTATGATCAAGTGTGAGACAATAGAATGGTACCTATTTCTTTCACAGTTTGGTTGATCTCAGCTGTTTTTCTTTAAAGAGTTTGCTTATTATTTCAGTGAGTTATTACTTAACTGCACTGTGACAGTAAGACAGATTTCTGTTTGGAAATTAAAAAAAAAATAGAAATGGTATTTATTGTATAGAACACCAAACTCCTTAAAGAAAGTTGATTATACAGTATATGGATCTTGTAGATGGATGGTCTAGATGGTTTTAAGCAGGGTTTGGTGATTGTTCTCGGTCTCTTTTGAGATGATTTAGTATGTTGATAGATGATCTGTTTTCTCTTCAGGAGTCAACAGCTGCTTAATTTATATTATAGACTAAGGTTTGACTAGACAGAATACAGGCTGGACACACTTGCAGACTGGCTGGAGAAGGAGAAAAATAGACCTTTTCACATTTTACCTGCTTTTACCTTTCTGGCTTCTGACTTTAGAAATTAATGCCTTTATATGCAAAGATCTTGCTATCATATGACCTTCCTCTCAAACTAGACTGTTTTCCAATATGATTCAGAACAGAGTTTGTGACCATTGTTTAAAATGATTAGATGGTCAGTGAGGCCCTCCAGATGTCCAGCTTCACTAATGAGAGTGGATCTCATCCACCTCAATAATTAGATTATGTATGAATATCTTTGAAGTAGTTCAGGCCATAGCATTCTGCCTTTGAGCTGCCCTTCTGGATGAGCTATCCCCTTTCAATCTGTCTCTGTTCTTGTAGCTCGTCAGATGCAGTCATTTAAATATTTGGACATTTTGACCTTTTAAAAAAAAATTCATCCTTCGCTTCTGCTCACTCAATAAATAAAGTCATTTGTTTCCTCATTTCATTCCTGAAAGAACTGGCTCAAATGTTTAGGTTATATCCCCTAGTTTAGAAGTGACCAACCTACACATCAGTAGTTTATATACAAATGTTTTAAGGAATTTAAGGAAACAGCCTGGGCAAACCTACATTGAATTTGAAAGGGTTAAGTGAAGTAATTTTGGCAGGTGAATAGAATTTGACCTCTATCATCAAAGATCAGAGTAAGACGTTAAGAAATGTTAGGGTAGCCAAGGTCTCAAAGATGAAGAGAATTTAAAAGAAATGTTTTGCATATCTTTAATTAAAGGTCAGAAAGCAGATCCAGAGTTAAATAAGTTAGCATAGACAGTTCACACTTTATTAGAGGCTGAAGGAGTTCTGAAGACTTAAAGAATTCTGAAAAGGAAGTGGAGACCTCTTAGTTTATCAAATGCAGAATAAACAGTTGTTCATTGAAAACCACTGGTACTAGCCAATGTTGTAAGGAGGTAGAGTGGCACGTGATGTTCCTATGGCAGGACATGAGATGTAGAAAACTTGATTGAGAAACATATTTTACTTGGTCAAAACTTCATTAGGACATAATGTAATAGTGTAAAATGTCATAAATGTGAGGTAGTAGGAAAACATTAATGTAATTAAACCAACACTTTTGATACCTATGCTGTGTGGGGCCGTTACTGAAAATGGAAGCAGCATACTAGTATATTGTAACAAAGTTTGTGAGAAGATTTGTAGCTCGGGTGCTCGTTGTTGTAGTTCTGTTCGCCGAGCTGGGAATTTGTGTTGCAGACGTTTCGTCCCCTGTCTAGGTGACATCCTCAGTACTTGGGAGCCTCCTGTGAAGCGCTTCTGTGATGTTTCCTCCAGCATTTATAGTGATTTGTACCTGCCGCTTCCGGTTGTCAGTTCCAGCTGTCCGCTGCAGTGGCCGGTATATTGGGTCCAGGTCGATGTGCTTATTGATTGAATCTGTGGATGAGTGCCATGCCTCATGGAATTCCCTGGCTGTTCTCTGTTTGGCTTGTCCTATAATAGTAGTGTTGTCCCAGTCGTTGTTTGTCATCGGAGTGTGTGGCTACTAAGGATAACTGGTCGTGTCGTGTTCATGGATGCGGATCACTAGCTGTCTTCCTGTTTGTCCTATATAGTGTTTTGTGCAGTTCCATGGGATTTTGTACACTACATTGGTTTTGCTCATGCTGCGTATCGGGTCCTTCGTCCTGGTGAGTTGTTGTCTGAGAGTGGCTGTTGGTTTGTGTGCTGTTATGAGTCCTAGTGGTCGCAGTAGTCTGGCTGGCAGGTTCTAACATTGTCTTAAGCATTCCAAATCATTAATGGTTTTGGTATAAAACAGGATCATCTGCAAACTAAGGGAGCTTTAGAGAAAGTGCATCAGACTCATGATTAAGGCCTACTGTCTTGTATACCCACAGGACTGAGACAAAGGGTGAGATTTCTTACCATTTTCTCACAAGGATTCCTCAGTGAACATACTGAATTTAATCAATTTCCATTGATTTATGGCCATGAGATGAGGTCCAATAAAATTGATCAGGAAAGGTTCTTATGACAAAGATGAATTCTCATTGTTGGATTATGTTTCCATGTTTCTGGAAAGATTCACCACAACAAGTAAGGTAGCACAAAAGCATTTAGAAGTTTCACTGATAAAAGTGAAGGAATGGGCAGACAACTATTCTAGAATGTTTCAAGCAGCTGATGAAGTATTGATACTGCTACTTCTGCAGAGTAAAGTTCTGTTTTCAATTCAGTGGTGCAAGAAGGTTTGGATTAGTAAAGTGGCATATCTGATATACCCCTGATCATAGGAAGAAAAATTAGTTATGTCACAAAAACAGAAATGATATTTCAAGGAATAGAATAAGGATCCTCCACCTGGTGTATTGTATACAATTTTGGTCTCCTTACTTGAGGGATGTAATTGAATTGGAGGCAGTTCAGTAGATTGATTCCAGACACAAGAGACTGAGCAGTTTAGGCTTTTGTTCTCTGGAGTTTAGAAGCATGAGAGGAGATCTAACTAAGGTACATAAGATGTTAAAGGGGATTGACAAAGTAGATGGAGAAAGGATGTTTTCTCATGGGGCAACCTAGAATGAGAGGTCATAACAGAATAAGGGGTAGCAGATTTAAAACAGATGAGAAATTACTTTTCTCAAAGGGTCGTGAATTTGGAACTCACGAATCCAGAATGTAGTGGATGCTGGGGCATTGACTACATTTAAGGAAATGATAAAAATATTTTTAATTAAAAATGGATTGAAGGCTGAAGCAGAGTGGCAGGAAAGTGGTGTTGAGGCAGAGATTAGATCAGTCATTGCAAATGGTGGAGCAGGCTTGAGGAGCTGAAGTGCCTACTCATAGTTCTTATGTTCTAAGTGGGTCAGGTGGTAAGAGTAGTGGAAGATGATAGAGATGACACGGGTGAGATAGAAAGAAGATGTAGACAATTTTCCCAAGTCAACCTCCTACAATTCAACTTGCCAACACAAGTCCTCATTTAGAGGAAGGGTAAGGGTAGGGTCTAACAAGACTATACAGAAATCATAAGAGAATCTGTAGAGGTATACCTGGTTGTACTACATTAGCTAGACATGATATGGATGTGGGAGGGTCAGGACTGATCGAGCAACATCCTTATTAGTTGAAATTAGAAAACCAGGTTCAGGTAGAAACATATTCATTAGGGACTTCATTAAATGTAGTCAAACAGTTGGTATTCACAGATAATGTTGGTTCTTGAATGGCAGCTCATTTTAAATACAAAGACTTGGTCAGTACTTTTTATTAACCTAAGTACATCAAACTGGTAAACTGGGCACTGGGACCCGATACCCAACATGAGCAAAAGCAATGTAGTGTACAAAATCCCATGCAAGAACTGCACAAAACACTATATAGGACAAACAGGAAGACAGCTAATGATCCGCATCCATGAACACCAACTAGCCACGAAACGACACGACCAGCTATCCTTAGTAGCCACACACTCAGATGACAAGCATCATGAGTAACTTAATTAATTTCTAACTTCTATGATGACCCCAGGACTAGTGGGGATAGTTGTACATTTTCCCCATGTCTGCATAGATTTCCTCTAGATGCTCCGATTTCCTTCCACAGACCAGAGATGTGCAGGTTAGGTAGTTTGGCCATGATAAATTTCTCGTAGTATCTAGGGATGTGCAGGCTAGGTGGATGAGTCATGGGAAATGCAGGGTTAAGGGAGTGGGTCTGAGTGTGATGCTTTTTGGAGAATCAGTGTGGACTCGATGGGCCAAATGGCTTCCTTACTGTAGGAATTCAATGATGTCAACTCGTTGTTCCCTGCTTTTCAATTTTGAATCCAGTTTTGAAAGTTACAGTCTTCTCTCAGTGCATTCTAGATCCTAGCCACTGCCTGTATTTAAAGAAGTTGTTCCTCCTCTTCCTTTAAGAACAAAAAGTACTCCAGGCATTTACTGCACTCTAGAAGATGCAATTCCTTCATATCGCTGTTTAAATATATGTCCCCTCATCATGTAACTATATTTCCAAGTTCAAGATTCCCTCATGAATGGAAGTATTTCTCCAACACCTACCTTGTCAGAATCTTGTATGTTTCAATAAGATCATCCCTAGTTCTTCTAAACCTGAGTGAGTAAACGTGTAACCTATTAAAAAACATAGGTAAGGCTAGAACACTTAGTAAGTTCCAGAAAAAATAGAGTACTCATTAAGAAAATGGATGCTGCCAAAATACCGGTTGAAAAAGAAGTTCGAGGCGGGGTGAAAATTGTCAGCCAGGATTGAAAGATTGCTTATGTTTCAAGCAGATAGATTATCCAGTCGGGATTCAGATTTGCATCCCAGGAATTGAGTTAGAAATGGAAGAGCTTGCCGTTATCTTCCCTCGATGCAAATTAGATTAGATTAGATTACTTACAGTGTGGAAACAGGCCCTTCGGCCCAACAAGTCCACACCGCCCCACCGAAGCGCAACCCACCCATACCCCTACATCTACCCCTTACCTAACACTACGGCAATTTAGCATGGCCAATTCACCTGACCTGCATATCTTTGGACTGTGGGAGGAAACCGGAGCACCCGGAGGAAACCCACGCAGACACGGGGAGAATGTGCAAACTCCACACAGTCAGTCGCCTCAGGCGGGAATTGAACCCGGGTCTCTGGCGCTGTGAGGCAGCAGTGCTAACCACTGTGCCACCGTGCTGCCCACAAATGAGGTGCAAGATTACTGTAAATTCTCAAGCAAGGGCATAAACATCAAATAGCACCATCTAAATAGTGTACTGGGTCAAAGGGCCCCCCAGGATACTGTGTGTATAGATCTTTGAAGGTGGCAGGGCATATTGAGATCTGGACCTGATAAATAGAGGTAGTGAGCACAAAGGCAAGAGATGTAATACTGAACCTGGATAAAATTCTGCTTAGGCCACAACTAGAGAATTTTAATCCAGTTCTGGTCTCCACAATTTAGGCAAGGACTGGAGGATCCTTGAGACGTTGCTGTGGAGATTTACGAGATAATTTACCAGAGATGAGGGATTTTAACAAAAAAGTTCTTCTTGGAGCGAAAGGAAATTGAGGGTGGGGTTTGATCGAGGTGTACAAAATTATGACCCATTAAGGTAAGGTAAACAAAAGAAGCAGTTTGCATTAGCTGCTATACGTGGACGAAATGACACAAATTTAAGAGCATTTGTGGGAATGAGTATGAGAAGTTATCACACAGCGAGCAGTGATGAACTGATATTTACTGCCTTAACAAGATGATGATGATGGAAATGATTTCAAAATGAAGTTGGATGGGTACACTAAAGAAATAAGCTTGCTGAAGAATGGGACTGGGGTTGATTGGAATGCTTTATCAAGAGCTAACATGGACTCTGGGATGATGGGGACCTTGCTCCCTCTGTCCAGTTCAGGCCATAGGCTGTAATATCTGTTGGCGATACTGTGATAATGCAGTACCCAGCATGGAAATGCGATTTTGGTGGAAAAGTGGGGAATCCTATTACCTACCATCTTTCACAATAGGGGACCAGTGGTGCTCACAGAAGATACAAAGATCTGTACAAATTTTGAAGTCTCTACACTTCTGTATTCTCTCAATTACCTGTTTCTTGTCACTTCTTGGAGTCCTTGCATGTCATAAATTTCTCCTCCCCATTGACATAATCACATTTAATTTGATGGTATTTGTTGAAGCGTAGGACACATTTTCAACCGAACTCGATCAGTGACAAAGTCTATCTCAGTGTTGAATCTCTGGAGCCACTGGGCTTGCCTTCAAATACATGCACCAGTGACATTGCACGTGCCATTTGTACATATCCCAGCTTCAGGGAGAAAAGAGGTCGTATCCTTATGTTTGAGGCAGAGCACTGTCAACAGAGTTGGTTGTCTGTACTGGTCATGGTGATATGTGGCAGTCCTGAACCTAGCTATAATGGCTTGAAAAATAGTTGCACTGCTTTCAGAATAATTAGAATCAAAATGCTATCCAATGTACTGATCTGCTAGGCAACCCACCCACTTCCAGAGTTTAAGACAACAGCTCATTTAAAGCATTTTCTTTTTAAAAAAAATTCTTTTGTGTTATGTCGGTGTCACTGGCAAGCCTTACGTTTGCTTTCTGCATAAATTCTGGAAAAGCGTTCGGGATGTTGAGGAAACAAGAGGCTAGATGCACTGACTGTCGATTTCCTGGAAGAGGTCGAGATGAATAAGAGAAAGGAAGAAAATTCTCCTTCATTCCTATTGGCAGGAGAATACGCAAAATGGCTTATACAGCATGTATGGAGAACCTTGCATGGGAATAATCACTGCAGGTGGCAGTGCGAGAAACGGGAAAGCTGAGCACAGCCCTTCAATTCCCAAGAAATGGTGGTAAGGTAACTACTAATTTGGAGAAACAGGCTTTTATTTTGGTTGTTTTCTTTGGAAAGATGGAATGCAATATATTGCAACAGCTGAGCATTGTGTTATACTACCTTCTGTTGGAGATGTGTAAATAAAGTTGTTTAACAGTGGTTGCCTGCTGCTGTGCATGTCAGTAATGTTGATGCGACCCTACAGCAAGATGACATAACCTCGTGCTGCTGTTTAAAGTTGGTACAACAAGCACTATCTACTATCTGTAGTCTATCTGGAACTATCAGCAAAGGTGTTTCATATCTTTCTTCAACATATATGCATTTTAGTTTACTCTCTCTTTTTGCAAGCTCAAGAAAGAGCAATTGCCTGAAATGTCACCTCCTGCTTTCTATAGGTGCTGCCCTGCGTCCAATATCTGATGAGCTGTGTTTTGTGCTCCTGCCTGCCCTAATGTGGACAATGCATAAATAGCGATTTCTTTTTACATCTATAATGGTAGCATTACAACTTTTTAAGCTAAGGATTTATAACCTGCAAAATGATCGGAGTTCAGCATTAATTGAACAAGACTGTTTCAGGGAAAAGGCTGTGGTCTATTGTAAGGAATGGAGGCTGATACCAATCTTGGGTAGACCATGAAGGAACTTATGTGCAAACTCAGTATGTCCCCTGCGCACTCCACGCACTTATTGACTCCTACCACACACACATGGAAAAATGTAAACAAATCTCATTGTTCTCTTTGTGTACCTTTCACTCAATAGCTCTAGAAGATGAAACCAAAACTTTTCCATCCAATGGCCCAGCTGTCTTTTTGAATTCAGGCTAAGTAGTTTCATAAAACATATGCAAATTATTTAAAATGGAAGCAAACCAATGTAATAGCAAATGCTTTATATTTTGACATACTTGCTATGATCCTGATCCCTTTTATATGCAGACCATTACTGCTAACTCTCTGCAATGGCAAGGTACAATCCAACTGCAGGTAAGTTGGGTCACGATGAAAATGTCAATGTAACTTATTGAAGGGGAAGATATAGGGAGGAATTCTAATAGGGTAGAGGTTTGGAGACATTTGGACATTGTGTCCCTTTAAAAGATGGGTTGGTGGTCAAAGGTACTTATTGGTTATTGCTCCTGAGCAGTTGGACTAAGTACATGCTCAACATGGATGCCTTATTCAATCGTGAAAATCTATAGCATTGCCTAGGTTGCAGTGAAAAATAGCCTCAGCTCAGCCAAGCCATTGGAATTTCCATTCTGGAAATCTCAGAGCATTCCAGAAAGAATCGTAAATGGTGCCTTTGGTTTGTAAGCCAAGTGCACAGCATCACTTGTTGGCTCAGTTGTCTGGGGAGCAGATTGAAAAATGAATAGTGGTGTGGATTCTCCAGTTAGTGCTACAGTCAGGCATCTCTATGTACAATGGATGAATCTAGGACATTGTGTCTTGCCTCCTGATGCCAATGACAGGATAAGTGTTGGGGTCCTCCAAGCAGTTTTTAGTGAATTAGGAAAAAGATTAAGAAGTGGGATCTTAAAATTGTGAAAGTATATATTTAGGCCTTTATTAAAAAAAAATCATCTGCAATGCTTGGGGACCTCTCATCCTGCCTTTGTTGGGCCATCATGTAAAATTGAGTGAATCTATTTGGCTACCTGAGTTTCATAATCAGAATTCCTTTATACCCTACTCTGTTGAGGAAGAAGAGTAGACACAGGATATGTGTAGGAAGGTTCAGCATGCGAAGGAGGCAGATAATAATTTGCTTTGGGCATTCAAAGTTATGAATATCCAGGCTTCAGTACTCCTGCCATGGTTAGGGTCAACATTCTGTGCCAGGAAGCTGTACATGCTCCCAGAAACATTGGAATAATTCTGTACGTCTACTACAGTTAGCCCCACCACTTTGACCAAACCTACAGTACCTTTCAATGTACCTACTACTGATTTTTCTCTTCAAGCTCTTTCTAGGCTGCAATGCAGGATTTGCTTCAATGTCAGGTGGTTTTCAATTTTAGCCTGTATTCATTAGATTAATTAAGCACTTTGGCAAAGCAGCTTGATACGTCAATGATGTAATGTCTCTCTAACAGCAACACAGGAATAGGAGAAGGCTATTCAGCCCCTTGGGCCTGTTTGCACTGTTCAATGAGATCATGTCTGATTTCAGGCCTAACTCCATATTGCTGCCTTTGGCCCATATCCTTTAATTTCCTTTTGCTTAACAAAAAATTATCGATCTCTGATTTAAAATTAACAATTTATCCAGCATCAATTAACAACTTATCCAGCCATTTGTGAAGAGTGTTCCAAAAATCTGCCACCCTTATAGTGTGTTGAACGGCTTCCTAAAATCTCTCCTAAATGGTTTGGCACTGATGTTCAGACTGCCACCTAATTGTAAATTCCCAACAAATGAAAATAATTTATCTACCCTCTCTTTTCCTGTTAATACTTTGAAGGAGAGGATAGTACACTTGTATATTTATTTTCCCAGGGCACAGTGAATAGGTGATAAGACTTATTTAGCTATTGATGCATCATCTAAGGCAATGGTCTCCAACTTTTTCATCACTTGTTGGATCTAAGTGCAACCCAGGATCTGCCCTGAAGAAAAAGTTTATTTTGAATGTTGTATAAATCTAAATCAAAGTCTCTATAATTAATAATTTTGTCCTCAGCTGCCAGTCCACTGAAGTCTGGGTCATGGTTTGTGTCTAATAGTTGTATACAGTCCAGCAAATGGGTATCTGTGAGGCGGGTGTGATGCTTAAACTTGATTATCTTTATTTGGAGGAGTGCTGTCTCACAGAAGTACGTGCAGTCAAAGTAAGCTTTCAGTTTAAAAACACAGGGTGATTGGGTATTTTTACACATAGATCAGATCAAGGGACAGTGATTTAGATCAATGTAATTTTACATAGGAAGTATCCCCATATCAACTCCATTTGCTTTGTAAATCAAAGCCCTGATGGAATTTTTAGCCAAACCCACTCAAGTCTGCTTGAAGAAATGGCTTTGAGACAAACATTTGTTCCATCATACCTAATTCCTGAAATTGCCTGTTGAATTCCTCTACAAATTTCCTCAGATGTGCACAGAAACTTTCTAGGTGTTGATCTGTTGAAGTATTTCCAGCATTTTCTGGTTTCTCTAACTGAATTAGTTCCTTTTTTAAGCACCGAATTGCACCAAATGTCTACACCTTTCTAATTCAGTTGCTGAAGAAAGGACAGTTAACAATTTTATTTTAAAAAGTACCCATTTTAGTTTATTATGAATCACATCTGACAAGAGGGTGCTATACTTTAAACAATTTTCTTGCCTCTGTGATTTTATTAACTCGCTTGCAAAAGGATTCCCAGAAGTACAATTGAAACATTTTACCTATATCGAAGTGCATCATTCAATATTAAATGGAATTTGTTTTTGGAAAGCAGCTCATTGAAGTTTATTGTCATGTTTGCCCCCAAAGATTTGGAGGATTTTATAGCCCATTATATGTCCTTCTATTTTGTAATTATAACAGCAGGTTTCTTGCTTAATATTGACCTCTAGAACACATCATAAATTATAATCCTACAAAGATTTTCTGAGATCAGTAATCTTTTCATAATCAAATATCATAGGACCTTATGTTATTGGAGCAGTATTAGAACATTCAGCCTATTGAATTTGCTCCACCGTTTGACCAAGCTTGATATGTTTCTTAACCCCATTCTCCTGCCTTCTCCATTTAGTCCTTGATCCCCTTACTAATCAAGAACCTATCTATTACTGTCTTAATGACACAACTCAGCCTCCACCTCGTTCTGCAGCAGTGAGTTCCACAGATTCATCACCCTCTAGCACAATCCTTATCTCAGTTCTAAAGGGTCATTCCTTCACTCTGAGGATGTGCCTTCAGGTCCTCATTTCTGCTGCCAGTGGAAACTTCTCCATGTCCACCCTATCTCGTTCTCTCAGTATTCTATACATTTCAATCAGACTCCCCCACATATTTCTAAAGTGTATTGAGTACACACACACAATCTTCAACAACTCCTCATATGCAAGTCCTTCATCCCCAGGATCATTCATGAAAACCTCCTTTGAGTCGCCTCCAAAGTCAGCACATTTTTCCTTAGATATGAAACCCAAAACTACTCAAACTATTCCAAATACAATCTGACCAGAGACTTGTACAGTCTCAGCAGTACATCTCTGCTCTTGTATTCTAATCTACTTGAAATGAATACTAACATTGCATTTGCCTTTCTAACTGCCAACTGAACCTTTAGAGAATCCGAAATTAGGACTCCTAAGTATCTTTGTGCTTCAGATTTCCAAAGTCTTTCCCTGTTTAGAAAATAATCTACACCTCTATTCTTCCATCCAATGTGCGCGACCTTATGTTGTCCCACACTGTATTCCATCTGGCACATACTTTACCCACTCCCCTGGCCTGTCCAAGTCCTTCTGCAGCCTCCCTACTTCCGCAGCACTACCTGTCCCTCCACCTATCTTTGTGACATCTGTAAACTCAGCAAAAATGTCCTCAGTTTCTTTGACTTGATCGTTCATGTATAATGTGAATAATTGTGGTCGCAACACTGCGGAACACCATTAGTCATCAACTGTCATCCTGAAAAATCCCTTTATCCCCACTCTCTGCCTTCTTTCAATGAATCAATCCTCTAACCATGCCAGTACCTTCCCGCTAATACTGTGTGGTCTTATTTAGCAGGCTCCTCTGAGCGGCACCTTATCAAAGACCTTCTGGAAATCCAAATAGATCACATCCACAGGCTTCTTTATCTAATTTCATAGAATCTCTACAGTATACAAGCAGGCAATTCAGCCCATTGAGTCCACATTGACTATCCGAAGAGTGTCCCAACCAAATCAACCCTCCTATCCTACAACTCTGCATTTCCCTTGACTAATCCTGGACACTATGGGCAATTTAGCATAACTAATCCACTTAACGTGTACATCTTTGGACTGTGGGAGGAAACCAGAGAACCCTGAGGAAATCCACGCCAACACGGCAAATGTGCAAACTCCATAGGGACAGTTGCCCGAAGTGGGAATTGAACCCAGGTCCCAGGCATTGAGGTGACAGTGCTAACCACTGTACCACCCCTAACTTACTCATGATCTCCTCAAAGAATCCTAACAAATTTGTGAGGCACAACCTCCTTGTGACAAGGCCATACTCTCTCAGTTCTATTTTACCACGTACTTTCAAGTACTTCATAATCTCATCCTTAAAAATGAGCACGCAAATCTTCCTAAGAACCAAGATCAGGCTGACTGGCCTGTAGTGTCTTGTCTTCTGCCTCACTTTATAAATAGGGTGTTAGATTAGCCATTTTCCAATCCTTTTAGGATCCTCCCTGACTTGTTGTTCCTGAAAGATCATCACTGTCTAGCTAACACCAATTGTTACAGTTAACCTGAGAATGCAACTTTTTTAAAAAAAAGTTTTGTCATTTACACATGAAAGAAGTGAAACTATCATGGTATTCGAACAGATGAAAGACTCAACAGACAATAGAGGTATTTTTCAATGTATAATTTCAGTTACATCACGCTGTAAACTTTTGCTATAAATTCTGTGCCTTACAATTGTGTCCTCCACAACCACCTGATGAATGAGCGTCGCTCCGAAAGCTAGTGTGCTTCCAATTAAACCTGTTGGACGATAACCTGGTGTTGTGTGATTTTTAACTTTGTTTGCCCCAGTCCAACACCGGCATCTCCGAATCATCCAAAAGGAGTACTCAAACCTTTTATGTAGGTGTTCTTCCCTTGTGTGACCGACAAAATTAGATTTAATGAAACAAACACTTCTTTATTTAACACTCTCTGTACTAATACTCTACGTAAAACATACATTCATTACAGCATTGGCTTCTTTTTTCATCAAACTTGACTTCATTTAACTTTAGCTCTAACTTAATTTACATTTAACCTTAACTCTAACTATATAGGTTTGGCATGAATCAAATACTACCCCCATTTGTGTGAAGGGCCAACATAAGGTAATATGGTACCAGCATGTCTTGCAGACACCGTAAAACTTGCCTCAAAGAAACTGCTGGTGTCATCTTACACGACAGGTCTCAATATGTCCGGGTGGCAGCTTTATTTGAGCTCAGAGTTTAAACTATCTTGACCAAAATTCCTACTCTGTTTGATTAAAGTTATTAACTATTTCTACTGCTAGCCACCTGACCACATCAACAATGCCTCTACAATCTCCTCAGCAATCTCCTTCAGAACCCTAGACTGTAGTCCATCCAGTCTGGATGATTTATTCACCTTCAGATGTTTCAGCTTTCCCCAGCAACTTCACCTTAGTGATAGCTACTATGCTCACCACTGCTGCTGACTCTCTTGAAGTTCTGGTACACTGCTGGAGTCTTCCACTGTGAAAATTGATGAAAAATGGCAATTCCCTTCCTCTGCCATTTCTTTGTTCTCCATTACTACATCCCCAGCCTAATTTTCCAGTGGTCCAATGTCCCCTCTTGCCTTTCATTTACCTTTTAGATATCTAAAAAAACTCTTGCAATCTTCCTTTATATTTCTAGCTAGCTTATCCTCCTCTTTCATCTTCTCTTCCCTTTATTGCTTTTTTAAAATTTTCCCTGCTGGTTTTTAAAGGCTTCCCAATCCTCTGGCTTCCACTAACCTTCACTACATTATATGGTTTTCTTTTGCTGTAATGCTGTTCCTGACTTCCCTTGTCAGCTGTAGTAGCCTCATCCTCCCCTTAAAATATTTCTTCTTCATTGGGGTGAATTATTGTCAGGAACGTTTGAGAGTTCTCTTTTACAATTCTTTATACATTCATGCAGTAAATTTTAAAATATTCAAGGCCATTACATTTTAGGACCCACTGAAAATCTTGATGCACAAAGATGGTTGAAACTGCTGTGGTTGGATCCAAATCAATCCAAACCTTTGGATTGATTTGTGCTGACTAGGACACTGGGAGAATGTTTTGACGTCATTCAGAGGATGTGGCCCATCATTTATTACCTCATCCCTTGAGAAGGTGGTCGTGAGCTTCATTGCTGTTACAGGATTCCCAAATTTGACCCAGCAACACTGAAGAAGTAGTGATATATTTCCAAGTCAGGATGGCATGTTCCTGGCAATTGGAGACTGCAAGTGGGTCCTGCCTGGGCATGTACTGGAGGTAACAGGAGTGGCAATGGCATTGCAGCCCAATGAGGGAAGAATGTGTGTGAAGGAAGAGTGAGTGTGAGGGAAGACCCACGATATCTGTGGCGGTGTTGAGAACAGGCAGCTGAGGTCTCTTGCACAGTGAGCTAAGCAGAGGGGATTGGGGCACCAGCAAGCACTCATCAAAGACTGCTGAACTTTTAACTTCTTTATTTTTCTACTTATTCTATGAAGGTTTGCAATGCTTAACTTTTTAATTTTGTTTCTCATGCTACTTTGCACCTGAGTTGTTTGTATCTTAGGTACCTTTGTACCATTAGATACTTTTCACTGTCCTGTACTTCTGTGCTTTGGTACATGGGACAATAAAGTCTAAATCTGAATCTAAATCTTGAGTTTCTGCTGTGCCTCCTGAACCAACCTCAGACAGTCCTGCCATTGCTGCTCCACAATTTTCTCTGGCAAACTCCCCTTTCACTCAACCCTGATGTCTTTGTAGTTATCTTTACTCAATTGTAATACTGTTACAGCTTCTGCCTCTCAAACTGCAGGGTGAATTCTATCATATTATGGTCACTTCCCCCTCAAGGTTCCTTAACCTTAAACTCCCTAATCAAGTCTGCCTCATTACGCATCACCAAATCCCAAGTGGACTCCACCACAAGCTGCTCTAAAAAACCATGGAATGTGGACATTCCACAAATTTGTTTTCTTGGGATCTGCTCCCTACTTCATTTTCCCAGTCTCCCTACATATTGATTATTGAAACAGTGCCTTTGTTGAATGCCTTTTCCATGTCCTGATTTATTTTCTTCCCTATATCCTGACTACTGCTAGGAGATTTGAAAATAACCCCATCATAGTATTTTTTCCTTTGCAGTTCCTCCATTCTACCCACACAGATCCTACAACTTCAGACTCTATATCACTTGATTTTGATTTAATTTTATTTCTTATTCACAAGGCAACCCTGTCCCCTCAGCACATCTGCCTGTCCCTTCAATAGGATGTGTATACTTAGAGAATTAGTTCCCAGCCCTGTTATCCTTGCAGCCATGTCTCTGGGATATCTACAACATCATATTTGCTCATTTCAATCTGTGCTAAAAGCTCATTTACCTTATTTTATAAACTGTGTGTGTTTAAGTGCAACACCCTCAGTCCTCTGTTGACAGCCACCGTTCTCAAAGTTGTTGCCTTATCTGCTGTGTTAGATTCTGGAGCCTATCTGTATTCTCTGTCCTATTACTTGTTCTGGAAACTTTAATAAACACTATTACTATTGAGCCCTTCTCCACTTTAACTTTTTCCGTAATTTTCCATGCAATTGATCACATCCCTTATTATTTAGTTTAAAGCCCTATTCACAGCCCTTCTTATGCAATTTTTCAGGACTCAGGTGGAACTCATCCAATTGGAATAGCTGCCTCCTTCCCCAGTACTGGTGACAATGACTCTGAATTCAAAATAGTTTCTCCCACACCAATCTTTGATGCATGCATTTACCTCGTTGATCTTGTTGACCCTGTGCCAATTAGCTCGTGGTTCAGATAGTAATCTGGTGATTATTACCTTTTCGTTCTGCTTTCTACCTTAGTCGCTGGCTGCTTGTAATCCCTCAGCAGCACCTTTTTTTCTCCTACCTATATCGTGGGTATCTATATGGAACATGACAACTGGATCTTTCCCCTCCTACTCCAAGTTCCTTTGCAGCCCAGATGAGAGAGCCTGAACTGAAGAAAATCAGGCAGACAACACAGCCTTTGGAATCTCCATCATGGCCACAGAGAACAATGGCTGTTCCACTGATTATACTATTCTGGATTACAACTGCATTTCTCTTTTTTTTTCCTCACTCTTGAATGACTCATGCTGCAGCTCTATGGTCAGTTTGATTACAGTGGGTATGTTTTGACCACTTTTTTAAAAATGTGACATTATAAAAATACAGCAAATTCAGTTAGTTGAATGAGTTGAAAATCTCAATGAATTTTATTCAAATGTGTTGAAACATTACAGGAGACTGTCCTACTCAAGTGTCTAGTTATTAAACTCTCAGGTACTGCTGGATGTTAATTCTGATCTTTCTTTCTTTATTCTTTCATCAGCTGTGGACATGTCTCAAAGCCAGCGTTTGTTGTCCATTCCTAATCATCTTTGAATTGAATGGCTTGCTAAGCCATTTCATGTGGTTAAGCGTGAACCATATTACAAGGCTCTGGAGTCGCAAGGAGCCAAAGATTTCCATTGCTCTGCTCTACATCAAGGATTTCATGGTCAGACCAGTTTTACTGAAGTATTTGAACACTGCTTACAGTATCTGCAATTTGGAGTGTATTGTCTTGCAGGCAGTGAGAGAATTAGGATAAAGAGACAACATTGATCCAACTGGATGCATTTGATCAAGGACAGCAATAATCATAAGTGAGGTTAATCCACATTTAGATTTGGAAAAGTCCATGATAACCTGGGCAAAAAGTTCATAGAATGCTCTTGAGAAAATTTCTTTGAGCAGCACCTTCCGGAACCAACCAGAGAGCAGGTTAGACAAGCTTGCTGCCATGTAATATGACAGAGATAATGAATGTTCTCACAATAAAGGTATGCCTTGGTAGCAGTGATCGCCATATGATTGAGTGTTATTCTCTGTATAAAAGGGAGAAGAGTTTCAGGCAACTATCTGGGCATGAGTGCTGAGATTGTTGAAGTGAACCGGAATGCTAGGATTGAGCATAGATTATCCTTATTTGTTTCCGGGAGGTTAGGCCAGCATTTGTTAATCATCCCTAATTACACAGGTGAAGATGGTGGTGACCTGAAGATTGAAGGTGATGCTGTAAATGGTGATGTTTCCATGCATCTGCCAGGAGGCAGAAGTCATGAATTCAGAATGTGAGGTCTAAGGAACATGGTTGTGTTGCCACAGTACATCTTGCAGATGTTGCACATGGCTACTACTGAACGTGGTGCTAATCAAGCTGACTGATAAGCAGTCAAGCTAACCTGGATGGTGTCAAGCTAACCTAGACTGCTGATGAAGCTGCAATCATCTAGACAAGTGAGTAGGATTCAGTGATAGTAACACCATTTATTTCAAAGGAGTATGGTTAGATTCTGCCTTGTTGGCAATGATCATTGCCTGGCACTGTGCACTAAAAATGTTAGTTATCAGTTACCAGCCCAATTCTTTTGTTATCCAGTACTTGCTGTATGTGGTCACAGTCTGCTTTAGCATCTGAGGAGTTGCGAATGATGCTAAACATTGTGCAATCATCAGTGAATATCCAGTGACTCCAGTGTTTCTTAATATCACAGGAATTGAATTAAATTATCTGAAGATAGTGGGTGGCACGGTGGCACAGTGGTTAGCACTGCTGCCTCACAGCGCCAGAGACCCGGGTTCAATTCCCGCCTCAGGCGACTGACTGTGTGGAATTTGCACATTCTCCCCGTATCTGCGTGGGTTTCCTCCCGCAGTCCAAAGATGTACAGGTCAGGTGAATTGGCCATGCTAAATTGCCCGTAGTGTTAGGTGCAGGGGTAAATGTAGGGGAATGGGTCTGGGTGGGTTGCGCTTCGGCGGGTCGGTGTGGACTTGTTGGGTTGAAGGGCCTGTTTCCACACTGTAAGTATTCTAAAAGGTCTCTTGAATGCTGGGGACCACCGGAAGAGGTTGAGATGGATCATCTACTTGTATCTATCTTCAGCCAGAAGAACCAAGTACTTCAACCTTATCTTTTGCACTGAAGCGCTGAGCTCTTCCATCACTGAAGACAGGGATATGTTTGGAGCCATTTCCTCTGTGAGTTGTTTAATATTCCACTGCCTCATGAAGAGATGTGGTAGGACTACAGAGCTTAAATCTGATTGTTAGTTATAGGGTCTCTATCACCTCCTGCGTATGCTGTTTAGAATGCAAGTAGTCCTGTGTTGTTGCTTCACTTGGTTAACACCTCATTTTTAGGCATGTCTGGTGCTGCTCCTGACATGTCCTCCAGCACTTTCCCTTGAATCTGGGTTGATTCCCGTGGATTGATGGTCATTGTGTGGACTGCTTGCCCATGAAGTTACAGATTGCAGTGGTATACCAAACAACTACTTCTGATGGTCCGCAGTGCCTCATGAATTCCCAGGCACTGGTTGCTCATTCTGTTTTGAAATCTATCCCATCTAGCATGGTGCTAGTACCACAAGCATAATGGAATGGGTCCTCAATGTGTAAATGGGACTTTGTCTCTCCAACACAGTGCAGTGGTCTCTCTTACAGATAGTCATGGACACATGCATCTGTACTGGGCAGATTGGTGAGGATGTGCTTAAGTATCCATTCCCTTTTTGTCTATCCCTTCATGACCTGCCTCAGCCACAGCTGTGATTGGGTGGAAAAAAGAAACTCTGACATGATGAAAATGTTGGTTGTGGAGGGGCAAAGGGAATGGGGTCTGGGGCAAGAAAAGAAAACGTGTCAAGAAGAGGAGTGAATGGCAGAGTGACGATCAGTTTACGACTGAAAGCAAACTCAACTGATAAACAAGACTGAGACTAAAACACGCAAAGAAGGTACAAAAACAGAAATCGCTAGAAAAAGCTCAGCAGGGCTGGCAGCATCTGTGAAGAGAAATCACTCTGACATGATGAAAATATTGGTTGTGGAGGGCCAAAGGGAATGGGGTCTGGGGCAAGAAAAGAAAACGTGTCAAGAAGAGGAGTGAATGGTAGAGTGACGATCAGTTTACGACTGAAAGCAAACTCAACTGATAAACAAGACTGAGACTAAAACACACAAAGAAGGTACAAAAACAGAAATCGCTGGAAAAAGCTCAGCAGGGCTGGCAGCATCTGTGAAGAGAAATCAGAGTTAACATTTTTGGTTGAGTGACCCTTCCTCACAACTGATGGTGGCTTAGAAAAATGAGTGTTTGACATAGTTTGATGGTTTGATCATCTGTTATTATTGATAAGAATATAGAGTGACAATTACTTTAAACCTTTGTGGGATGTATTGAGAGAGGCCTTGTGGTGTGCTGGTTGTGTCCTAACCTCTGGGCTAGAGGCTCTGGTTCAAGAATCCCACCCGTCAAGACTTCTTGTCCCTGGAACATGTGTTTCTAGTGTGGACAAATAGGTAGTGTTGGGGGAGAAGGTGTAAGGGTGAGGAGAGATGAGGGGGTGGGGTGGGGCAAGTGTGGAATGATGGATGAGGGTGCCATGAGTCTGTCAGAGAGCGTGCCTTGAGTCTGTCTGTCACACTACCTGTAAGCATGCTCTGCATGGAGACTGCTGAATGACAAAAGTTGCTCCATTATATTAAACCGAGCCACGAATTTGAATCTAGCCTGTAATTTAAGGGGGAGGAGAACCTGGAGCAACAATTAAAATAATCTCCGATTGAATTCAGTCCAGTTAGATCAACAATATTTGTACTTGTACTTCTTAGTCCTGAAATGTATCCAAATCATCCATAATTAGTTGCAGCATGGTTAAAAAAGTCAAGTGAACTCTTTCGATTTACAAACAGCATCATTTGACCAATGAAATCCACTGAAAAAAACTTGAGTCTCTCAAGAACTCTAGTAACTATAGTCTGGTATTCATTCTCAGGCACCCCCCATGGGAAACATGTTGATATTGATCGTTTCTGTCAGTTCCGAAAAGCTGCCACTTCATATAAACATGTTTTCACATAAGATGTACAGTAGACCATGGCAACATCAACTAAATGCAGTATAAGACTCTGCAATTTACTGAAAAACAGATCTCTGAGTGACCTTGAATGCATGTTTCAGGTGATTTACATTTCAAAGGTATGATCATTTGTCAAACAAAGTCATTCTGTTAGTAGTTTTGATTTGTGCTAACAGGATTTGTATCAGGCTGTATAAGGAGTGCTATTAATATTTATGTAACAAATGATTTGTGCTTAGTACTAGAACTATTAGTTTGTGAATTCTCTTAACCATCTTTCGTTTGTCATTTGCACAAATGATTTGGATGAGAATACAGAAGGTATGTTTAGCAAGTTTGCAGGCGACACCAAAATTGGTGCCAGAGTAGGCAGTGAGGAAGGTTTTCTAAGATTAAACAGGGATCTTGATCAAATGGATGAAGAATGGCAGGTAGAGTTCAATCTGAATAAATGTGAGGCATTTCACTTTGGTACAACAAATAAGGGTAAGGCTTATACAATTAATGATAGGGCAGTATTGTAGAACAGAAGGACCTAGCAGTGCAGGTACATGCTCCTTTGTAGTTTATGTCAATTATAGACAGGGTAGCTAAAAAAGCATTTGGCACACTTGCCTTCATTGGATGTATTATATGGCTTTATTCTAGAAAATTAGTCAAGCTTTAGAAGCACCATATATGCAATTATCCAGCTGTGTACAATGCCTACTGCAGATTGAGAGGAACTTTCTGTAGCTCCATCTGTAATGTTTGTCATATCCACTTACCTGTTGCTTACTGTCACTGTTAAGGCAACAAAAAAACTATACTCCTATTTAACTTCAAGATGTGATGCCTGCGAGACTGAAAAACAAACCATACAAGAAAACATCTGTATCACTTTTAGGCATTCAGTGAATTTTCAAAAGACATTTTCTATTATACCGAATAATAGACTTGTCAACTAATTGAAGTCCCTGGAACTAAAAGACAGTTGCAGCATGGATATGAAATAGCCGAATGGACAGCCAACAGAGAATAGTGGTGACAGCTGAATATTAGTGGTTAACATGTTTATCGGATGGAGGGGTTATGCAATGTGTCCCTCAGAGGCCAGTGCTTGAACAAACATGTTACATTCCCCTTTGAGTCAAAAAATCTTAAAGGAAAAGTATTTTCCACCCACCCCTGACCAAAGCAATTCTTGGACAAACTCCAAATCAACATAAAGCTAAGGAATCCTTGACAGATCAGTGATATTTAGCTCACTGAGTTGAATTTCTCTTTAACTAGTTGATTCAATGGACATATTTTGAGAAACTACAAGCACCCACATATGGCACTATGTGCTGTATCTAGTTTTTCCAGTTGGATCCCTTACTTTTCTCACTTATTGGATCTGTCTTTAGATTGCTTTCCGTGGCAACTGTATTTTATCTGCGTTTCCCAGATATGGTTATAACCAAAATGTCCACTCCTGCAAAGCATCTTTAGCTAAAATCACAGCAATCTTTTTGTTCAGATTAACAAGTAACTCCTTTACATCAGCTCCTTTCACATACCCTGTTACATGGTTCGGATGGCTCTTACAGAACTGAAGCAGGAACATTGGATTTGTCTAATTCACAATCCCTAATCTCCCTGTTTTCAGCTTTGTGCTCTTTATAACTATATTACATTCATGACTGCACATATATGTACTCAAACACACAGTTCCTGTTATATGGGACATTTCTGCCCTACCTCCTTCCATCTGCAGTACTGAACGAGAATTGTGAAATGCTTCATTTGGTAGGGAGCATGAGGAGATGTAATATAAATTAAAGGTTCCATGATAAAGGAGTGCAGAAAATGAAGGATCTGTAGGGTTTCATACACAAGTTTGAGGCAGAAAAATAGATAAGGCTGTTAATAAGGGATTCTTGGTTTTATGAATAGGAGCCCTGAGTATAAACAACTTATGTCAAACCTGTAACAACCTTTGATTAGGTCACAAATGGATTAAATGCTACTATTCTAGGAGCCATACCCGAGGAAGAATGCCCCTGCCCAAAAGAGGGTGGAAAGGAGAATAACATCAAGAAGTTATATGGAGAAAACCCCTAAAGGGATGCTGATGGAATATTTAATGGAGATGTTCCAAATCATGAAGCGTTATGATGAAGTAAGAGATAGGTCCAGTGGAAGGGACGGAATAAGTGACCACCAGATAGTCCAAGAGAAACCGACAAATTGTGCAGGCATCTCTTGGCATTCCTGTCATAACGTAGTAATCTCAGGATCAAGCACAAAAGGGACTGGCAATAAAAATTGTCCCACTCAGCGATGCTCATGACTACATAGGGTAAAAGGAAAAGTGGGGCCAATTAAGGGCGAAAAAGGAGGCGAGG
Source organism: Chiloscyllium plagiosum (assembly GCF_004010195.1). Classification (NCBI taxonomy): domain Eukaryota; kingdom Metazoa; phylum Chordata; class Chondrichthyes; order Orectolobiformes; family Hemiscylliidae; genus Chiloscyllium; species Chiloscyllium plagiosum. The sequence goes on from NC_057712.1 coordinate 35,119,193, forward strand.
GAAAATTTGTAATATTTTTCTTCAGCAAAGACTGAGACGCTACCTAGATAACAGAGGAGGAAGATCAGTCACGTGAACTGTTCAAAATTGATTAGGCAAAAAGTTTGGATAGGTTGTTGTTACTTAAAGTTGATAAGGCACCAGGAGTGGATGAGATACAGAAAAGGATTTTGAAAGTGGCAATTGGGGGCCACTGGCCACACTCTTGCAGTCTTCCCTCAACTTGTAGGAGATGTCAGAAGACTGGAAAATTCCAAGCATTATGGCCTTGTTCAAGAAATATTGGAAAGAAAAGCACAGCAGCTATAGACTAGTCAAATAATTTCAGTTGTGGGGAAGTTTTTGAAACAATTATTCATGATAGAATTAATAGTTCCATAGAGAAAGCTGGATTGATTAGGATGAGGCAGCATAGATTTCTAAAGGGAACATCACATTTAGCCAACTTGTTGCAAATTTTGAAGAAGTAACAGAAACATTGAATGCAGTGTAGTAGATATGGGTTACATGAACATTCAGAAGACATTTGATACAATGCCACACAACAGGCTTGTGAGGAAATTTAAGTCAGGAAATAGAAGTGGTTCGTAGGAACATGGATATAAAATTGGCTGAGTGATAAGCAACTGAAACTAATGGTCAATGGATATTTTTGGAGGGAAGGAACGTTTATCGTGGAGGTGCCAAGGTTCTGATATTGGGACCCTTGCTTCTGCTGACAATATACTAATGATCTGGATTTTGATGTGCAGAGGACAATGTCACTGTCTGAAACATTAGTGGAAGCAGATTTGATAAGACAATTTCACAAAGGAATTAAATACTTGAAGAGAAGAAACTCACAATGCTATGGGAAAAATGGATTCAGTGGATAACTCCACCAAATAGCCAGCATTGGCACGATGAACAAATTGACTTCTCTATTATGTGACTGTAGCATTATACCATTTCAATGGATTCTAGCCCTTACCTATCAAAGTCCTCTTCGACCATGCTATGTGTGACATGAATAGAAAACATTACAGTTTGTTTGTGACTTGCTTGAAGTGGGAAATCAGGGTTAGCCAGCAGAGTGTCAGTGGAGCCTTCCTAGCATCAGCACAGTAACATGCATGAACTAATTGTTCACCTAGTCACTTTACAGAGATGGGATCATAAGGCCCCTTGAGAGCTCTGCTCCAATCAGCAAGTACAGGGCGGTGCAGGTGCTGGGAATTGCTGTGCTACTGAATCTAATCCGAGACAAGGAAATAAATGGAAGATGATAATAGAGAAGGGCTCCCCAGATTTTGGATGTTCTACTGAATGTCTTGATGAAACATGTGGAAAGGAGTGGTTATGGTGGGGTGAGGGGATAACGTATGGGAGGGAAGGCCATGGGAATGGATAAGCACTACAGAGGTCAGTGCCAGAAATATATATCCAAAGATCAAGATAGAGAACTGATTAATGACAATGTCAAGTGATAAATATATGTCAGTGCCTTTATTCTACCAAATATAACATTAGTACCAGCCACTGCTGAATTTATTATGCTCTGCAGCTGTGCAGAGGTGAATTGGCTGTCCTCTTTTTAATCCACTTCAGTTGGCACTAACAAACAATTTAAATTATTTTAGCTTGCAGCTGTATCACATCACAATTGAAATGCAGTACTATTCAATATAAAGGAGTCAGTTATTAGAATTATTTGAGTGGAAGAAAGAAGAATTTTATTACTTACTAACCCTGATAAAAATAATAAAATAAGATGCAAAACATGCCTACAAACACAAGTACAAAGTTTTAGGAAGATAAATGTCTATCACAGAAAGGAGGATCAAAAATAGGCAGTTTAAAAACAAAGTCCTGACTTTCCTTAAATTTTATTTTAACCTTTTGGCCATGGTTATTTAGTTGCTTTATTCTATCCACGGCAATGATAAAATTTGTAGATAATGTTGAATTCTCAGTGAATGGATTTTTTAAGCCAATTTTACCACAGTGTGCTGGTTTATTCAGAGGTTGTGAGAAACAAGGAGACAGAAAGCAAGCCTTCCAGTTCTGTTGTTATGAATCTATTTTCCTTCTCCCTCTCACAAACTTCTCCCTGTGATATTGTTCAGTTGTGAATTACCATGTCTGACTTCATTGCATTTTCAAGTTGAATTATCTACTGGTGACCATTACAAAATGTGTAATTTTCAGAAAGCGACTATTGCCTTCAATGTCGTGCTTTTGAATTTAAAACCTTTATTCCTGATATTCGTTTAGCCGGACCTCTTTTCTGTGCATCTTTATGTTGCTTATTAGAACATGGACATGTACTGGATTATCCCCCTCCTTTTCTGAGTTTTTCTTCAGCTGTCATGAGATATCCTTTACCTTGGCATCAGGCTACAGTCCCTTCAACATTCTCACTCTTGGTTGTAGAGGATTGTTTTCATAATCAATACAGTAAATTTACCATTAAAAACACATTTCCATTCTATTGTATCCTCCTCACCAATACCCCTGCCACTGTACCCAGACAAGCTACTGAACCATAGTCTGCATTGTGGTTGTTCTTCCTGAAATCTTTCTCCCTGATTTACCAAGTAGCCTGTACATTGTACCTTGTGGACAGGATCAGTGTCTCTGGGATTTCCCTCTCAACTTCTCTTAAATTGCTGAAACTCAGCTTCCTATAATTTTAACCATCCTTGTCTGAACTTGAGTTTTATTCAATGGTATAACTACATTCTGGCTAAAACTGTCTAATGACACCTTCCCCTGCCTATATGTCTCGAACATGCACACAAACTCAAGTACAAAGTTTTAAAGAGATGTGTCTAGCACAGAAAGGAGGGTCAAAAATAGGCATGTCTGTCATGCTCACACCCAACCTAATGACTAAACTGTCGAGATTTGAGGCGGTAACATCTCATATAGAATCATAGAGATGTACAGCATGGAAACAGACACTTCGGTCCAACCCGCCCATGCCAACCAGATATCCCAACCCAATCTCGGCTCACCTGCCAGCACCCGGCCCATATCCCTCCAAACCCTTCCTATTCATATACCCATCCAGATGCCCCTTAAATGTTGCAATTGTACCAGCCTCCACCACATCCTCTGGCAGCTCATTCCATACACGTACCACCCTCTGCGTGAAAAAGTTGTCCCTTAGGTCTCTTTTATATCTTTCCCCTTTCACCCTAAACCTATGCACTCTAGTTCTGGACTCTCCGACCCCAGGGAAAAGGCTTTGTCTATTTATCCTATCCATGCCCAACATAATTTTGTAAACCTCTATAAGGTCACCCCTCAGCCTCCGACACTCCAGGGAAAACAGCCCCAGCCTGTTCAGCCTCTCCCTATAGCTCAAATCCCCCAACCCTGACAACATCCTTGTAAATCTTTTCTGAACCCCTTTCAAGTTTCACAACATCTTTCCGATAGGAAGGAGACCAGAATTGCACGCAATATTCCAACAGTGGCCTAACCAATTCCTGTACATGGGTGTATCTGCTTGACACAGACATGCCCTTGCATCCTGCAGTCTAGGCATACAATCTGCACAACCATATTTTAGTAGTTTAATAAATTAAATCTGTGTTCACTGATCATATTGTTATATAAAGTCGTACATTAGTTAAGTTGTAGATTTAATACAGTACTTCCCTGCGCCTTGTTTAACTATGGCCCTTATCTAGAGAAATCAAACTTTAAAACTTAACAGAGAATCTTTTCTTTATTTATCTAACTAATCTCTCTGGATATCAGCTGTCAAGTTCTGCTGTCTCTTTCTCCCATTCACAGACCATTTCTTGTTCTGTAAAAGACCAAAAAAGTACCATTTTTCTCACTGCACTAAATTCCTTCACTCAGTTTCCTGAGTGGGGCACAAATCTGTTTAGTAAACTCTGTTGAGCTTGACTTAATGCTGCTGCAAAACTTGACTACATTTTAGAGGTTGACCCTTAAAATTCCTTCACTTATCAAGTTTGCCAAGTACTATATCTAGCAGTACTCTGCTGAGCTTGATTTCATGCTATTTCCAGTTTGAAATTCCTAACTGGAATAGTGTGAGGAAAATTTCCACTTATTCAGACTTCAGGTTAACTCAGAAAATATCCTGACTTGGAATTATATTGAATGTTTTGCATTCAATGAAATGAGAAGTCTTTTCAACTCTCAGCATAAACACACTACACATATTTTTCAGTTATATTCAGTATAGTTCACTCATGGTGTTTGTACAAAAGCAAAGCAAATGTTTTCTGCTTGTTCTTTGCTTAATGAGCAAACAAAGTTTTATCTTCCTTGGCCAAACAATTAAATTCCAAATGCATCAGAGTAAAATAAATGAATGGCATAGCATAGGCAAGGCATGCCTAAGATCCCAATATGTGTTCCTACACACAGTCTTTTGCCAGGTTTGATGAAGACAATTTATTTAATCCATTGATTTGGGGATGATTGCAGAGATTTGCTCTTTAGCCTTATGCTAGGATTGCACATTAGGAGATTGAGACCTCCATCCAGAGATTGAAATGGAAATTAAATTTCTAAGGCAGAAAATCTCACTGGTAGAGAAACTGCCAGTTACAATGCTATGCATCACAGTATTATCTCTTGGATTATTTTCAAATTCCTAATCATTTTATGAACCAATAATCCTTAAAATGTGTGTGACATTTGGTGAGATCAAAGTCTTTCTATTCTGTTAGGATTATACTCACTGGCATCTCATTTTCTGCTGGCTCAAGTTTATTTCCATGATCCTTGTAACACATTTTGACAAATTACCTGGTCATGAAATGCATGTTGTGTGATTCCATGGTCACGTGGTCTCCCTCTTGTATGTCAGGGTGTGTTGTGGGAAGGACAGTTTTCCTTTGCTTATGGTTTCTCCCCTGCATTTTGTCTCCTTACATGATCTTCCAATGAAATAAAAATATACCTGTACTCATGTGTGGACTAAGCCAGTCACCTACCATTGTTTCTGGTTGGCAAGGCATGAGGGCTAGACAATATTATCAGCAACTCTGAGCAGTGAGCTACAGCAAGTTGTCTACTTGATGTCTAGGATAGATCAGACAGATGCACAGAACTGTCCTTTTCCTGGCTTTGCACTTGTTTAGGTACAAGTCATATTTCCAATCAACCAGATGAATTATTTTCATAACTAGTTCTTCAATATTGCTTTTATGTCTGAATTTGACACACAGTTCAGCATTCCTCTTGATTTTACATCATATTGTTATTTTTGGTTTCTTAACAGAAGGGAAAGTTGCCGTAGTTTTACCAGAACACAAGGCTGCCAGCAACAATCAACGGTGGTTTAACTTGAGGGTCATCACACCTCAGGAAAGAGGACAAGTTGAGAAGGAGAGTCCTTCATGGTAACCTTAGCCACAGGGAATTGAACCCATGCTGTTGACATTGCTCTATATTGCAAACTAGCCATCTACCCACCTGAGCTAGCTGACCCCATTACAGGCTGTGATGGCCTGTGATATATGTTTGATTACAGTGAGATCTCTTGCCCTTTTGTTCACTGCTCGCTTCTGGTCTTTCATCTCAGTTCTGCTTCTTTGACACACCATTTGTTTGCAAGCAACAGGAATGTGCAAAATAATTAATTTTCCCAAAGGATAGAATTGATTGCTTGCTGGTGCCTCATGCTCATTGAACCATAGGAGAAATAAAGTTCTTTGCTTAAAGGTACTATGCTATCTTACTTTGTTTTTTATTGATCAACATTTGACTTATCTCCAGCTCATTTCTGTGTCTTCTGCTTTCCTTGTCAGTAATAAAATTAACCATATCAGCTCCAATGCATCATGATCTATGACAGCTGCTGACAGCAATGAAGTGCAATGTTTAATCATTTCAGCTTGGAATTCACAATCTCAATGGTGCAATTCATTTCTTTTTCACTTTCCATTGTCTTGGCTGAAGAGGAGACTGATCTGCTACCCATTACATTTGTGAGACACAATGAAATAGAGTGAAGTAGATAGTGACTTGGACTGTCGAATAGTCCAAATAAGGTAGTAACAGATAAGCAGCCTGTTGTCTTCATCTTAGCCAGACCGTCAGGACGGAGAATCACTTGCTTCCACTCTGGTTTGAAAGGTTCTGAGATGGCTGATAAACCAAATGCATGATCAGCAAAATCTGCACATACAGTCCAGCTGGTGCTTGAAGGGTTGAGCTGATAGATTGTTTGGGGGTTTGTGCCACCCTCCAATGCCCTACTTCACCATTACATGTCCCTGATGACATGTCTCAATGAGTTCAGAGCTTTGATGTACCTGTATGTCTATAAGACACATATTCATGATTTTATCCCCATACTGTAGCATGTGACTTAAGAGCAAAACAGTCTCAGACTCCATCTTAATTGGGGCTACTTGAAACATGACATGCCGATGGAAACATGCTGATCTCTCTAACTCAACATAGATGCTTGATGAGGAGCAGAGCATTCTGGGGTGTGGGTGGGGTGGAGGGTTAGGGATAGTTTCATCGGATGGCTCACTCCCCCTGTCCCAGAAGGAAAGTTGACAGTCACCTGACATACTCTGAACAAGACTAGTCACAGAAGGCAGGTTAAATGAGTGAACATAATGAATATTCTAGCTGTTAGTGGGAGGAATCCCCACCCTCTGACAGATTGGTCTGAAGTCCTGGGACTGTCAGGGCTCATTAGTGAGTGCTGCCAGGGTTTCAAGCTGTCCCTAAAAGAAGGTCCAAGTAGATCCCAGGGCCCAAATAAATTAAGGCCTCGAGGCTGAGTGTGTTTGTAGGCTTTGGGGAGGTGATATGGAAAGGTGAAAAGGTGCATTTTAACATCCTTGTGCGGAGGAAAGAAGGGAATATACTAACCTATGGGGCAGTGAGTGGTACCTCAATGTGTGAAGGGCACCTTCTGAATATAGTATAACCCCAATTTTTTCCAATACTTCTACAGTACACTTAAAAAAAATGTTGCTCATTACCACCTACCTGTCCCCACCAGCTGTATTACTGCAATGTCCACGGGATGAATGATTTATTTACACTGGGTGGACAGGCGGTTGTTTGTGGACCTGCCCAGTATCTGTACTCAGGAGTGGGTGGGAAGGTGATGGACTGGTCACCTCTCCCTACTTTACATACTCCTCCGCTAATACACATACATGTGCTTTTGTGGCGGCCTGGAATTCCTCTCGGCAGCTTTAGTAGCTATTTTAGTCTATATCAGTCTGGCTCTCCTTGTCATGGCTTCAGTCAGTCGGTGATTCCATGCGGCATTTCCTTAGCACCATGGTGGCTCCGGCCCAGGATTCCAACAGGATGTTAGGTCCTCAAGCCCAGAGCCAGGAAATGGACTAAGTGGACTTTATCTTAAATTCTTAAAAAATGTCTTTATTTCTCTTTATTATATTATCATGGAAGGACTGTTATTCTGAACTTTTTATTTCTTTATTTTGCTAATTTATTACTATGATTTTGTGTTTTTGGAGGTCTGTAATGACAGACCTTTCATTTATTTATGTTTTAAACTTTTTTCCCCTGAGAATTTGAACTCAATAATCTACACCTTGATGCCTAAAATGGTGGCATAAGTAGCAATTTCTAAACTTTTCACTGCACTCATGTGAGTACATGTGACAATAAAGCTAATTCAATTCAATTCAATACATGCTGGGGAGATGTAATATCTCACCGCAGATTCCAATTATACTGTATTCTAATTTGATGATAGTTAGTCTTCTAGGGAGAATGAATCATACTGTTACCCCCAGGTCAAGACTCATTCTAAACGTACATATAATTATAACCTATATCCATAAATACTGCAAAGTAATCAAACTAGTGGAACTTTAGATCCATTTTCAAGTACAGGACATTCTGAACAGTTCCTTTTGATTTGCATAGTGTTTTTTTTTAATGAGGGAATTATTACAGTGAAACAACTGTCGATAGACCCTGGACTTGAATTCCATTGAGGTTTTCCCCATCTGCTGCTAGAGCCTTGGCAGAAGATTAGTTAAATCATTGGGGGGTGATTAGTCAAAGGCTTAAAACCAGCCATTTACATCATTTGGGGATTCCTCCAAGCTCTTATCAAAGCCATGTGTGTTTTCAACAGTTCTGTTAAAAAAAAGTATAGTTGCAACTTAAGTCATTAGGATGTTGCTGCATTTTCAATCTAGCTACATGTTTGAATATAGCTTACATGAAGTCCCTGGATTTAATTTTGCACACAAGAAAAAATAAATCGAATTCTAAACAGTGATTCCGAAATGTTAGCAAAAACATTGAAATTCGCCAGGTTGAAAAGGACATTGATTTATTAGGTACCTTGTAGCAGTAACTTTGGTCATAATATTTTATTCAGGACCGTTTTAGGTAGTAAGTTGTGTCTGTGTTAGATTTGTTTGCTGGCGTTGTCATGTCTGATCTTCACAGTTGAATGAGTAGAATATGTTCTCTGTGACAGGAACCATGACTGATTTTTCTTGCTTATTTAACTTGAGTGTTTGAGTTAGCCATGGGTAGATTTCTGGCAGACAAAGGAGTCAAAAGTCATGATGAGGGGGGGTGCAGACAGGAAAGTGGGGTTCAGACCACAACCAGATCAGTTCTAATTGTATTAAAAGCAGACCAGGCTTGAAAGGACAAAGGTGGATGTCTGCCTCCCTCAGACATGTTGTCTGCCTTGGATTCCTGTGTCTGCAGCTTTTCTGTCTTTTGAAAGAACAAATGGCCTACTCTTGCTCCTCAGTCTTATGTTCCTAAAATGAAACCATTTTCAGAATGCCCAATTCTTTATTCCCTGGTCAAAATATGCCAGAGTGATTTGGGGATTGTTAATGATATTTAGATCAATACTAGATGTATTTATTCAGACATTTTCAAGGAAGAGATAAAGTTGTTGGTTTGAAAAAAGTGACCAAAAGGCTTAGTGAGATGTGTTTCTGGGGCGATGTTCCTCAGATACGTCAGGCATGAAGGTACCAAGGTGAAGCTTTCCACTGTATTGCTGGTTTTAAATGTGTTGAGCTTGAAATGGAACATCTTGTCGAATGGATTGAAGAACATGCTAGAAATGACCATTCAGAGGCTTGTGCTGGGACTTGTTGCCATTTAATTTGCCTGATTGGTTAAAGAGGTTGCAAGGCATTTAAATGCCTATTGCTTGTCCGAATGCCCTCCTTGATGTTTGAATTGCAAAGAGGATAGCTTTAAAACACCTTGATTTTCTGCAACACCTCATCAAGGCTTTACCAACGTTTGAGTGGCATTTAGTCTGGAAATGTTTTAAGATTTCACCTGAACAAGTGCTGTGTGACTCTGCCTTATTGGAATCACCATGAGTGTAGGTGCATATTTAGGTGTAGTAGGAATGTGGAGACATGTGGAGCAACACCAGTTCCTGCAGCTGAAAAAGAAAGGGATTTGTTTAGGGGAAGTGGGGCCAGTGGGGGGAGTGGAGAGAGTGCGCGGTGTGCTGTTGCATGAGGGACCAAGCTGGCACCCTTCTCTCTCATGGACAAACGACATTCTTCGTTATCTATTTGAGGAAACGTTCTTTTAAGATATTATATCTTAGGATGTGGGCATCACTGGCTAGGCCAGCGTTAATTTCCCATCCTGAACTGAACTTGAAGAGTTGGTGGTGAGTTGCCTTCTCGATCTGCGTTGGGAGTTTATACTGATGGGAAGGGAGTTCCAGCACTTTGACACAGGCAGGAGACTGCAATATAGTTCCAAGTCAGTGTGATGTATATCTTGGAGAGGACTTTGTAGGTTAACTCAGAGAAGCTGCATGCCCTCTTATTCAGTTCTTAACCTCACCTGCAACAGGTTGTTGTGTGTCAGGTAAGATACTGCCCACCTTTGTTAGGTGTGGGAATGGGGAGCTCACACATACTGCTCCTGGAAGACTTCATCTAATCACCTCTTGAGAACTAAACCTGCAGATTTCTGCTGCAGCATCTCCAGCTCCGTTGTTTAAGGAGTTACCTTAAACTTCTATCCATCATGACACATGTATGTTCTCATGGTTTTGTAAATAGAACAGATCAGAGATTCACTGGAGTTTAGAACAACGAGAGGGAGTTTCATTGAAACGTATGAATTTTTGGCAGGGTTGGATACAAGGATAATGTTTCCTCTGGCTGCAGGGATTTTCAGAAAAAGGGGTCACAGTCTCAGAATACTGGTAAGCCATTTTGGATTGGGATGAAGAAACATTTCTTCAACAGATGTTGGTGAATCTGTGAAATCCTCTCTTACAGAAGGATATAGAGACAAAGTCTCTGAATATATTTATGAAAAAAATAGATTTCTAGAAACTAAAGGTGTCAATGGACATGTTGAGAGAGCGGGAGTATGATATTGAGATAAAGGATCCGTCATGATTATGTTGAATGGCCTACTCCTGCTTCCATTTTCTGTGTTTTTATGTTAACAACTGAACAACCAAAAATCAGGTGTAAATATTAAACATAGTGACTATTATTATAAGGCAGATTTAAGTTATCATTAAACAAGATATAATTTATTTTTAATGTTTTTAATGATCACTGGTTGATGCTCCATATGAAGGACCCTGCTCTGCCTGACTCTATGGAAATACTGCAGCCATCTGCTAACCCTGCTGGGCCCCTGCAGGATTTCCTTTCACCAGGCCTAATGGGTGGAAAATAATATTGATGTCTGAATAAAATGAAACTAATTGCACTTTTTGTAGCCAATGATCTGGTCACAAAATCAAAGTCTCAGAAATCGAACTACCTGCAACTTCATTATGTGTATATTTGCAGAAAATAGTAGACATTCTCTGTTTTGCATTTGAAGATGCATTGGGAGGCCACTCAATCTGCTTTGCAAATGTGTCAAAGTCTTCCTGAAAACTGTAGTCCGCTGTCTGACAAAATTGTTTTCTAATATTTGTGATATTTAACATCTGGACAACTACCCATTATCCAGGGTCCTCAATCGGATTACACTTATAGTCTCTGGGCCTACGTTTTCAACCAAGACGCCTGCCAACCCACCAAGGACTCCTTCTCCCACCTCCAACACACCCCGTCCACCTGGACATCCCGTGCTGGTCTGCTATCCGCCCTTGACCTCTTCATTTCAAACTGCTGCTGTGACAGCGACCACCTCAACCTGTCTACCCTCCTCACCCACTCCAACTTCCCACCCTCACAATGCACAGCCCTCCACTCCCTCCATTCCAACCCCAACCTCACCATCAAACCTGCAGACAAGGGGTATGCAGTAGTAGTGTGCTACATCAACCTCTACACCGCTGAAGCCAGGTGCCAACTCGTAGACACCTCCTCCTACCACCCCCTTGATTATGATCTCACTTCCCATCACCAAACCATCATCTCCCAGATCATCCTCAACCTCATCACCTCTGGGGTTCTCCCATCCACAGCCTCCAACCTCATTGTCCATGAACTCCGCACTGCCCGATTCTGCCTCCTTCCAAAGATTCACAAGCTTGACTGCCCCAGTCGACCCATTCTCTCAGCTTGCTCCTGTCCCACCGAACTCATCTCTTTCTACCTCGACACCGTCCTGTTCCCTCTTAGCCCAGGAACTCCCCACCTATGTGCGTGACACCACCCATACCCTTCACTTCCTCCAAGATTTTCGTTTCCCCGGCCCCCAACACCTCATCTTCACCATGGACATCCAGTCCTAGTACACATGGATCTGCCATGACGAAGGTCACCAAACCCTCCATTTCTTCCTCTCACACTGACCCAACATGTACCTTTCCACCGACACCCTCATCTGCCTGGCTGAACTGGTCCTCACCCTCAACAGCGTCTCCTTCAAATCCTCCCACTTCCTCCAAACCAAAGGGGTAGCCATGGACACCTGCATGGCACACAGCTATGCCTGCCTGTTTGGAAGGTACGTGGAACAGTCCATCTGCAGTTACACCGGCACCACCTCCAACCTGTTCCTCTGCTACATTGATGACTGTATCGGCGCCTCCCATGAGGAGGTTGAACAGTTCATCAACTTTACTAATACCTTCCACCACAACCTCAAATTTAGCTGCACAATTTCCCTCCCCTTCCTGGACCTCTCCATCACCATCTCTGGCAACCGACTAACCACAGACATCTATTACAAGCCCACCTCCTCCCACCCTACCTCCTGTAAAAACACTATCCCTTATTCCCAATTCCTCCACCTCCGCTGCATCTGTTCCTAGGATAACCAATTCCTCCTCAGAAAGTCCCAGTTGGCCTCCTCCTTCCACGATCACATGGTTGATGATGCCCTCCAGTGCATCTCCTCTACTTCACGCATCACTGCCCTTGAACTCCACCCCTCCCAACACAACAAGGATAGAAGCCCGTGCAAAACCTGTGCCCACACCACCCCCCTCACCTCTCTCCAAGGCCACAAGGGATCCTTCTACATCCATCAGAAATTTACCTGTACCTCTACCAATGTCATCTACTGCATCCGTTGCACCCGATGTGATCTCCTTTACACCAGGGAGACAGGACGCATTCTTGAGGATCGTTTCAGAGAACATCTCTGGCACACCTGCACCCACCAATCCCACTGCCCCAAGGCTGAACACTTCAACTCCTCCTCCCGATCTGTCAAGAACATGCAGGTCCTGGGCCGCCTCCACTGCCAAACCGTTACCACTGACGCCTGGAGGAAGAATGCCTCGTATTCCACCTTGGGACCCTGCAACCACATGGGATAAATGTGGCTTTCAACAGCTTTCTCATTTCCCCTCCCCCTACATTATCCCAGTCCCAAGCCTCCAACTCAGCACCACCCACCTGACCTGTCCATCACTCCCCTCTCTGACCTATCACCTTCTTCCTCAACTTCATCCACATATCACTTTCTCAGCTACTTTCCCCCATCCCCACCCTCCTCCCATTTATCTCTCAGCCCCCCCGCCCACAAGCCTCATTCTAGATGAAGGGCTTATGCCCAAAACATCGATTCTCCTGCTCCTTGGATGCTGCCTGACCAGCAACACACTCTCGTTTCTGATCTCCAGCTTCTGCAGTCCTCACTTTCTTCCACTTCTAACCAGCCAAGATATGTCTTATCAGATTAAGTCTACCAACAAAACCAGTGATGAAAATGACTAGGACATGATTGAGACATGAATTACAAATGTATTTTTAAAGAAAAGGTACACTTGCCTCTTTATGAAGCAAAGAATGGGGACCTCTTCATTATTTTTCTGTGGGGACCAGCATCACACCCTGGAGAAGTACCTTAATCTACATATCTGTGACCTTTCTTCTGAAGCATTCTGAAACCAATACTTCGGTTTCTACCACTGTCAGTCCAACTGGGGAATATGTCATTATTTTGGATTGGACGCAGTAGTGAGGATACTAAGTACACTTATCACATCGAAGTACATTGTGACCTTACACTGAGCCATACATTGTCTTATTCTGAGATCCAATGTCATCTTACACTGAGATCCAACTTGATCTTATACTGAGACCCAACTCAGTCTTACACTGAGTTCCAACTTTATCTTATGTTGAGATCCACTCGGTTTTGCACTGAGATCCAACTAGGTCTTACACTGATGTACATTTCAGCACTTAAATAAGGATATGTTCTTTTAGATATTCAAGGGTTCCTGAAGTAATGCCTTTCCAATCAAATAGATATGTCCCCTTTTTCTGCCTGGATCACAGGCAATCATGCTTTATTATAAGCCAGACCAGATATGCCCTTTTCGAATGTTTTCAGGCAGTTCTGAAATAAATTTTGCTTAGGAGTTGTTTTTTTATGCTTGACCAATGATTAGCCTGTCAAGCGGCCTAACCTTAGTTTCCTTTGATTTTATATCTTTGGTGTATTTTTTTGTAGCACTCCAGATAAACAAGTGAATTTTAATGACGTAGATGTTTCACTGATGCAGTGGTTGTAGCCAGACACCAGACTGATTCTAATCCCTGCTGTTGCAAGAGCTCTAGTTGATCTGTGTACGTAAGTAAATCCCTATATAGTCCTATGACCTGGATAGTCTTGTGGAATCTTCTGCATATTAAAGCACACTTGTATACTTCTTCAAAGAATGGGACTACTTCTCCAACAAGCACTTAAATTCAATTTCCATTCCCATTGAGTTATTTATCAAAACATGTATTTGAACTGATTAAATATTTTTTAATTGAATTGAATTGAATTTATTGTCATGAGTACTGAGGCACAGTGAAAAGCTTTGTCTTGCGAACCATACAGGCAGATCACAGAGCTAAGTAGCATAGAAAAGTAAATAATAGGTAAACAGCAGCAAAAACAATTACACAGGTACAGCAGGTGAATGTTAAGAATTTGTGAGTCCATTCAGTAATTCTAACAACAGTAGGGTCTGCTACCTTCATCCAGTAAGCTGGCTTTGGGGATCAGAGGAGCTTCAAACTTGGGAGTTTAGATAAAACATAGTTAGTGGTAATTTTTTTTAAAAGTAAGCTATTAAGTTTAAAGAGTGTAGAACGATGGTAGGAAATAGAAAACTTAGATCTGCACGCAGGAGCTTGCAAGGAGTTGACCATAGCCAGCACAATCATTTGGTGGTTAACATGTATGAAATAAGTTTTTTGACAAGAGCTTCACAATTGCATAAAACAACATCCTGTCTTTGTTTTGTCTAATTTTTCTAGAATGATGTAACTATTTTACATGAAGTTGTGAGCTAGTAAATTAGATGTATTTAAAATAAGTTAAAATACCTGAATCATGAATCTGGTATAGCCTGACTTTGTAAATATATAACAATTCATGAAAGACATTTTGAAACAAATTATCCCTTAGGCAGTAAATTGATGGAGTGATTCACCCATCCTCTACACATCTCATTAAACCTTCTCCATTAAAAATGGTGAGAAAACATCCCTTATTAATGAGTGGTCTAAAATGAGGGAACCAGCAGTTTGGAATAATATTTAATTTCTGTTAGTTTTACTTAAATCCTGCATCAACTTAGAGAATGAAAATATTTCCTATTGGCAGCTTTAACAAAGACAATAATTTATATTTTAAAACATCTTTAGCTGGAAAGAAAAAAGACAAGCAGGTTGCTTCACAGAGTTGTTATCATGACTACCAATAGTGAGACAGGGAGAGGTTACCCATGAATCCAGAATTAAAGGCTGCAGCACAAAAGAGCTTTTAGTGCTGAAGGAGGTTATAGAGACAGGGAGAGAAAGATCAGGTATAATGATGAAAGGAGGATTGTGTAGAATAGCAGTGTATCTTTTACAAGCTGAAATAATAGGGCTAAGTAAATTATGTTTGGACAAATTTACTCATAACTTATCACTAATTGAAATAACATTGACAATCTAGTCAATCGAAATAAATGTATTATTAAGTTGTGCAAGTGCAAATTTTGTGAAGTTGGTTTCTTTTCTTGTTTTTGACAGTTTATGATGTCAATGATAGTTTCACTTGCTCCATATTATATAATATTACAACAAGGTGATAAACAGAGGAACCAAATCAGCCTTTCTACCTCTGTATTCACAAAACAGTAAAATTAAACTGTTGATGACACTTACATAGTCATTCCAATGGTTTCTAATCAGATTTTTGAATAACCAATCTTAGACTTTGTGAATATTTAATTTCCAGATGCCAGTTTTGTATCTCAAACAAATGACTTAACAATTTATTAAATACACAGTAGCTTTAGCAGAGAGAAAAATAAACATGTCAGTAAGCTGATTAATGTGTGTGTTTTAAATTCAAAACACTTGTTGTTAGTCCCTTTCACACAAAAGAAGGAGAGACAACCAAACACAATTAGTAGATCCATAAAAGTAAATAACAAAACTGGCCAGATATATTTTAATGCCTTTCACGATACATTGTTTAACAGGGATGACTATGGGCTCCTTGGCTGTTTTTACCAGAAACATTGATCAAGGTTGGCTCCTCACTTCACCCAGGTAAAGACAGCAACGATTTTAACTCAGCTTTCTACACTTCTGGATTCTGGAGCTGGTTTACTAAATTAGACAAGGAGCTTTCAAATATTCATTGTGTCTCTCATAAAATGTAGTTAAAAAAAACAACTTTAATTATCATGACACCCTGATAGAGCAATCGACTTCTCCCAAGGCATCAGTTATCATTCATCAACTAACATCTGTTTGAACATGGAGTCACTTCCAGACTTGTTGGAAACAATTGCTGGGACCTGTTCTGGGGCAAGTGGGACCTGTACAAACTGGAGAGGTTACACCTGGACAGGACAGGGACTGATGTCCTTGGGTGGTACATGGTAGAATGGTTGGGGAGTGTTTAAATTAGTGTGGCAGGGGGATGGGAACCTGAATGGTAGGGCAGTAGATGCAGAAATTGAGGAAGAGGTAAAAACCAAGGCAAACATAACTAAGAACCAAATCAGGCAGAAAACACGACTTAGAAAAGAGCAGGGGAGGTGACCTGAAATGCTTATGTTTCAATGTAAGTATAATAGGCAAGGTAGATGAACTCAAAGCTTTGGTTAGTACTTGGAACTATGACATTGTTGCCATTACAGAAACTTGTCTGAAAGAGGGACAAGACTGACAGCTGAATGTCCCAGGATTTAAATATTTCAGGTGTGACAGAAAGGGATATAAAAGGGGTGGGAGAGTTCCATTACTGGTAAAGGAGTATCTCTCAGCTGTACATCAGAGGACTTGTGCAATGAGGCAACCTGGGTAGAACTCAGGAAAAGGAAAGGTGAAATCCCAATCCTGGGGGTATACTACAGGCCTCCCAACAGCCTGTGGGAGATAGAGGAGAGGATATATAGACAGATTTCGAAAAGGTGTAAAAACAGCAGGTTGTTGTGGTAGTTGATTTTAACTTCCCTTAAAATGCTAGGGGCTTGGATGAAGCAAAATTTGTAAGGACCATTCAGGAGGGTCACTTGACACAAAATGGAAACAGTGGGCGGCACGGTGGCACAGTGGTTAGCATTGCTGCCTCACAGTGCCAGAGACCCGGGTTCAATTCCCGCCTCAGGCGACCGACTGTGTGGAGTTTGCACATTCTCCCCGTGTCTGCGTGGGTTTCCTCCGGGTGCTCCGGTTTCCTCCCACACTCCAAAAATGTGCAGGTTAGGTGAATTGGCCATGCTAAATTGCCTGTAGTGTTCGGTGCAGGGGTAAATGTAGGGGAATGGGTCTGGGTGGGTGCGCTTCAGCGGGTCGGTGTGGACTTGTTGGGCCGAAGGGCCTGTTTCCACACTGTAAGTAATCTAATCTAATCTAGTCCAACCAGGGAAGGGTTCATACTGGACCTGGTTTTGGGAAATTAACCTGGCCAGGTGAGTGAAGTTTCAGTGGGGGAGCATTTTGGGAGGAAAGACTATAATACCGTGAGCTTTAAGATACTCAGAGATAGGGAAAACAGCAGCCCTCGGGTGAAGGTGTTAAAGTGGGGGAAGGTGAATTACAACAATATCAAGCAGCGACTGAAGAATGTTGACTGGAGGCAGATGTTTGAGGGTAAATCCACGCCAGACATATGGGAGTATTTCAAACAGCAGTTGACAAGAATTCAGGAGTGGCACATTCCTGCGAGAATAGATATAGCAAGTTACATGCACATTAGATGACCAGGGATGTTATGAGCTTGGTTAAAAAGAAAAAGGAAGCATGTGTAAGGTCTAGGAAGATGGGCACTGGTGAAGCCCTTGAAAAATATAAAGAAAATAGGAAAGAATTTAAACAAAGAACTAGAAGGGCTAAATGGGGTCATGAAAAACCATTAGCAAACAGGATTAAGAGAATCCCAAAGCTTTTTATACCCAGAGAAAAAGCAAGAGGGTAGCCAGGGCAGACTGGTATAAAAGGTGAAGCCACATGGTATCAGGACTGAGCTGGTCAGATGGATAGAGAACTGGCTTAGTCATAGGAGACAGAGGGTAGTGGTGGAAGATGCTCTTCAGAATGAAGGGTTGTGACTAGTGGTGTTCCACAGTTCATGTCTCCATAAATGATTTGGCCCACTGAAGGACAAAGGAGGGAATCTATATGTGGAGCCAGAAGAGGTAGGTGAGATCCTAAATGAATACTTTGTGTCAGTATTCACCAAAGAGAAGGAATTGGTGGAGAACAATCTCAGGGAAGAGAGTATCGAATTTCTAAGCCAGAGTTGCTATTAAAAAGGAAGAGGCATCGTGTGTCTTAAAAAGTATTAAGGTTGATAGGTCCCCAGGTCCTGATGGGATCTATCTCTGAATATTGAGGGAAGCAAGACAACAAATTGTTGGATCATTGACAGACATCTTTGTATCCTCTTTGGCCACAGGTGAGCTCCCAGGGGACTGGAAAATAGCCAGTGTTGTCTCTTAGTTTAAGAAGGGTAACAGTGATAATCCAGGGAATTACAGGCCTGTGAGTCTCATGTTGGTGGTTGGAAAATTATCGGAAAAGATTCTCAGGGACAAGATCGATATGCATTTAGAAGCGAATGGACTTATTATTGATAGACAGCATGGGTTTGAACGGGAGAGGACGTGCCTCACTAACTTCGAGTTTTTTGAGGAGGGGATGAAGATGTTTGATGAGGGAAAACCGGTTGATGTCTACATGGACTTCAATAAAAACTTTGACAAGGCCCCTCATGGCAGACTGGTACAAAAGGTGAAGTCACGTAGTATCCGGTTTGAGCTGGCAAGATGGATAGAGAACTGACTTAGTCAAGGAAGACAGGGGGTAGCGGTGGAAGGATGCTTTTCGGAATGGTGGGTTGTGACTAGTGGTGTTCCACAGAGATCAGTGCTGGGACTCTGCTGTTCATGTCTACACAAATGATTTGGAGGAAAATATAGCTAGTCTAATCAGTAAGTTTGCAGATGATACAAAGATTGATGGAGTTGTGAATAGTGAGATGGATTGTCAGAAGATACAACAGGATATAAATCAGTTGGAGGCATGGGCAGAAAAATGGCAGATGGTGTTTAATCTGGACAAATGTGAGGTGATGCATTTTGGAATGTCAAGTACAGATGGAAATTATACAGTGAATGTCAGAACCCTTAGGAGTATTGATGTGCAGAGGGATCAGGTATGCAGGTCCATAGATCACTGAAGATGGCAGTGCAGGTAGATAAGGTAGTGAAAAAGGCCTATGGCATGCCAACCTTCATTGGAAAGGGCTTATAAGGATAGACAAGTTATGGTGCAGCTTTATAGAACTTTAGTTGGGCCACACTTGGAATATTGTGTACAGTTCTGGTCACCAAAGTAACAGAAGGATGTGGCTGCTTTGGAGAGGGTATGGAAAAGGTTTACCAGGATGTCGCCTGGTATGGGGGATTTTAGCTATGAAGAAAGGTTGGATAAACTGGGTTTGTTTTCCCTGGAATGCAAGAGGTTGAAGGGGCGATCTGATAGAAGTTTAGAAGATTGTGAATGACATGGATAAAGTGGAAAGTATGAGGCTTTTTTCCAGGGTGGAAGGGCGAATTACTAGGGGACACAGGTTCAAGATGTGGCGGGGGGGGAAGTTTAAAAGAGACATGTAAGGCAAATTTTTCACACAAAGGGTGATGAGTGTCTGGAATGCACTGCCAGATTAGGTGGTGGAAGCAGACACAACATCAGCATTCAAGAAGCACCTGGATGAATGCATAAAGAGGAAGGGAACAGTGGGATATGGATCCTGTAAGTGGAGGCAGTTATAGTACAGAAGGGCAAAATGTGTTGGCACAGGCTTGGAGGGCTGAAGGGCCTGTTCTTGTTTTATACTCTTCTTTTTTTCACTTCCCAGGTACCTATTTCATTAATAGCCAACTTCTGCAACCTGTTTAAACACAGGTTTAAACACAGATACTGCTCTTTCTGGGTCTCTG
Organism: Chiloscyllium plagiosum; assembly: GCF_004010195.1. Taxonomy (NCBI): domain Eukaryota; kingdom Metazoa; phylum Chordata; class Chondrichthyes; order Orectolobiformes; family Hemiscylliidae; genus Chiloscyllium; species Chiloscyllium plagiosum. The sequence goes on from NC_057712.1 coordinate 35,139,036, forward strand.
TGTCTGCTAGAATGTTTTAAATTAAAGTTCAGCCTGCAATTAGCCTCCAGGCTCAACCTCACAAACAAATAAAGTTTGCTTGTTTTGTTCTCTTGTTTTTTGTGGTTTTATTATCTTTCAAGGCATCGAGGGTCAAGGACAAGATGTAATACAATAACAAACTTTAATTTATATAATACCTTTAATGCAGGCAAATATTCAAAAGTTTTTAAGTAAAATATAAAGAAGACACAGAACACACGTTGGGGATCTGGGAGATGTGGGTAAAAAGGTAGTTTCTGTGAAGGTGTTTAAGTGAGCTGAGCTGGAATGGTGAAGGGAGACAGTTCCCAAGTATGGATGAGTCTGATGTGTTGGAACAAGATTGAATTACCAAAATCATGGTCATCAACCATTACATGCTCAGTTTACTTTAATATTTCAGATCTTGAGAAGGAAATTCAACATAGATTTACTGTTATTATGGTGGTACCTGCTTCAGTTTGACATAGGTACAGATGTAGGCCAGCTCAGCACTGTCCTCATGACCTGTCCCTGCCAATCTCCCTTCCCACCTATCCGCTCCACCCTCCTCTCTGACCTATCACCTCCATCCCCGCCCCCATTCACCTACTGTACTCTTTGCTACGTTCTCCTCAGTCTCCCCCCATTTATCTCTCCATCCTGAAGGCTTCCTGCCTCTATTCCTGATGAAGGGTTTTTGCCTGAAACGTCGATTTTCCTGCTCCTCAGATACTGCCTGATCTGCTGTGCTTTTCCAGCACCACTATGTTCTAAGCAGGTGTAGGCCACTCAGCCAATGGAATCCGGTTGATGTGAATCCTCGATTCCACTTGTCCTTTCTTTATTGCTTCATGAGATGTGGGTGTCACTGGCAAGTCACACAAAAATCATCATAGGAACCTAAATGCTGCATCTTCCAAGTTGCTTGCAGGAATTCCTTTAATGACTGCCCAGTTAGCCAGTCATGATTTGGAGATGCCGGGGTTGGACTGGGGTGTACAAAGTTAAAAATCACACTATAGTCCAACAGGTTTAATTGGAAGCACATTAGCTTTCGGAGTGCCACTCCTTCATCAGTGACAATCTCCGAAAGCTAGGGTGCTTCCAATTAAACTTGTTGGACTATAACCTGGTGTTGTGTGATTTTTTAACAGTTAGACAGTTTTCTACTCAGTATCAATGAGTGTAGTATGTACTGCTTATTGGCATTTCAAAATTATATTTCTGAGCCACTCGTGATGTGAAATTTACCACAATGCCAGATATTGCTGGGTGCTGGGTGCCAAATGGTGTTCCATTGGCTCCAACAGTGAGTAACTTGTGGCTCCATGGAATAATATATTTTTGACCTGTGCTTAGAAATTTTGTATTTTTCCAAAGCCTTTTGATCTATTTGGCTGGGTATTTTTTTCAACATCACTCCAGAAGATGATATTTGTGATTATAACGTGTCATGTTCCATAAGCAATAATGAGCTACAGCCTAATTATTAAATTGAATAATTCTGAAGCATGCGAAATAGGTTATCTTCCATTTAATTATCCACTCGGTGTATGAACTTGTACAAGATTAAAATGTTGATGTGTCTCTCATTGCCATTTGTATTGACAACTCTGTTCAATTGAATATGTCTGTTTGCATAAACTCACTTGATGTTAAATATTCACTTTTCAAAGTAACTCCAATGCTGTTTAATTATGTATGAAGTTTCTATGATCAGATTTTAACAAGTATGATATTTTACACACAAAATTTCTATTGTAGCTTGCTAATCCATTCCTTGAGAAGTACAAGCCATAGAGGTTTACTAAACACAGGAAAGTGTAATTTGTGAGCCTTTCTTCCATGAATTTCACGTTTCCATGTGGTCATTTCGCATTACAACAATGACCACACTTCAAAAATATTTCACTGACTATAGGGCACTTTAGGATACCCAGAAGGTCACAAATGTAAGTTGTTTAGTTCATATAGTGACCAAGAAAGCTCCTGATGTGACAGTATTATGGCTTTAAGAGGTGCATTTTGTCCTGTTTTTTTATGAAGAAAGGTTGAGACAGATGTGCCAAGTGGTCTGTTCCAAGCCAATAAAGTAAACAGCTTGTGAGGCCTTAGGGGTTTTTTTGAAAGTTGGAAAAATAGAAGCAGCTTGAATGGGTGGAGTCAGGTTCCCACAGAACCAGGACTTTAGTTTTCAGCAGACATTGGGGTTTGGAAGTTGGCTGTGGAAGCTGTCTCTCTCTCTCTCTCTCTCTCTCTCTCTCTCTCTCTCTCTCTCTCTCCATTACAAATAAAAGCTTCCATTCTCTTTCTGCTGCCAGAATTGTATGTGAGACAATCTATTTTACTGACTTTGCCTTAGACAAAGATATATTTATTGAATATTACTGTATTGGAACATTTGCTGTTTAATAGTTAAATAATCTATTATTCTGTTAAGTTTTCCACAAGAGTTAAAGTTAAATCAATTGCTTTTTCTTTTGTTTGTATTTTAATTGTAGAGTAAGAATAAAGTGCATTTTGCTTAAAGTCGAGTAGTGTAACCCATTGAATTACATCTGGAACACTTCACCATACACTTGCCTTTAAATAAGAAACAAATTAAGGTCTAGGCTATTGCTTTGATATGTTTGAAAGGCGTTTTGTGTTGTCCATAACACTGAGATCTCTTTTCTTTCCTCTGTGCCTTATAAGCAGAAGGAAACCAAACAAAGTTAGGTCTCCTAATTTCCTTGAGGTTGCTGCCAGCTTCGTGCCCAAGTTGTAAGTTGGAGAATGGTCAAGGCCCTATAAAATTTCAAGATCTACAAATGTATCTACGTTTTATTATGATATATTGTCAAGTGTGCTTTTGTATTTTCTGCTTGGCTCTGTGTGCTCCAAACCAATAGTTTGAGTATCAGCATTCTACACACTGCACCTACCTTGTGGTGCTACAACTGACCTTGTTTACCTGTCACATTCTATCAGCTCTTTTGTTTTCTCCTCCAGCTCCTATCATCACCACCGTCCTGGTTCCCGCTGACTGAAACCATGGTGCCACATTGCTTCTGGTGCTATATTACTAAAAAGCTTTACATCTGTCTCATTCAATTTCCTTGTCTATCTAACTTCGACATGTCACTAATGCTGGGTTCCACTAGCACTGAATAATTAAGCAAATGCAAGCTGTTCCACCTCATTTATAATTGTACAATTTGAAACAGATTTTCCATGCTAGTGACATTATAGCTCAAATGTGTAAGAAATACCTCTCTAAGTGAGGGCTAGCATTAAACAGCAATATGTTTCCGTGATATTTTACTGGAATTGCTGGAATGTATTATTTTAATCTGTCCGATTTCAGACACTGGGGTGTACACATACTGTCAGTCCATCTGAGGAGCCAATCAGGGGATACTGTAATATGTAACTGAATCATTTGTTAAGCTTCAGCTAAGCTAAAAGTGTGCGAAACAAATCATAAAATTGAGCTGTACCACACATCATATTGTCAACTAATGAAGATGAAGCAGCAAGCAAATTAAAGCCTATATCAATGCAAGAGCTTTGTGTTGATTAGATACAGTAACTGAGCAGGAGACATCTCAGCATTGTCTGTAGAGGATGACAGGCACAACAGAAAGCTACAGAGGTCATGATCAAGATGTGCAGTCCTGCAGAAAATGAGCAAAAGTCTGTGCACACCTATCAAAGAACAATGAACGTTAATGTGAATTCTCAGTATCGGCCAGACATGAAAATAAATGACAAGCTATTTTCCAAAATGACCGTCTGCACAGTGAGTACTGGCAATGCAGATTCATACAGCACAGAAACAGATCCTTGCATCCAACCAGTTCATGCTCACCATAACCCCAAACTATATTAGCTCAACCTGACCACGCTTGATTAGATTAGATTAGATTAGATTCCCTACAGTGTGAAAACAGGCCCTTCAGCCCAACCAGTCCACACCAACGAGTAACCCACCCAGACCCATTTCCCTCTGACTAATGCACCTAACACTATGGGCAATTTAGCATGGCCTGCACATCTTTGGACTGTGGGAGGAAACCGGAGCACCCGAAGGAAAACCATGCAGACACGGGGAGAATGTGCAAACTCCACACAGACAGTCGCCAGAGGCTGGAACTGAACCTGAGACCCTGGTGCTGTGAGGCAGCAGTGCTAACCACTGCTTCCAAACATTTCATATTCCTCGCTCTCTTCTCCACCACCCCCCCATCTCGAGTGCCCAGGGACAGCCTCTCATCTGGTATGGGGCAGTATAGCCATCGTCCTCTCCCTCCCCAGCCAGCCTTTTGTCTTTGCATGTGCTCCCACCCGATTCAGTTGCTTGCAAACCCCTCCCTGACCCAGACTGTTCCCGCTTGAGGACCCCACTGTTGGCCTGGGAGTGGAGACTTGGGACCCTCAGAGGATCGATTCAAAGTTGCTCCTGCCTTGATTCGGGGAGGAGCTGTGCTCTCCATTGCATTCCATTATCCCGAAGGCTAGGTCCCACTCACAGAGAGAGAGGTGTCTATTCGTTGAAGAAATCCACCATTATGCACCCCCTCCCCTCCAAAACCAGGCTGTTAGCATTGATGGTGGTTCTCACCAAGAGTTGACCTCTTTCCCACTTGACCTTTTGCAGGTCAGGTGGTGATAGGTGTGCTAAGGTGGGGGGAGGGTCGAACTGAAAGACAAGGTGAGGTATAACCCTGGGGTCTTGCTTGGTTTTTTCCCTTGGGAGACAGATCCCAATATCTCCTGAAATCCTAACAGCACTCATGCGAGAGAGAGAGAGAGAGACAGAGAGAGAGAGAAATGGGATATCCTCAGCGATGGCAAAGCAGCTGAGATCCCAGAGACCATGATCAGAACAGAGTCAGTCTTTGATTTGGCTTTGCCGAGAGCAGTGAGGATGGGGAAGTCCTCCTTCTGAAGAGCTAGTGGGGGGTTTGCTGGGAGCACTTGGTTTTAAACTCATTCTCATTTTGGCCCACAATTTAGGGAAAAAAGCATACAAAAATAAAGGTTTTTTACCTCTGTTTAGGAAATGATTTTTTTTGATGAAATTCACAAAGTGGAATGTTTTTTTTCAATACCCATATGGTCTACAGAATCCCTACAGTGTGGAAATCCACACCGACCCTCCAGAGAGTAACCCACTCAGACCCATTCCCCCACATTTACCCCAGACGAATGCACCCAACCTACACATCTCTGAACACTATGGCTAATTCACCCTATTCTCCACATGTTTGGACTGTGGGAGGAAACTGCAACACCCTGTGCACAGACACAGGGAGAATGTGCAAATTCCACACAGACAGTTGCCTGGGGCTAGAATCAGACCCAGGTCCCTGGCTCTGTAAGGCAGCAATGCTAATCACTGAGCCACCGTGCTGTCCATAAGAAATTAGGGCTCATTCGGGATTTGAACACGGGACCTCTTGCATGTCTGCACTGTAGAAGACCCAAAGCAAGATTCATACCCCTAGTCACGTGCCACAAAGTAGAATTTTTTTTTGTTTTTTTTTGTCCTTTTGATTGTATGGGGTAAAAGTGATATATCCAAGAGGGTCATTTACTCCTCCATAATCTCTTCACTCCCTTTGACCTCCAACTTGTAAGAAAGGCGTTGATCTTTGCAGAAGCATTTGACATAGTGTACAGACCACGGTGGTTCAAGGAGGCAGCTCACTACCTGGTTGAGCGTTGGGGAGGTGGTGGTGGCAAATAGGGATGGGTAATAAATGCTGGGCCCAACCAGCTACGTCCACGTCCCATGAATGAGTTTTTAAAAAAAGCTAAGATAAAACCGTTGATTATCACCCATTGAAGTTTGTGGAGAAATTTAATGACAAAAAAATCCAGACTGTTTAAATGGAACTTGTTGTTACTGCCGTTCAGTTTGAAAATTGTGCATGTGGCAGGTCAAGAAAATGTGATTGCTGACACATTGAAGAGAATTGGATGAGAAATGGAGGCATTTGGTGGCACGAGTAAACGGAGTGAAACAGAATGTTGTAGTGCATGTTTGCATGTTTATGGTCAATGTAATGTATATGGGTGTTGAAATGTACTAACAGTGTACGATTAATGAGTTTTAAAATGAAGCCATCTTTGGATATTGATGGTTCATCATTTTTAAGAGAGGCAGTGTGACGATGCTGCTCCTTTAACAATGTTAGGTTGTCCTTGGGCTTTTTTCAGAGGGGTTGTAAATGCATAGATACCGATTTGTCTTGTTTGTATGGATTTTAGGGTCAATTTGATTAGAGCTAACAGATAATGCATCAGGCAAAATGCTTTCAAGTTTTGAAAAAACACACATGTACATTGAAAGAGGAGTGTCCAGTTGTCCCAGCTCAGCTTTTCTCTGGCTTAGTTTGGTTTGGTATTAGCAAGCAGTCAGTTTTTGAGGCTGCTTGTCAAAGAAACAGCTCCATACTGACCCTCCCTCTCTCTGACATCTCTCCTGTAAGAATCTGTGTTTGATTTTACCTTTCTTTGCCAAGGGAATGTTTATGGGGGTGTTGCAAATATAAGGAACAGCATCATGAAGTTGCTTTTGAGTCGATTAGGTTTTTAAATAGTTATGTTATTCTAAATTTGGTTTTCTTCTGTTCATGTGTAAATAATTTCTGTTTTACTGGGCCAACTGCATCACTCCTGGAATGTCCACTATACACCTGCTTAAAAGTTAGAGTCTGGGCTACCTTCTTGAAATGTTTTGAGGGGGTCTGGCCTGGACCATAACAATGAATGCTGGTGGACTATTAAATAACTCACTGAAGAAGGAGAAGACTCTACAAGTATCCCCATCCTCTATACTGGGGGACACTAATACATCAATGCAAAAGAAAAGGCTGAAACATTTCCAAAAATCTTTCTCCAGAAGAGTTAAGTGGATGGTGCATTCCAGCCTCCTCCAGTGGTCCCTTGCATCATAAATGCCTACGTTCATTGAATTCGATTCTCCCATGTGATATCGAGAAATGGTTGGAGGGATTGGATACTGCAAAGGCTGTGGGCCTGTTCCAGTGCCATTACATTGCCCAAGTATGTCCTCTACACAAAAAGCAGGACAAATCCAATCTGGCTAATTACCTTTGCATCCATCTACCCTAAATCATCGATAAAGTGATGGAAAGTATCTTCAACAGTGCTACCAAGAAGCACCTGTTCAGCAATAACCTGTGCAGTGACACCCAGTTTGGGTTCCACAAGGGCCAGTCAACTCCTAACGTCATCATAGCCTTTGTTCAAACATAGACAGAAGAGCTGAATTCCAGAGGTGAGGTGATAGAGACAGTCCTTGACATCAAGGCTGCATTGGACCAAATGTGGCATCAAAGAACCCTAGCAATAACAGAGTTGAAAGGAATATAGGGACAAACTCTCTACTGGTTGATCATAAGACCAAAACGTACAGGAGCAGACTAGGCCATTCAGCCCATTGAGTCTGCTCCACCATTTGATCATGGCTGATATGTTTCTCAGCCCCATTCTCCCGACTTCTTCCCATAATCCATAATCCCCTTCCCAAACAAGAACCTATCTATCTCTGTCTTGAATACACTCAAAGACTTGGCCTTCATAGTCCTCAACGACAATGGGTTCCACAAATTAATTACCTTCTGACTGAAGACATTTCTCCTCATTTTAGTTCTAAAGAGTTGTCCCTTTACTCTCTCGCTGTGCCCTCCATTCTGAGTCTTTCCTATTAGTAGAAACATCTTCTCCATGTCCACTCTATGCAGACCTTTGAGTAAGTTCTATAAGACTCAGATCCCCTCTCATCCTTCTAATCTCCAAAGAGTACAGAACCAGAGTCCTCATTCGTCCCGCATATGACAAGGCTTTCATCCCTGGGATCATTCTTGTAAACCTTCTCTGGACTGCCTCCAGCACCAGTGCATCTTTTCTTAGATTCAGGGCCCAAATCTGTTCACAATATTCTAAATTTATTCTGACCAGAACTTTAAACAACCTCAGCAGTACATCTCTGCTCTTTTATTCTATCCCTCTTGAAATGAATGCTAAAATTGTGTTTGCATTCTTAATTGCCAACTGAACCTGCATGTTAACCTTAAAAGAATGCTGAACAAGGAATTCCAAGTCCCTTCTGATTTCCAAAGCCTTTCTCCATATAGAAAATAGTCTACGCCTCCATTCTTCCTACCAAAGTGCAAACCACACTTTCCCACATTGTATTCCATCTGCTATTTCTTTGCCCACTTAACTAGCCTGTCCAATTCCTTATGCAGTCTGTGTGTTTCCTCAACACTATCTGTGCTTTCACCTGTCCTTTTGTCATATGCAAACTTAGCAACAATTTCCTAAACTTGAAGCAGAAAGGCAGGCCTCCCATCAGGATACAAAAGCACAATCCACCAACCTGGACTTTGCTTCAAGCACATGGGCTAGGCGCCTAAGGAAAATCCTGCTTTCTCCACAATCTCTATAAAGAGTTACACTGGGATTCCAAAGAGAACATAGGGCTATTAGGATTACAATTTTCTGACCAATACTTGCTATCATTGACTGACAGGGACATCACTTTAAAACTTCTCTGAAAGGAAGCACAGATGCAGGCAAGGAAGGTCAATGATTTTTAGCAATGGATTTCTTGACAGCAGAAGACCCAGTTGTTACTGACTGGAAGTCTGGCAGTTATTAGCTGTCCTGCCTTATACTGTTTTCTGAGCGAAATAATAATTCTGTTGTTTTCTTTGGAAATGATAGCTCCATCTTTAAAATAATATTTTGAATGTATTGAACATTTAATTACAATTATTCCAAAGAAAATATTTTAAACTGAATCATTACTTACAGGGTTGTTTGATAAGGAACTGTGTTTTTATGGCTCAGTAAATGTTTTCATTTCATGTTTTTGTAAAACAAGTTCCTGCATTCTAAAAAGGTCAGCCACATAGAACAAGGATTATCCTTCAATAAATAACCCACACAGCTTAACTTGTGACATTTCATTCGAACTTCTAATAAACATGATAAAGTACTGCTAAAAGTGGTCAGACAGTCTGACGTCAGCCCTATTTGATAAGGGAGACCAGACATATTCAGATCCGAGCAAAGGCTTGAATACTGAAATAAAAACAGAGATGTTGGAAATACTCAGCAGTAGTTCTGACCATAGGTCACTGATTTGAAACATTGTGGCTCCCATTTTCTGAGCAGAGGCAACGATTATCCAATCGCTGCTGCTCTTGAAAATCCTTATGCCTCTGCATATTCCTACCAAGATTGTTGGAGCCCACGCTGCCACAGAAACGCACAGTTCTCGAGGATCTCTTAGAATGCAGGACTTGGCCCCTTTTCCCAGCACCATCTGGTATGTGGAAAGTTTAAGGCCTGCTCTTAGTATTAGTGACTGGGCAGCTGGTAACTTTGGTGAGTGGGTTGTTTATAGGTAAGTGGTAAGATGGATAGGTGGGAAGGTGCATAGGTAGGTAGGGGGATACTCAGGTGAGAAAGGCAGTTGAGCAAGGTTGTGGTAGTTGCTGTATCAGCTTAGAGAAGCTCTGGGGGGTTGGTTAGATGGTTGGGTGAGTCCTTGAGTTGTATGGGGAGCAGTCGAGTGGTCGGGTAGGGTAGTCAGGTCTAGCTGGGTCAAATAATTAGTTAAGTGGTCAGAGCTAGTCAGACCAGGTCAGAAGGGTACTTAGGTAACTGGTGGTTGGGCTGTGGGAGTCATCGGATTGTCGGAGGGATAATCATGGCAGGTTTTGAGGGTTTTGGGTTGAGCTGGATAGTCAGGTGGATATGGAGAGTAGCTAGGGATGTATCACCTGGAGTAATAGTCAGGGTTTACCCAGGTAGTAGGCTGCATTTTAATTTGTCTAGCATTTCCTGGATAACTGACCAGGAAAGTATATTGGAACTGTCCCATGTCTCCAACTGTAACACAGAGTCAGAGATGTTTATTAAAGTTCAGCATCAGCAAATTATTGAGAGTCATCGAGTCATAGAGATTGGCAGCACAGAAAAAGACCTTTTGACCCATGGAGTCTGACCATCTGACCACCGACTGCTCCCCATACAACTTAAGGACTCATCCAACCATCTAACTAACCCCCCCCCCCCAAAACAATCACCGAACCATTCTAATCTCATTTCCCAGCACTTAGCTCATATCTTGACATCACAAATGTATTAAATATTACATTTCATATTAAATGTTATGAAGTTTTCTGCAGATTTAGTTTTGACAGTGAGTTCCAGCTTCCAACCATTCTCTTGCTGAATGTTTCTTTCCTCATATCCCCTCCAAACCTTTTGCCTCTTACCTGAAATCACCGTGGTCATTGATTTCTCCACCAAAGGGAAAAGTTCTTTCCTGTCTACCATTTCTACATTTACACATATTACCCAGATTTCAGGCCATCATAGATAGCATGCAGAGAGCTATTTATGTCTTTTTACACCCTGCAGATCTCCTTGAAGCACAACTGCTTTGATATCAATGACGGGATGGAGTTTGCTACAAATTATTCAAAGTTGCAAACGTCCATTAAGCTTCATCATGCTTTGAGTCTCAATGCTTCAGTGATGAGCAGCGCAGTACCAGAGAAGGAAAGCAAGAACAAATCCTGCACTCTGAATCCCATCACCAGTTGGGATGTCTTGTCCCTTCCGTAGGTCAACAGTTGACCTGATCAGTTGCATGAAGCCCTATAGTAGAAACCCAAGATCCTGAGTAGACATCATTCATTAACTCGAGGGACAGCTAACTTTAATGATCGTTGCACTATGGCATACATACCTGAAAGGTAGGATTATATCCTTGAATGTGTAGATTTTCTACCCCAGAAAATCATTTAGTTGAGTCCATGTATTTGCCAATATACTCCAGCAGCTTTGTGTAAAGTTGCTTCATTATCATGATAAGCTCCATCCAGTCCAGGAAGAACCATAGGCTATTTTGTTAATTGGCTATATTGCTCGATGGACACCACACCATATCAGTGCTGGACAAGACAAAGTAGACTTCTATTAATTACCTCAGCTGGTACAGGGATTTTATTCTACATCACTGATTTCAGTGTAAAAAGAAAGACAAAGAACTATGGATGCTCGAAATCTAAAGCAAACAAAAACATAAACTGCTGAAGAAACTCAGCGGGTCTGGCAGCATCTGTGGAGAGAAAGCAGAGTCAACATTTTGGATCTGGTGATCCCAGTTCTGAAGAAGGGTCACTGAACCTGAAATGTTGACTTTGCTTTCTCTCCACAGATGCAGCCAGATCTGCTGAGTTTCTCCATCAATTTCTGCTTTGTTTGTCTCTGATATCAGTCTTCAGCATACTCCAGTCATTGAACTAGCTGAGCTCACTAACCTCATTACGAGCTACTCTAACAATGTTTGTAAAATCATCAGTGAACGTGTTCAGTGGTGATGTTAACTCCTTCCTGCCTAGATAATTGTCTAATTTCTTGCAATATTATTAAATATGACCTAAAAAAAATCTTGACTTTATGGCGCTGTGAGGCAGCAGTGCTAACCACTGTGCCACCGTGCCGCCCACAAACTCTAACAATGTTTGTAAAATCATCAGTGAACGTGTTCAGTGGTGATGTTAACTCCTCCTTCCTGCCTAGATAATTGTCTAATTTCTTGCAATATTATTAAATATGACCTAAAAAAAATCTTGACTTTATTTTCCTGTTTGGCATTCTCTTTCAAAGCCTTGGAAGAATACAGGCTTGTTGAGATGTTAATTTTATACAGCTGCAGAACATTCTCAAGGGGGAGGGTGAGAAACCAGAAGTCATTGTGTACATTGGCCCAAATGACACAGGTAGAAATAGGGATGAGGTCCTGCAGAGTGATGGAAGGATGGGAGGGGGATTTGCATTTCTGATAAGGCAAGTATTACAGCAATAATCAGAGATGAAATAATGGAAGGATCATCTAAGGAGGCATTGTGGGTGGAGCTAAGAAATAAGAAGGGGATGGTGACATTATTGAGGTCCCCAAATAGTCAACAGGAATCAGAGGAACAAATATGCAGGAGAGCAATAATCAGAGATGAAATAATGGAAGGATCATCTAAGGAGGCATTGTGGGTGGAGTTAAGAAATAAGAAGGGGATGGTGACATTATTGAGGTCCCCAAATAGTCAACAGGAATCAGAGGAACAAATATTCAGGGAGACTGGGGAGATTTGCAAGAGAATTGGCTTGTCATAGCAGGGGATTTTAATTTTCCTAACAAAGACTTGGACTGCCAAAACATTAAGGGCTTAGATAGGGTGGAATTTGTTAAGTGCATTCAGGAAAGTTTCCTCAAGCAGTATATAGAGAGCCCTACGCGGGAAGGGGCAAACCTTGACCTACTCTTGAGAAATAGGGCAACTGAGGTACAATGGGGGAGCACTTTGGGACCAATGACCATAGTTCTATGAAGTTTGAAATAGTTATGGAGAGGGACAAAACTGGTCTCCCAGGATCAAGTTCTAAATTGGAGCAAATTGAAGTTTGATGGAATTAGACAGGAGCTTGCAGGGGTTGATTGGTGTAGTTTGTTTGCAGGCAAAGGGACCTCCGGCAAGTGGGACGCCTTTAAAACTGAGATAGCTAGAGTTCAGGATGTACATGTTTCTGTGAGGATGAAAGGCAAGGTTGACAGGAATAGGGAACCCTGGATGACAAGAGATATTGAGGCTTTGAGCAGAAAAAAAGAGGTATGTCTCAGGTACTGGCAATTGGGATCAAAGGAATCCTGGTGATATACAGGGAATACAAGAGTTTACTAGACAAGGAAATCAGGATGGTGAAAAAGGGACACGAGATAGCCTTGTGAAGATTAGGGAGAATCGTAAAAGGTTCTTTAAGTATATTAAAGGAAAAAGAATAACTCGTGAGAGAATAGAACCCCTCAAGGACCAAAGTGGATATGTATGTGTAGAATTGGAGGAGATGGGCGAGGTCCTCGATGAGTATTTCTCCTCTGTGTTTACCGTGGAGACATGAAGACTTGGGAACTTGGGGAATTTAGTGGTCATATCTTGGTGTCAGTCCATATCACAGTAGAGGAGGTGTTGGATGTATTAGAATGTATGATGGTGGATAAATATCCTGGTCCTGACCAGATTTATCCAAGAACACTGAAAGAGGTTGGAGAAGAAATTGTGGGGACTGTGGCTGATATTTTTGCATCATCGTTAGCCATGGATGAGGTCCTGGAAGACTGGATGGTAGCGAATGTTGTGCCCTTATTCAAGAAAGGTTGCAAAGAAAAACTGGGGAACTACAGATCAGTAAGTCCAACATCTGTAGTATGTAAATTACTTGAGAAGATTCTGAGAGTTAAGATATACATGCATTTGGAAAGACAGGGTTTGATTAGGAGTAGTCAGCATGACTTTGTGTGTGGGAGATTTGCCTTACAAATTTGTTAGAGTTCTTTGATGAAGTGGCCAGGAAGCTTGACAAAGGCAGGGCAATAGACGTAGTCTATATGGATTTCAGTAAGGCCTTTGATATGGTTCCACATGGTAGGCTGCTTTGGGAGGTTAGATCGCATGGAATCCAGGGGGAGCTGGCAAATTGGATACACAATTGGCTGTGTAGGAAGTAGAGGGTAATAGTGGAAGGATGCTTGTTGGCATGGAGGCCTGTGACTAGTGGGATGCCTCAAGGGTTGGTGTTGAGCCCATTACTGTTTGTTATTATATCAATGATTTGGATGAGAATGTGCAAGGCATGATTACTAAGTTTGGAGATGACGCTAAAATAAGTGGTCTCGTGGATAGTGAGGAAGGTTCTCAGTAATTGCAGTAGGACCTTGGTCAACTGGGGAAGTGGGCCAAGAAATGCCAAATGGAATTTAATATAGATAAGTTTGAGGTCTTGCATTTTGGAAAGTCAAATCAAGGTAGGAGTTTCGTGATGAATGGTAGGGCTTTAAGGAGCGTTGTGGAACAAGGGGATCTTGGAGTTCAGGTGCACAGTTCTCTAAAAGTGGAGTCACAGGTAGACAGGGCAGTGAGGAAGGCTTTTGGCACACTGGCCTTCATCAGTCAGGGCATTGAGTATCAAAGTTGGGAAGTTATATTGCAGTTATACAGGACGCTGGTGAGGCCACACTTGGAGTATTGTGTTCAATTTTGGTCACCTTGCTATAGGAAGGATGTTATTAGACTGGAAAGAGTGCAGAATAAATTTACAAGGGTGTTGCCTGGACTCGATGGTCTGAGCTATAGGGAGAGATTGGTCAAGCCAGGACATTTTTCTTTCGACCTCGGCAGACTGTGGGGGGACCTGTATAAGATCATGAGAGGTATGGATAGGGTGAATGCACTCAGTCTTTTTCCCAGGATTGGGAAATCGAGGGCTTGAAGGCATCAATTCAAGGTTAGAGTAAAAGGGAATCTGAGAGGCAACATTTTTACACAGTTGGTGGTAGGCATATGGACTGAGCTGCCAGTGGAAGTGGTTTAGGCGGGTACATTAACAATATTTAAAATCAATTTGGACAAATACATGGACAGGAAAGGTTTAGAAGGATATAGGCAAGTGCAGGGAAATGGGGTTAGTATGGATGGGTATTTTGGTCGGTGTGGACCATTTGGGCAAAGGACCTGTTTCCGTGCTGGAGGACTTTATGACTCTAAGTCAGAGTGTGATATATTTTTGAACATGGAGGGAATCAAGAGGAATGGAGGTAAGTGCTGGAAGGTGCAAGCCAGAATCGTATTGAATGTCAAAGTAGGCTTGGCCAAACAGCCTTCAGTGCCTCACTGGAAAGTCTGTGGCTATTCCTTAAACTCTTCAGACTCTGATTTCTGAAACTCTGGCAGCAATCCAAAGTTTTTTTTGACTAGTTTTGACTAGGCAGTCTGAGTGTAAAGCCAGCAGGTCAACTCAGTGACAAACATGCTCAGGACCAAACTCTGCCCAAGTTTCAGTCAAATAGAACTCACTTCCACTGTGGGGTCAGGAAGTGAAGGCTCTTCCTTCAGGTTCCACTTTTGAAGCTGGTGACCTGGCCCTCAGGAGCCCCCTTGGGTTTCCTACTTGATAAGTCACCTGCCATTGGTAGGTAACCTTTAGGCTGTGTTTTTTTCTCATCTCTTCTTGAAGGGAATAGATACTGCTTCAAGGCATGAAAGGGGTTTACTCAATCAAAGTTTGTAGACCGATTGAGTTAAACAAAAACCCAGGCCCATGAAGGAATTTGTAACCTCTCCTGAGAATGACTAAAGGGAAGTAATGGCAGGTCATAAATATATCTGGAATTATATTTAATCTTCAGGTGACACGATTCTATAGCCAATTTTCTTCTATGTCACAAATGTTCCATCGTGCCCAAATGATTAGTTCTCATTTTGGAACTGATTAGAATCACAAACTGTTAAATTTTATCTTTTTGTCAGTGCAATAAAACTCAATGTAAAGCCAGGAATGCATTTACCAACCTTCTAATTACACTGATTAGGAGAATTACTTAGTGAATTGGCTACATAATTCGATCTAGTCTCTACATGCTGTTAAATTAATTAATTACTTTTGCAGCAGCAGATCAGTTTTTATTTGTTTCAAGCCTTTATCATTAACAACTAATGCTATGTATTCATAATTTTATTTTTTACTAAGCATAGGAGAATATTCAGACAATATTTTGGATGTAACATAGTCACGTTTATATCAAAGGCAGCTTTTAAGCAATAAAGAAAGCCATCATACTTTATCGATGTTTTAAGCAAATATTTTTACCTGTACGTTGAGCTACTGGGCTGGTAGCTGTGCATACACTGTCTGTGAGGCTGCTTGCTTCTTGTCTCTAAGTAAGGCTCTACAACTATTTCTGAATGTAACATTCCTTTTTTTTATATCCATTTATAGTAGGTGCTCAAATTCAGACTTTAATCTAATATTTAAGACGTCTCTTTTTAAGTTCCCGTTCTACACTGCTATCATCCCCCTTACAGATCTTAAAATCATGTGATCAATAATATCATCATGACTTACATGAATCTCTTTATACTACACCATCCCTCATTTAACATTTTACAGAACTGATTTACTCTTTCTGCCAAATGTCGCTTTTTCACCTACTAATGCCTTCAAATCCTTGCGATATTGTTGCTTGTTTGCTAATCTTTCTCTTCCTCTCACTAAGTTCACCTTTTCTATCAATTGACCATATTTCTAGTCAACTACATTTGTTGACTCTCTTGAGACCTCACATAGTCAATGGTTGCCACTTGCTTGATCATCATACTTTTCCCTAATAATTCCATGCTCAGCATTTCTTCCCTAAGAAAACGTATCCCCTTTATCCAACAGTCCAATGACCCTAATAAAAACTGAAAGAAGTGTGAATGCTGCAAATCAGAAACAAAAACAGAAATTGCTGGAAAAGCTCAGCAGGTCTGGCAGCATCTGCGGAGAGAAATCAGAGTTAATGTTTTCTGTCCTCAGTCTAATGACACGTCTGCTCAAGTCGAACATTTGTTTCCTCTATAACAGATCCATGTTGGGGGAAACTTTAATTTGGGACTTTCTAAAGTTTGTGTGTTTGTGAAATGAATAGTCATTTGAACAAGTGCTGTTCAATTAAGGTTCGTTAAAATTGTAATGAACTCACTAGCTTGAGCTTATTGATGAGACAATAGAGAGACATTGATGAGGACAATGCTGTTGATGTGAGGTACATGAACTTCTTAAAGGGCATGGAAAACAGATCTGCGAGCAAAGTTGGAGCTCAATGAATAAAAGAATAGTAGTAACATAGATACAAAATTGGCTGAGTGACAGGATAGGTAAAAACAATGACTGCAGATGCTGGAAACCAGATTCTGGATTAGTGGTGCTGAAAGAGCACAGCAGTTCAGGCAGCATCCAAGGAGCTTTGAAATCGACGTTTCGGGCAAAATCCCTTCATCAGGAATAAAGGATGCAGATGATAGGTTAATGTGTGTTTTTTTTCAAACTGTAGAAAGGTTTGTATTGGAGTTCCCCAGGGGTTGGTGTTACACCCTCTATTCTCCCTAATAGGTATTAATGGGCTTGACCTTGGTGTACAACCTGAATCTTTTTCAATGATACAAAACCTGAAAGTAATGTGAACAATGACGATGATTGTAAAGAACTTGAAATGGACATCAGCAGCACGCTGGAATGGGTGGAACAGTGCGAGATAAAATTTAATGCAGGGAGTTGTGATGTCATCTATTTTAGTAGGAAGAACAAGGAGAAATAATAGAAAATAGAAGATACAATTTTATTGGGGACGCTGGCACAGAGGAAAGTAAGTTCAAATGTGCATAAATTATTCAAGATGGCCGGACAGCTGGGGAGAGTGGATTATCATGTGTGCAGTATCCCAGGCTTTAATTTACAAAAAGCTAATTAAACGTCAACAGAAAACTGGTTTGGCCTCAATTGGCCTGTTGCATCCAATTTTGGCCACTGTACTTATAAAAATGTGAAGGCATGAGAGAGAAAGCAAGAAAGATACAAGAGAATTGTTCCAGAGATGAAGAATTTCAGTTATTTAGATAGATTGGGAATGTCAGAATTGCTTTCGTTGGAGAAGAGAAGGATGAAAGGAGACATGTTATTAGTATACAAGATAATGGGGTCAAAACCTGGTCCTATTGAAGGGTTCTGAGGAAGGATCACTCGACCTGAAATTTTAATTCTGATTTCTTTCCACAGTTGCTGCTAGACCTGCTGAGATTTTCGAGCAATTTCTGTTATTGTTAAAGATTTAAGGTAATGGGCAGAAGAAGCAACAGTGACATGGGGTGACACAAAGTTAAAAATCACACAACACCAGGCTATAGTCCAGCAGTGTTATTTGGAGGCACTAGCTTTCGAAGCACTGTTTCTTCATCAGGTTGTTCGAAGCAGCACTTCAAAAGCTAGTGCCTCCAAATAAACCTGTTGGACTGTAATCTGGTGTTGTGTGATTTTTAACTTTGTCCATCCCAGTCCAACACTGAGTCTTCCAAATCATGGGGAGAGACAGTGAGGTTAGAATCTGGAATGCATTGCCTGAGGGTATGGTTGAGACAGGTTCAACTGAGGCATTCAAGGGGACATTCCATTATCTGAAAAGCAGCACTGTATCAAGTTACAGGGAGACATCTCGGAAATGGCATGAGGTGCACTATTCCTTTGCAGAGCCCGAAACCACTCTGTGATTCTGTAATTCTCTCTGGAACCTCATCTCCAAATCCCTCTCACTCCACACCTCTGTCCCCAACTGGAAAAACCTCCTAAAAACTCACCTTTCAATCACTCATATTTTTAAACTCTCTTTCACAATGTAGTTACTCCTTTATTTTAATTCTTTAATGTATTTTAATGTTTTTTATATCAAAAGATACACAATGTTTTTCTGATTTCTTTTGTTGCTGATAAACTTGTTGTAGTATTTGGTGCAGAAATGGCTGACAGCCATTACACAGGGAAAACAGCTGCATTTGCAATCTGAAAATTTGCTTTCTCTTCAGCCATTTCCCTTTCCCTCTTCTCTTGGTCATTCCTACCTTGTCTAGTCTGTGAGGCTGGAAATAGTCCAATATGGTATTATGACACTGAAGGCTTCACATCTGGACTATTCCTGTACACATCTAATGATCTCTCACACCCTCTCAAATACACAACATTTGTTCAAGACTGTTTGGAGCCAATAAGAGTAGAAACCTTGGATATTTTTTCCTTCCCTGGTTCTAGCCAAGTGTTTCCGGGCTAACCAAGTACAGTATATTGTCTGTGTGTCACAGTTAATATTGCCTTCATTAATTGAACCATTGTTGTAAAATAAAAGCAGAAAAAGCTGGAGAAACTCAACATGTCTGGCAGCATTTGTGGGACAGAAACAGAATTGGTGTTTCGTGTTCTAAGAACTCTGCTTTGGAGCCGTAAGAAGAGATTGGGATCCAAAGAAGAAAAATTAGACTCAAAACCATTAACTCTATTTCTTCTCTCACAGATGCTGCCAGACCAACGGAGTTTTTTCAGCACCTCTTATTTTTTTATTTCAGATTTCCAGCATCTGAAGCATGTTCCTGTTGAATTATTGCTGCAACTGATTTTAGACATATGTATATAACCATTGGAATCTGATGTTGCATTTGACTTGCCTGAAGCCTCATAGCCACTCTTCCATGTGATAATTAAAACACTTGTTTATTTCTGTTGTAAATGTTTGAAACAATACAGAATGTCTTTGGGCAACAGCATTTCTGACTGAGCAGTTTTAATTAGGACACTCCAAATGGAGAAGGGGCCAGAAAAAGATGCATCAGGAACAAGCTGTCCTACTTTCTCCTAGCTGGGAAACCACACCCTGAGGGATCAGCAGATTTTTAGTCAAAGAAAGAATACTCGAAATATTGCAACTTGGAAATGTTAGACTGGAGATTAACATCACTGCCTTCAGTGAGACTTGCCTTCCTACAGAGAGGCAGTGAAGGAAAACGTGAGAGGCATTAAATCTTCATCTTCTGGTACAGACAGACCAACAGAGACCCACATATCCATAGAGTTGAATTTGTCAACAGGGATAAGGTCTTTGATAAATTACTAGAGCTCTTCTCTTGTACCAATGAAAGTCTCACCACACTGTGCCTCCAGCTCAGTTGTAACCAATATCCCACTGTCATCAGCATGGACTGGTTGGACTGAAGGGTCTGTTCCGTGCTGTATGACTCTATGACTCTATTAGTGCTTGTGCCCTGACCTTTGACTCCAATGAAAATGTTAGAGAAGGCTCTGTCCTGACCTTGATGAAGCCCTCAGTGCCATCACAAAAGAAGAAGAGATCATTCTTCTAGGGGACTTTCACTCCAGTGACTCCAGTATTTGAAGAGGGACCACTGAAAAAAGCTTTGTGGGCAAAGCCAACTCAAATACATCCTCCTGCTGACAAATTATGCTTAGCATGGCCTCCTTACAACAAATACTCTTTTCTGTCAGAAGGACAGATACATAACCACATAAAGGCAGAGCCAAGCATTGACAATTCCTTGAGTTATCATTGTTTGGTCAATGGTCTAAGTGGTGTCTGTCTCACTCAAATCATGTGTGGGACTGCTGCCTGCTAGATAGATCATCGATTTGTCTGATCAATGACGAACATTAAACTTGGGCCAAGGCATCACAACAAGCAAAGTCCAAGAGCAAGAAGATTCAATGTCTCAGTATTAAAATAGCCGGACCGAAAAGACAAATTCCAAAAGCAGCTTACAATCAACTTGGAAAGTCTTCACATATCCAACATCATTTCAGAACAGCGGGATACAGTAAACTGGAATGGACACCTCTGTCTATACTATTAGGCTTGAACACTGTCATCATCATTTTGATAAAAATGATGCAGAGATCTTCTGCAACAAAAATTAGCAGCCTGCAAACCAATATCACAAGCCAAGAAGGCAGTATTCCACCAATCAAGGCTGGCACCAAATGCAAGAGCATTAAATCAGTCGTGGTGTCAGACAATGTCCATCTCCAACAAGAGAGAATCAAACCATTGCCCATTGATGCTACAGTTACTACTATCGCTGAATTTCCAACTATCAAAATCCGTATATGATACACACAATCATTGGCCATTTACGTACTGTGACTACAAAAGCAATTCAGTGGCTGAGATTTCTGTGGGGAGTAGTTGACCTTCTGTCTCCCTGTCTACCATCTAGGCGAAAATCAGGATTGTGATGGAATATCCTCCACTTGCCTATTGGCCTGTTTAATGAATATCTGAGGCACCACTTTCAATGTTTACTCCCTTAACCACAATGCAGTAATTCACCAAGGCTCTTTCAACAGCATCTTCCAAATCTACAGCCTCTAGCATCTAGAGGGACAAGGGAACGGATGTTTGGAAACACCACCGCCTGCAAATGTGCCTCCAAACCACACACCTTCCTGACATTGAACTATATCACTATTGCTTCATTGTCCCGGGGTGAAAATCTTGGAATTCCCTTCCTAACAATCTGTAGCTGTGTCTACACCTCAAGGACTACAACAGTTCAAGAAGGCAGCTGAATACTACCTTCTCTAAGGCAATTAGGGATGCATAATAAAGGCTGCCTTAGTTAGCAACACACACATCCCATGAATGAATAAAAATAAATTACCTGTTGCTGCAAAAGTACTAATTATTTAATTGAAGATTAGTGAAAAGTGGTCAATTGATTTGTTCATTTACTCCAGAAATCAGCAATCGGTTTTAGATTTGTTTCCTTAACTTGAGGTACCATTGGCCTCTTCCAACACCACTAATCCAATACCATTGGACCTGACCCAGTCACAGAATGGTTAGGACTGATTATATTGCTTTCTTCCTGGAAGATTATACATTTGGGTTTTCACAGAGCCTTCAGGATAACTTCATTTTGGAAAACTGATTCAGCAACTAGCCGATTGCTCTGAGCTGCTGAGGTTCCTGCACCAGGTGAAAGCAAGTTTTGTCAAGGATGAAGAAATTTGAGTACTAAAGTCTGAAATGTTCCTGTACAGCTACATGGTAAAACTTAGGAGGACCAGAAGGATATGTACTTAAAGAAATCTGTTTGTGAAAGCTATAATAAACATTGGCAATGCTACAATCAAGGTCTGTAATGCACTTCAAGACAGCGATAGCTCTGCTTGTGTGTGGCAAGGTGCTGCTGGCCTGAACGTTAGTGCTACAGTTGAGGGCTGTTGAGATGACATCAGGATACGTCTGGCAAAACATCAATGCTGTGATATGCAGAGCTCTCTTGTTTGTTTATTCTCAATTCAACTGGGATTTCACAGAGCCTTGCAGTTTTACCATGTAGCTGAATTCCTTAAAGTGTATATTATTGATGAATAAGTAAATGGCCTGTGACCATACGTGCCGAATCATCCACATTAAAGCTTGCTACTATGAAAAATTGTCATGAATCATTCATTTTAAACTGATCCATTCTGCTAGAAGATTGAAATGATATGTGCAGTGCAATCAAGGCAGCCCATAGCAATTATAGCTAGCTAAGACCTGAGGGGCGATACAATGATCACATGCAGCTATCAGTGTCATAACAGAGCTGAGCACTGACAGGCTTCAGTCAAGATTGAAGGTCGCAATTGGGGAAGTGTTATTGTGCAGCCACGTAATGGTACCCAAACGTATTATGGTAAGCACAACTTTACATTGCATAGAGCAACCCAAAGAATGCAGGAAGCCTGACTGTGAGAGGTACTACTCTTCCCTTACATCTGTAAAACTCAGTGCTCTGATAGTTTCTGTGATGGTGATACTGACATTGAAATCAGAATGTTGGCAGCCGGACTGGATGCTGCTCTGTTTGGCGTGACAGCAGGCAAAGAGCAAGGTCTCAAAGATCAAACTTTACAATTTTCAGTTTTCCAATGGTTGCACACCAGTTGCTAGGTCAGAGTTGGCAATGTAGCCTGGACCTGTTCTCCCGTACATGCAACAATTTTGGCCTCCCGATCAACATGAAGAAAACTGAAATAATGCACCAACCTGCGCTAGGAAAGCCCTGTCTCAAGCCCAGTCTTTCAGCCGATAGCCAGAACCTGTCAGAAGTTCACTTATCTTAGCAGCACATTTTCTTGAGCTGTCTGTATTAATATTAAGGTCCATGCAAGAATTGCCACAGCAAGAGTCGAATTTGGCAAACTTCAATCTGGGAATGAAGAGGGAATAAAATTTGTCAACCACTCATCTTTCTCCTGAGTTGTGTTTGAAAGTTTCTAACAATCAGGTGTCAGAACAAAATACTGACATGGAGGTAATCATCTGAGCTGGTCCTCCAAGTATCGACACCATATTGGGGCAGTCATCACTGAGGTGGTCTGATCTGATAGACTGCCTGACTCTCAGTTACCAATATGAATTTCTGAAGAAGTACTCAAATATGCTGTCGTGGTGATCAAAGAAAGTATGAAGGCACTCGGAAGGCTAGTTTTGATAACAACTTTGTCCTGTGAAAGTTTCACCCAGGATTGCTTAATCTGGCACAACTAAATTTTTAAAAAATGGTAAATCTCCTTAGAAAGCAGGAACCTATCAAAAGCAGAACAGATGTAAGGAGTGTGTCGTGGAAATTAAATTGACTTGATTCAAATGCTAGCAAGAGCAAAGAAGAAGTTTATTTTGAACTCTGCAGAGCTGACCCAATACATTGGCAAGATGCCTCTTGTAAGGGGTGCTTGAATAGCTTTCACATATTCCCTTTATAGTAAACTTCGCTTACTCTTATCACATCTCAAGGTCAAGAGCTAGGAACATTTGAGCTCCTTTCCACATATGGAGTTGCTTTTCTCATTCCTTGACTGCTGATATGGTAGCTTATTAGAGTCATAGAGTCATAGAGATGTATAGCATGAAAACAGATCCTTCGGTCCAACCCGTCCATGCCGACCAGATATCCCAACCCAAACTAGTCCCACCTGCCAGCACCTGGCCCATATCCCTCCAAACCCTTCCTATTCATATACCCATCCAAATGCCACTTAAATGTTGCAGTTGTACCAGCCTCCACCACATCCTCTGGCAGCTCATTCCATACACGTACCACTCTCTGCGTGAAAAAGTTGCCCCTTAGGTCTCTTTTATATCTTTCCCCTCTCACCCTAAACCTGTGTCCTCTAGTTCTGGACTCCCTGACCCCAGGGAAAAGACTTTGTCTATTTATCTTATCCATGCCCCTCATAATTTTGTAAACCTCTATAAGGTCACCCCTCAGCCTCTGATGCTCCAGGGAAAACAGCTCCAGCCTGTTCAGCCTCTCCCTGTAGCTCAAATCCTCCAACCCTGGCAACATCCTTATAAATCTTTTCTGAATCCTTTCAAGTTTCACAACATTTTTCCAATATGAAGGAGACCAGAATTGCACGCAATATTCCAACAGTGGCCTAACCAATGTCCTGTACAGCCGCAGCATGACCTCCCAACTCCTGTACTCAATACTCTGACCAATAAAGGAAAGCATACCAAACGCCTTCTTCACTATCCTATCTACTTGTGACTCCACTTTCAAGGAGCTATGAACCTGCACTCCAAGGTCTCTTTGTTCAGCAACGCTCCCTAGGACTTATTGTCTTTGTGAGACTACTGTGAGTCTGGTTTAACTTTTACATTTCTCCTGATTTTGCTTTTCTGCCTGCAAGACTTTCTAATGTATTCTTTTACAGATTTCACAATAAATGTTAATTTTCCATTACAGAGAGCAGATCTTGAACTAACAACTTTTCCAATCCTGCGGTGTCCTCTCCTCATTGCATTCACATATATGTTTACATACCCCCAGGAATACAGCAGATGATGATCATTGTCATCTTTACCTTGAAGAATAAACAAGATTGTGGCATTGTCAAGGAGCTTTGCCATGATGTAAAATACACATAACATACAATATCAATCAATGCCAATGTAGTGTTCTGATCAACAGCTAGAAACATTCTTAGTTGACTTTAGGAAACAGTAGTAAGACCATAGTTACCTGCATGTGCAGAAGATCTGAATGCCTCATCAAACAAAAACAATCACAGTTCTCAAAACCAGGTATCAGAATTTCTCATTAATTACGTCACCCTGCCTCATTACAAAATTACTCTCATAACGTTGTTGAGTATCAACATTTTTAGTTTATCCTAACTGGATTGCAGCTGTGTTCAGAGTGGGTTATGCTTGTGTACTGTTGTTACCCAGTATGGAGTGTGGGCTTACTAATTCTCCATCTTTTTTCCAGAAGCATAGCTTGAGGGTAAGCAGCAGCTCTTTAAAGTTTTCCAGTAATTAATGTGTGCTGCTGAACTGATACTTACATGAGTTAACATCATACTTTCACAAGAGTTTAATCAAATGCACCAGAAACTAGAAGTTACCTAGGGAATAGCAATCCCAACGTCATGTTATTAAGACTGTTTTATTGACTATAATGTCTCACATTCTTTTGGAACTGGTTAGCCCTTTGCACTGAACACTGACTTCAGCAACTTCAACCTTGAGCTTTATGTCTTAAATTCTGACCATTTTCTTGCTTCGTATTCCATTCACCAACAGATTCAAGAACAGTTTCTTCCTCGCTGTTATTAGACTTCTGAATGGACATCTCAAATTTTACACATAATGTTGATCTCACTCCATGCACCTTCTCTGCAGCTGGAAAATTATACTTCTTGCTCTGTTCTGTTACCCTAATGTACTTTGTATGGTGTGATCTGCCTGTACTGCATGCAAAATAAAACTTTTCACTGTACCTAGGTAATAATAAATCAAATTAAATTTCACCCCCTTCCACTTTGGAGAAGCTTTACTCACTGGATGTTTAATATTCTTGCTTCACTCAATGTTCTAGTGTTGTTATTGATTAAACTATATCCATCAACTGATTCATAGAGAGCCCAGGCTTTCTTACTAGGGAAATGTATCTATTTAAGTAAATAACTTTAAAATTATTAAATAAAATAAAATAATTCAACAGGAGAATATATATGCGCATTAAACATGGTGGTTCAAGTATTACAAGAACGTAATGAAATTCTCTTTTGGCTTTTTCTGAAAATTTCATGTCAGACTGAGATGCTCCATTTTCTGACACTTGTAAGGTCTTCTATTTTCTTAATAATGTGCCTTCGTGGGTGATTAAACTCTACAGCAGTTCCTTTTTGTCTTGATGTCTCTTGAATATGCTATAAACAATCTTTATTGTTGTTCTCTTCTCACTTAACTCTTTGGTCAGCTCAATAAAGTAGTTCACCACCCCACCTTTCCAATCTTTGACCTGGATATTTCATTTTGTTTTCTGTTTTGATGGTCTTTCTGCATATTTACAATATCATCTGATTCATAGTGGCTCAGTGGTTAGCACTGCTGCCTCACAGCACCAGGGACCTGGGTTCAATTCCAGCCTTGGGCAACTGTCTGTGTGGGGTTAACACATTCTCCCCATGTTTGTGTGGGTTTCATCCCAGAGTCCAAAGATGTGCAGGTTAGGTGAATTGGCCATGTTAAATTGCCCATAGTGTTAGGTGCATTAGTTAGGGGTAGATGAACGGGATGGGTCTGGGTGGATTACTCTTCGGAGGATTGGTATGGACTTGTTGGGCCGAAGGGCCAGTTTCCACACTGTAGGTAATCTAATCTATATCAGATTTTCTTGAAAAAAGTCTTTTTATTTGTCCCCATTCAGGCAATTCATTTTTGAATCAATGCATCAGCTTGCAATAGGATATTCTCTCAAATTAACCTTACTTGTCAGTCAGCACAATATTTTATTGTGCTGGGATGGCTCGGTATTGTACTTTTGCAGTCTGAAGCTCAGCATCTGTGCGGACTTTGTTACCACCAATGGCTAAATAGTTGCTAGGCAGCAGGTCACATCAGACAAGATCCTGACAGAGCATTCCACAGTAATTGCCAAGATGCCGCATGTTATGACTTAAAGAGACACATTTCCATATGAATCCTGGATGCCCTTTATATGAGCTACAAGATGTCAGGCATGTAGCAGTACTTACTTTTTATACAAATACAATAAATAGTCTGGTTACCAGGACGTTCGATATAGGTCAAGTGTTCATGTCCTAGATAAATTTAGAAATGTGTAAGTCGAAACTTGAGTATACTTTAAGTCCTTCATATAAATTAAATACTTAGGCAAGTTTTAAACTTGAGAACATGTCTCACTCCAGCCAACAATTCCAAGGGACATTCCATCTAGCTCTTCTAGTCTGTTGTTTTGCCTGAACTTCCAAAATGGGATTTTACATATTCCATGGAATGTAATGCAACAAAAGTACGGAAAATTTGACTTTCAATATTTGCTCATCTAATACTGCCTTTGCCTAGCCCAAATTAAACTGTATATAGAATGGTATCATTTATAGTAGTGATCATTGTTGTGAATATGCCTCAGTTTTAATTACTTTTAAATTTAAAAAAACTCTCGGGATGTGGGCATCATTGGCTGTACTAGCATTAATTGACCATCCCTTGTCGCCAGAGGGCAGTTAAGTCAACCATCTTGTTGTGGGTCTGGAGTTACACGTAGGCCTGACCAGCTAAGAATGACAGGTTTCTTCCCTAAAGGACATTTGTGAGACAGATAGGTTTTGTAAATAATTGACAATGGTTTCATGAATATTGTTTAATCCTTAATTTTAGATTTTTATTGAATTCAAATTTTACCATCTGCCATCGCAGGATTTAAGCCCAGGTCCCCAGAACATTACCTGGGTCTACTGGTTTAATAGGCTTAGTGATAATGCCACTAGACCAATGATGGCATCACTGTTTGTAATAAGTCAGATCACTTCATAGCCCATTCAAACACACAAGGCTATTGATCATACCATAGAATTCAGTGGTTTGCTCATTTATATACTCTCTGGAGTTGCTAGAGCACAAATAGCTAAAAATTGCTGCAAAAAACTTGGGGAAGCAGCAATATGAAAATATTAGGCACGATTGAGTCACAAATTACCACATAGTATTAAAACATCAAGATCAACTGTTTTATGTTGTTGTTTATGCTCCATGTCAGCCTCATTCCATTTTAATACATCCCACCCCATCCACATAGAGAAAGTGAGGATTGCAGATGCTGGAGAGTCAGAGTCGAAATGGATGGTGCCAGAAAAGCACAGCAGGTCAGGCAGCATCTGAGGAGCAGGAGAGTCAACGTTTTGAGCATAAGCCTTTCATTGGTTTCCTGATGAAGGGCTTATGCCTGAAATGTCGACTCTTCTGCTTCTCAGATGCTGCCTGAGCTGCTGTGCTTTCCAGTGCCACCCTTTTCGACTCCACCCCATCAACATTCCTTCCATTCCTTTCTCCTCTGTGAATTAATTCACACATGCTATTTGCCTTGATAGCTCCATGTGATCACAGGTTCCACATTCTAACCAATCGCTAAGTCAAGAATGTTCTCCTGAATTCACCATTTGATCGATTGATGAACCTTATAATTGTCATCCTTACCTTTGGGATCTCTCTTACATTCTTGTCCACATCTACACTATTGAATTTTTCATAACACTAAAGACCTCCATCAGGTCACCTTTTAGTCTTTTCTTTTCAACAGAAAAGAGGCCCAGTCTGTTCAATCTTTCCTATTAGCTATAATTTTCTCGCCTTCTGGTATCAACCTCGTGAATCTGTTCTGATCTCTCCACAATATTAATACAGTAACCTGAAGGCCACAAACTGTGCCCTAACACCTAAATGTGCTCTAATGACGATTCTACATATGCCTCTTATTTTTTCCTGTTTTTAAATTGAAATGCTTTAGAAATGAACTCCAGTGCTTTGTTTTGTACATTTATACCACAAATCTCCCAATTCACCCAGCTCTCCGAACCTGCTTGGATGTTTATGTTTGTAAGAGTCAGCCACTTTGGTCCAGGTCAGAGTTATCACTATTGAAATTAATTTGCCATTAACACATCCATTCTGCAAAGTTGTTAACCTCTTCTATTTTGTTGCATTTTTCATCGATGTTAACTAACTCATCCAAGTTGTTATCACTTGCAAATTTTGATATTATACTCTGACTCCTAAGTTCAAACATGTAAATGGTGCACTGCAATGGGCCCAGCATCGATGCCTGAGGGATACCAATTGTTAACTGTTAGTTAGTTCTAGTAGGTGGCTTATGATCGTCTTGAAGTATTTCTGGAAATTGAGCGCGAAGCAGTGAAAAAGAAGCAGGGCATTAGAAGGAGGTGGGATGAGATACAAAGTTTTAATGTGATCAACCTTAAGATGTGTAGAAAAATACAGCAAAGGAAAGAAAGTCAGTTGGGTGCACATGGGATGAACCTCAGAAAGGTATCTCACCCAGCAATGTGTAGGGAGGCAACAATTAGATTAGATTAGATTAGATTAGATTACTTACAGTGTGGAAACAGGCCCTTCGGCCCAACAAGTCCACACCGCCTCCCCAAAGCGCAACCCACCCATACCCCTACATTTACCCCTTACCTAACACTACGGGCAATTTAGCATGGCCAATTCACCTAACCTGCACATCTTTGGACTGTGGGAGGAAACCGGAGCACCCGGAGGAAACCCACGCAGACACGGGGAGAATGTGCAAACTCCACACAGTCAGTCGCCTGAGGTGGGAATTGAACCCGGGTCTCTGGCGCTGTGAGGCAGCAGTGCTAACCACTGTGCCACCGTGCCGCCCACAATGTGGTGAGTAAACCTCTCTAAAGTTCAATCACTAACTTACTATCCACGAGAAGATAGATAGCTAGTTATCAAGCTGATTGATCTTTGAGTACCTACTGTAAAAATCAGTATCAAAATAACTAAATTAACTTGCTACTTTTTGGAATGGTGCATGACTAGCTGCATTACAGAAAACATGAAGGTTTTACATAATTCTGAAGTAGCTATCTTATAGGCATAAGTGAAGGAGCTGATTGCTAGTAAGGGTGGGTAATTCTACAGTAAATGGTTTAAAAATAAGCTGAAAGGCAGCTCAGCTTAGTGGACTGCCCATCCTGGGCATATGGGAAGTTGAGAATACTTCACATGATGTAGACCAACAATAGAGCATGTTGTATCACCAACTGCAGAAACCCGAGCTCCAGAATTAGACTTGGATAGCATAGTTAAAAAATTGGTTACATCGTAGGTTCGGTGTATGAATGCATTACGGTAAAGGGTGGCTACCAGACAATCACAAGCCAATCACAATCACATGAGTCCTCTGTGTCTATGTTGCTCACTACTCAGCTTCCCACTTGGATTGCATTGAGGCTGATAGTTCCTCACAGAAAGGTAGCAAGGTGTGACAACCGTGAGCTATTGAGCTTCACCAATGATATGGGATTGGAGGAAGGAGAAGAATGGCAGAACAATAGTAGTTTGAGATTTGATATTTAGGGGAACATTAGGGGAATATTTAGGGATATTTATGTTGCTTCCCTGGTTCCAGGCTCAAAGATGTCATAGGTGGGAGAATATATACCCACTGGTCCTGTTCTATACTGATACCAATGACACAGGCACTGTTTGGAGAAATACTTCTGTACATTTGCCATAGTCATGTGAATTCTGATGTACTTACTTTCAGTTTAAGCGTGAACCATTAAACTTACCAGAGGAAGTTCTTAGAAAGAGGAATAAGTTCTGAAAGCAGAACTTAGGGAGCCAGGAAGGAAATTATAAAGCAGGGCCACGAAAGTAGTAAGCTCAGGATTATTCCAAAGCACACATTCCAGAGAGCGTATGAATAACAAGGTTCAGGGAATGAACATGTGGATGGACAAACGAAGTAGCAGAGATTTCTGGGTTACTGGGACCAGTCCTGGGCCAGTCGGGACTTGTACAAGGAGAATGGGTTCCAGCTTAGTAGGTCGAGGAGGAATCTCCTCACAGATTTGCTAGTGCTGTTAAACTAGCTTGGAGAGAAGGAATTCAAAGGGGAGAAAAACAAAGCTGGTAATGGGAAGTAGAAAAGTAGAAAACAAAAGTGGAAGGCAGTAGAAACAAATGCCTACATCAATAGAGTTAAACGAGAAAGTGATGTTAAAAAAGGCAAAATTAGAGGTACTCTATCTGAATGTAAGCAGCATTCACAACAAAGGCAATGAAACTGATGGCATAAATATAAGCTAGCAGCTATGATCTATTTGCTATTACAGAGATCTGTCTGAAAGGTGACCAAGGCTAGGATCAGATTGCTCAAAGATATTTGATATTTAGAAGGAATGAGCTTTGTACATTTGATGAAGGATCTTCGATTGGAAGAACAAGATGTCAAACTTCTTTGGATGGAGCTAAGAAACTGCAAATATCGGGAGCAATTGCTTTTTTGTCAATAAACAGCAGTGTTAATGTAGGGTATGGCATAAATCAGAAAATTAGAGGTGCATGTAACAAGGATAATGGAATAGTTGTGGGTGACTTGAATCCAAATGTAGACTAGATGCATTGGTGATCATCTTTCGAAATTCTATAGACTGTGGATGGTGCCTGCAGTTTGGAAGATTGTAAATGTAACACCACTATTGAGGAAAGGAGGGTTGGAGCAAATGGAGAGATACACAATTGTTAGCCTGATGTCAGTAGTGGAAGAAATACTACAATATATTATAAAGGACGTGATAACTGTACATTAAGAAGATAATGATCTTTTTGACAAAGTTAAATTTGTAGATTTGTGAACAAGAAACTATGTTTGACAAACCTATGACGATTTCTTGAGGACGTTACTAGCAGTGTGCATATTGGGAGAAACAGTGGTCATGTGATGTATTTGGATTCTCAAAGAGCTTCACAAAGGTGCCACACTGGGGACTGAATCTTACGTCTTTAGGCTTAATGTCAGTTTTGTTAGGTTCCATGGAATGGTTCTCTTTGTGACTTTTAACGAGATCTTGTGATGTATTTAACAAGCTCACTTCATTAATGACCAACCCTGACTCTATGGTAACCATCTTTCCTGACTCTGGCCTCATCTTACCACTTGATGTTGCTGGGACAACTCGCCACCTACTAGTATCTGCTAAAAGTCTGGCATTTGCACGAGCTTTAAGCAACGGGCACTCAGAAGCTGCTCTGCTCATCAAAGGCCAGTTTTCCTCAAGATGTTCAAGAAGGGGAAAATGGCTCCATGGTTCTCAAATAGGGACATGGGGATCTTGGTGGATGGCATGACCCAGAGGAAGGGCATCCCCTTCCTGAAGGACTGACAGAGGAAGCCACATCACCAGACACCAGCAGTCTGGTCCAAGAAGACCTGGGTCTGTGTGGTTGCCATGTGGAAGAATGGCCATCAGTGCTACAAGAAGGTCAATGACTTTCCCTGCTCTGTCAGGGTAAGTGCCACACATACTCACTCACTCTACCTCAGCTACTGTACCCATTTCCCAACATGGCTCACACTCTATCATTTCCACATTACTGTAACATCTTCCCTAACTTGCCCTTATTTACCCATAACCTCCCACATCACTAATTCTGCATGGGCCCTGCACCGCCTAATAACTCATCCGCTACATGTCTGCAGCTTTCAATCCCCTGTACCAATACTGACAGACATGCCACCCACTGTGATCTCACTTTTATTTTCCCCTTTCTGTCATTCTAGGAGAAGAGAGCCTATAACAGGGTGGGAGAAGGTGCCCAACATAAGGCTCTGCACCCATTACAATGTGAAGACCAGGGCTAATCCTGGAAAAAATGCAGACATCCATGTCCTGCCACCTCAGTAAGTACCAGCCTGTATTCCACTGCAACTCTCTTGTTAATACCTGTTCGGTATTCTACACCACTTCTGACCATTGGCTGCAATGGCTTCTCTCACTTTTGTCATGCAGGTGCTAGGAGGCCATTACTCCTTCAGAGAAGTGTACCTCATTTGACCTCTAATGACTACTTCCCTAAGTGACGTAATTATGTGTTTCTATGCAACTCAGAATTAAGTCCTCAGAGCCTCTCTTAACCAAATATCCATATTGGACACGTCTAATCCAATCATCAAAGAATCTGTGCAAAACATTCCTCTCTGGGCATTAGGACACAATTTGCCTAATTCACATGACAAGCATAACTAGGATCGGGGAATCCATAAGCCAACGCTTGCAGGGAATCCCACACTGTCCATCATATTCCAAATGCTCCCTGATCAAATCCAGAATTTTGCTGCTACTAAGTTGAAATTCATGAGATTCAAAAGACATTTAGAATTTGGATGCAAAATTGTCTAAGAATTAGAAAAGAAGGAACAGAGATAAACATTTCTTTATCAAACAGGAAGGAAGTCTGCTCTCAATATTCAGATAGCAGCACATGTGGGTTATAAATCCTGATCTGGATTTGAATGTGTGGGGTTGGGGTGGGAGGACAATTTCAAAATTTTCAGAAAGCACAGCACGTGGAAATATAGTGAGCAATGAGCAGGAAAATTGAAGTTTAGCATCCAATGGCTGATGGAATTTAACATAAAAAAGTGTGAAGTGATGGATTTTTCAAGGAAAATGCAAAGAATATAAATTCAATGGTACAATTTTGAAAGGCATGAACCAAAGGACATTGTGGTTCACCCAGTTCTCCACCATGGGCTCTGGGTCCACCAATGCCCTCTCATTATAGACTGTTCCTGGATAGCTGTTCCGGGGCCACTACCATCACTACTGCATTCCAGGAGTATCACACTGGGCCTAACATGCTGCTACAGATGTTACCACGACTCCCATCGATCTGCCAGGAATAGCGATTCAGACCTACAGCATTCTGCAGTTTTCACCATCCCCCCAGACCTCCCCCTGAGAGAGGTCAAATTATCAGTCCCCAGCAAAGGCCTTGCCTTTATCCCCCTCTGCCCACGCATCAATGAATTTAATACACGCCATGACGTCGAACGCTTCTTCTGCTGCCTCCGCCTCTGAGCTTACTTTCACAATCAGGACTCCTGCCCACCTTCCGAGAATCCATTCACCCACCTCCAACACACTGCATCCACCTGGACATCCCACCGGGAACCCCGCACTGCTCGATTCTACCTCCTTCCCAAGATCCGCCTCTGAGCTTACTTTCACAATCAGGACTCCTGCCCACCTTCCGAGAATCCATTCACCCACCTCCAACACACTGCATCCACCTGGACATCCCACCGGGAACCCCGCACTGCTCGATTCTACCTCCTTCCCAAGATCCACAATCCTGACCACCCTGGCCGACCCATTGTCTCAGCATGCTCCTGCCCCACTGAACTCATCTCTACCTACCTCGACACTGTCCTATCCCCCCTAGTCCAGGAACTCCCCACATACGTTCGAGACACCACCCACGCCCTCCACCTCCTCCAAGACTCCCGTTTCCCCGGCCCCCAAC
>NC_057712.1:35173867-35192984 GCF_004010195.1 Chiloscyllium plagiosum
ACGTGTCCGACCTGCCTACCTTCCCTTCCACCTATCCACCCTACCCTCCTCTCTGACCTATCACCTCCAACCCCACCTCCTTTCACCTATTGTACTCTTTGCTACCTTCTCCCCACCCCCCCGCCCCCCTCATTTATCTTTCCATCCTGCAGGCTTCCTGCCTCTATTCCTGATGAAGGGCTTTTGCCCGAAACATCGATTTTCCTGCTCCTTGGATGCTGCCTGACCTGCTGTGCTTTTCCAGCGACACTCTAATCCAGACTCGGATTTCCAGCATCTGCAGTTCTTGTTTTTACCTATTTTACAACTGAAGCCCAACATCTCGATCATGATGCTGACTGCAGAGGCTGCCCTGCTGCCACCGCCTTGAGTCCTGCATTGGGCCCACAGATATTGAAGTCGCCATGCTCTGGTTCCATTTTGTACCGCTGGGTCCACACTATTGCTGTCACAAGCTCCGGAAGGCCTTACTACCCATAGGCTCGACTCCCCACCACCCCACCAAAAACTGGGATTGCTTTCTTCCGCACTAGGCTCTCTCCACCCCCCCCATACTGGGCATGCTCTCCTCCACTGCACTGGGCTCAGTCCCTCAGCCTGCACTGGGCTCACTCTCCCGACCACCCTGCTCAGGGCTCAGTCTCTGTTCCCGCACTGGGTTCAGTCTCTCCCTCACACTTGGCTCCATCTCTACCCCCGCACACTGGGCTCAGTCTCTCCCCCTCACACTGGTCTCCGTCTCTCCCCCCTCACACTGGGCTCCGTCTCTCCTGTAGTTCTGTGCTGAGTCTCTCCCCTGCACTGTGCTCAGCCTCTCCCCTAGCTCTGGGCTCAGTCTCTACCCCTAACACTGGGCGCAGTCCCTCCCCCTCACACTGGGCTCAATCTCCCTCCACCTGCACTAGGCTCAGTCTCTCTCCCTCCAAACTGGGCTCAGACTCTCTCTCCCCCGCACTGGGCTCAATCTCTCTCCCCCTCACACTGGGCAGTCTCTCTCTCCCCTCGACACTGAGCTCAGTCTCTCCCCCCACACTGGGCTCAGACTCTCTCTCCCCCGCACTGGGCTCAGTCTCTCTCCCCGTCACACTGGGCAGTCTCTCTCTCCCCTGCACTGTGCTCAGTCTCTCCCCTAGCTCTGGGCTCAGTCTCTCCCCCTCACATGGGCTCAGTCTCTCCCCCACACTGGGCTCAGTCTCTCCCCCCCACACTGGGCTCAGTCTCTCTCTCTCCCCGCACTGGACTCAGTCTCTCCCCTGATACTGGGCTCAGTCTCTCTCTCCCCCGCACTGGGCTCAGTCTCTCTCCCCCTCACACTGGGCAGTCTTTCTCTCCCCTGCACTGTGCTCAGTCTCTCCCCTAGCTCTGGGCTCAGTCTCACCCCTCACACTGGACTCAGTCTCTCCCCCACACTGGGCTCAGTCTCTCACCCTCACACTGGGCTCAGTCTCTCCCCCGCCACACTGGGCTCAGTCTCTCTCTCCCCCACACTGGACTCAATCTCTCTCCCCATCACGCTGGGCTCAGTCTCTCCCCTAGCTCTGGGCTCATTCTCTCCCCCTCACACTGGGCTCAGTCTCTCCCCCTCACACTGGGCTCAGTCTCTCCCCCCACACTGGGCTCAGTCTCTCCCCCCCACACTGGGCTCAGTCTCTCTCTCTCTCCCCTGCACTGGACTGAGTCTCTCTCCCCCTCACACTGGGCAGTCTTTCTCTCCCCTGCACTGGGCTCAGTCTCTCTCCTAGCTCTGGGCTCATTCACTCCCCCTCACACTGGGCTCAGTCTCTCCCCCTCATACTGGGCTCAGTCTCTCTCTCCCACGCACTGGGCTCAGTCTCTCCCCCTCACACTTCGCATTCTCTCTCTCTCCCCTGCACTGTGCTCAGTCTCTCCCCTAGCTCTGGGCTCATTCTCTCCCCCTCACACTGGGCTCAGTCTCTCCCCCTCACACTGGGCTCAGTCTCTCTCTCCCCCGCACTGGGCTCAGTCTCTCCCACTCATACTGGGCTCAGTCTCTTCCCCTAGCTCTGGGCTCATTCTCTCCCCCCACACTGGGCTCAGTCTCTACCCCTCACACTGGGCTCAGTCTCTCCCCCCACACTGGGCTCAGTCTCTCTCTCCCCGCACTGGACTCAGTCTCTCTCCCCCTCACACTGGGCAGTCTTTCTCTCCCCTGCACTGTGCTCAGTCCCTCCCCTAGCTCTGGGCTCAGTCTCGCCCCTCACACTGGACTCAGTCTCTCCCCCACACTGGGCTCAGTCTCTCTCTCCCCTGCACTGTGATCAGTCTCTCCCCTAGCTCTGGGCTCAGTCTCCCACCTCACACTGGGCTCAGTCTCTCCCCTAGCTCTGGGCTCATTCTCTCCCCCTCACACTGGGCTCAGTCTCTCTCTCTCTCCCCTGCACTGGACTGAGTCTCTGTCCCCCTCACCCTGGGCAGTCTTTCTCTCGCCTGCACTGGGCTCAGTGTCCCCCCTACCTCTGGGCTCATTCTCTCCCTCTCACACTGGGCTCAGTCTCTCACTCTCCCCTGCACTGTGATCAGTCTCTCCCCTAGCTCTGGGCTCAGTCTCCCACCTCACACTGGGCTCAGTCTCTCCCCTAGCTCTGGGCTCATTCTCTCCCCCTCACACTGGGCTCAGACTCTCCCCCTCACACTGGGCTTAATCTCTTCCCCTTACACTGGGCTCAGTCTCTCCCACTCACACTGTGCTCAGTCTCTCCCCTAGCTATGGGCTCAGTCTCCCCACTCACACTGGGCTCAGTCTCTCCCCCCACACTGGGCTCAGTCTCTCCCCCTCACACTGGGCTCAGTCTCTCCCCCTCACACTGGACTCATTCTCTTCCCCCACACTGGGCTCAGTCTCTCTCCCCCTCACACTGGGCTGTCTCTTCTCTCTCTCTCCCCTGCACTGTGCTCAGTCTCTCCCCTAGCTCTGGACTCAGTCTCTCCCACTCACACTGGGCTCAGTCTCTCCCCCTCACACTGTGCCCAGTTTCTGCCCTCCACACTGTTTTCAGTCTCTCCCCCTACACTGGGCGCAGTCTCTTTCCCCCTCACAGTGGGCGGTCTCTCTCTCCCTTGCACTGTGCTCAGTCTCTCCCCTAGCTCTGGGCTCAGTCTCTCCCCCTCACACTGGGCTCAGACTCTCCCCCGACACTGTGCTCAGTCTCTCCCCTAGCTCTGGGCTCAGTTTCCCCACTCACACTGGACTCAGTCTCTCCCCCCACACTGGGCTCAGTCTCTCCCCCTCACACTGGGCTCAGTCTCTCCCCCGCACACTGGGCTCATTCTCTCCCCCCACATTGGGCTCAGTCTCTACCCCTCACACTGGGCTCAGTCTCTCCCCCTACACTGGACAGTCTCTCTCTCCCCTGCACTGTGCTCAGTCTCTCCCCTAGCTCTGGGTTCAGTCTCTCCCAATCACACTGGGTGCGGTCTCTCCCCCTCACACTGGGCTCACTCTCGACCCCTCACACTGGGCTCAGTTTCTCCCCCTCACACTGGGCTCAGTCTCCCTCCCCCTGCACTGGGCTCAGTATCTCTCCCCCTACACTGGGCTCTCTCTCCCCTTGACACTGGGCTCAGTCTCTACCCCCACACTGGGCTCAGTCTCTCTTTCTCCCGCACTGGGCTCAGTCTCTCTCCCCGTCACACTGGGCAGTCTCTCTCTCCCCTGCACTGTGCTCAGTCTCTCCCCTAGCTCTGGGCTCAGTCTCTCCCCCTCACACTGGGCGTGGTCTGCCCCCGTCCCACCCAGGGCTCAGTCTCTCCCCCTCACACTGGGCTCAGTCTCTCCCCCTTACACATGGCTCAGTCTCTCCTCCTCACACTGAGCTCAGTCTCTCCTCCTCACACTGTACTCAGTCTCTCCCCTCCACATTGGATTCAGTCTCTCCCCCTCACACTGGGCTCAGTTGGTCCCCCACACTGAGCTCAGTCTCTCCCCCCTCACACTGGGCTCAGCATCTCTACCTCACACTGGGCTCAGTCTCTCCACCCCGCACTGGGCTCAGTCCCTCCCCCTCGACACTGGGCTTTCTCTCTCTCCCCCGCACTGGGCTCAGTCTCACTCCCCCAATAGTGGGCTCAGTCTCTACCCCCACATTGGGCTCAGTCTCTCCCCTCACACTGGGCTAAGTCACTCCCCCACACTGGGCTCAGTCTCTCTCTCTCCCCCACACTGGGCTCAGTCTCACTCCCCCAATAGTGGGCTCAGTCTCTACCCCCACACTGGGCTCAGTCTCTCCCCTCACACTGGGCTCAGTCTCTCCCCTGCACTGGGCTCAGTCTCTCCCCCTCACACTGGGCTCAGTCTGTCCCCCACACTGGGCCCAGTCACTCCGCCCCACACTGGCCTCAGCCTCTCTCCCCCACTCTGGGCCTAGTCTCTCCACCCACACTGGGATCAGTCTCTCCCCCACACTGGGCTCAGTCTCTCCCCCGCACTGGGCTCAGTCTCTCCCCCTCACACTGGGCTGTCTGTCCCCCACATTGGGCTCAGTCTCTCCCCCCGCACTGGGCTCAGTCTCTCCCACCACACTGGGCTCAGTCTCTCCCCCTCACACTGGGCTCAGTCTCTCCCCCAACACTGGGCTCAGTCTCTCTCTCCCCCGCACTGGGCTCAGTCTCTATCCCTCGACACTGGGCTGTCTCTCTCTCTCCCCCGCACTGGGCTCAGTCTCACTCCCCCAATAGTGGGCTCAGTCTCTACCCCCACATTGGGCTCAGTCTCTCCCCTCACACTGGGCTCAGTCTCTACCCCCACACTGGGCTCAGTCTCTCCCCCTCACACTGGGCTAAGTCACTCCCCCACACTGGGCTCAGTCTCTCTCTCTCCCCCACACTGGGCTCAGTCTCACTCCCCCAATAGTGGGCTCAGTCTCTACCCCCACATTGGGCTCAGTCTCTCCCCTCACACTGGGCTAAGTCACTCCCCCACACTGGGCTCAGTCTCTCTCTCTCCCCCACACTGGGCTCAGTCTCACTCCCCCAATAGTGGGCTCAGTCTCTACCCCCACATTGGGCTCAGTCTCTCCCCTCACACTGGGCTAAGTCACTCCCCCACACTGGGCTCAGTCTCTCTCTCTCCCCCACACTGGGCTCAGTCTCACTCCCCCAATAGTGGGCTCAGTCTCTACCCCCACATTGGGCTCAGTCTCTCCCCTCACACTGGGCTAAGTCACTCCCCCACACTGGGCTCAGTCTCTCTCTCTCCCCCACACTGGGCTCAGTCTCACTCCCCCAATAGTGGGCTCAGTCTCTACCCCCACATTGGGCTCAGTCTCTCCCCTCACACTGGGCTAAGTCACTCCCCCACACTGGGCTCAGTCTCTCTCTCTCCCCCACACTGGGCTCAGTCTCACTCCCCCAATAGTGGGCTCAGTCTCTACCCCCACATTGGGCTCAGTCTCTCCCCTCACACTGGGCTAAGTCACTCCCCCACACTGGGCTCAGTCTCTCTCTCTCCCCCACACTGGGCTCAGTCTCACTCCCCCAATAGTGGGCTCAGTCTCTACCCCCACATTGGGCTCAGTCTCTCCCCTCACACTGGGCTAAGTCACTCCCCCACACTGGGCTCAGTCTCTCTCTCTCCCCCACACTGGGCTCAGTCTCACTCCCCCAATAGTGGGCTCAGTCTCTACCCCCACATTGGGCTCAGTCTCTCCCCTCACACTGGGCTAAGTCACTCCCCCACACTGGGCTCAGTCTCTCTCTCTCCCCCACACTGGGCTCAGTCTCACTCCCCCAATAGTGGGCTCAGTCTCTACCCCCACATTGGGCTCAGTCTCTCCCCTCACACTGGGCTAAGTCACTCCCCCACACTGGGCTCAGTCTCTCTCTCTCCCCCACACTGGGCTCAGTCTCACTCCCCCAATAGTGGGCTCAGTCTCTACCCCCACATTGGGCTCAGTCTCTCCCCTCACACTGGGCTAAGTCACTCCCCCACACTGGGCTCAGTCTCTCTCTCTCCCCCACACTGGGCTCAGTCTCACTCCCCCAATAGTGGGCTCAGTCTCTACCCCCACATTGGGCTCAGTCTCTCCCCTCACACTGGGCTAAGTCACTCCCCCACACTGGGCTCAGTCTCTCTCTCTCCCCCACACTGGGCTCAGTCTCACTCCCCCAATAGTGGGCTCAGTCTCTACCCCCACATTGGGCTCAGTCTCTCCCCTCACACTGGGCTAAGTCACTCCCCCACACTGGGCTCAGTCTCTCTCTCTCCCCCACACTGGGCTCAGTCTCACTCCCCCAATAGTGGGCTCAGTCTCTACCCCCACATTGGGCTCAGTCTCTCCCCTCACACTGGGCTAAGTCACTCCCCCACACTGGGCTCAGTCTCTCTCTCTCCCCCACACTGGGCTCAGTCTCACTCCCCCAATAGTGGGCTCAGTCTCTACCCCCACATTGGGCTCAGTCTCTCCCCTCACACTGGGCTAAGTCACTCCCCCACACTGGGCTCAGTCTCTCTCTCTCCCCCACACTGGGCTCAGTCTCACTCCCCCAATAGTGGGCTCAGTCTCTACCCCCACATTGGGCTCAGTCTCTCCCCTCACACTGGGCTAAGTCACTCCCCCACACTGGGCTCAGTCTCTCTCTCTCCCCCACACTGGGCTCAGTCTCACTCCCCCAATAGTGGGCTCAGTCTCTACCCCCACATTGGGCTCAGTCTCTCCCCTCACACTGGGCTAAGTCACTCCCCCACACTGGGCTCAGTCTCTCTCTCTCCCCCACACTGGGCTCAGTCTCACTCCCCCAATAGTGGGCTCAGTCTCTACCCCCACATTGGGCTCAGTCTCTCCCCTCACACTGGGCTAAGTCACTCCCCCACACTGGGCTCAGTCTCTCTCTCTCCCCCACACTGGGCTCAGTCTCACTCCCCCAATAGTGGGCTCAGTCTCTACCCCCACATTGGGCTCAGTCTCTCCCCTCACACTGGGCTAAGTCACTCCCCCACACTGGGCTCAGTCTCTCTCTCTCCCCCACACTGGGCTCAGTCTCACTCCCCCAATAGTGGGCTCAGTCTCTACCCCCACATTGGGCTCAGTCTCTCCCCTCACACTGGGCTAAGTCACTCCCCCACACTGGGCTCAGTCTCTCTCTCTCCCCCACACTGGGCTCAGTCTCACTCCCCCAATAGTGGGCTCAGTCTCTACCCCCACATTGGGCTCAGTCTCTCCCCTCACACTGGGCTAAGTCACTCCCCCACACTGGGCTCAGTCTCTCTCTCTCCCCCACACTGGGCTCAGTCTCACTCCCCCAATAGTGGGCTCAGTCTCTACCCCCACATTGGGCTCAGTCTCTCCCCTCACACTGGGCTAAGTCACTCCCCCACACTGGGCTCAGTCTCTCTCTCTCCCCCACACTGGGCTCAGTCTCACTCCCCCAATAGTGGGCTCAGTCTCTACCCCCACATTGGGCTCAGTCTCTCCCCTCACACTGGGCTAAGTCACTCCCCCACACTGGGCTCAGTCTCTCTCTCTCCCCCACACTGGGCTCAGTCTCACTCCCCCAATAGTGGGCTCAGTCTCTACCCCCACATTGGGCTCAGTCTCTCCCCTCACACTGGGCTAAGTCACTCCCCCACACTGGGCTCAGTCTCTCTCTCTCCCCCACACTGGGCTCAGTCTCACTCCCCCAATAGTGGGCTCAGTCTCTACCCCCACATTGGGCTCAGTCTCTCCCCTCACACTGGGCTAAGTCACTCCCCCACACTGGGCTCAGTCTCTCTCTCTCCCCCACACTGGGCTCAGTCTCACTCCCCCAATAGTGGGCTCAGTCTCTACCCCCACATTGGGCTCAGTCTCTCCCCTCACACTGGGCTAAGTCACTCCCCCACACTGGGCTCAGTCTCTCTCTCTCCCCCACACTGGGCTCAGTCTCACTCCCCCAATAGTGGGCTCAGTCTCTACCCCCACATTGGGCTCAGTCTCTCCCCTCACACTGGGCTAAGTCACTCCCCCACACTGGGCTCAGTCTCTCTCTCTCCCCCACACTGGGCTCAGTCTCACTCCCCCAATAGTGGGCTCAGTCTCTACCCCCACATTGGGCTCAGTCTCTCCCCTCACACTGGGCTAAGTCACTCCCCCACACTGGGCTCAGTCTCTCTCTCTCCCCCACACTGGGCTCAGTCTCACTCCCCCAATAGTGGGCTCAGTCTCTACCCCCACATTGGGCTCAGTCTCTCCCCTCACACTGGGCTAAGTCACTCCCCCACACTGGGCTCAGTCTCTCTCTCTCCCCCACACTGGGCTCAGTCTCACTCCCCCAATAGTGGGCTCAGTCTCTACCCCCACATTGGGCTCAGTCTCTCCCCTCACACTGGGCTAAGTCACTCCCCCACACTGGGCTCAGTCTCTCTCTCTCCCCCACACTGGGCTCAGTCTCACTCCCCCAATAGTGGGCTCAGTCTCTACCCCCACATTGGGCTCAGTCTCTCCCCTCACACTGGGCTAAGTCACTCCCCCACACTGGGCTCAGTCTCTCTCTCTCCCCCACACTGGGCTCAGTCTCACTCCCCCAATAGTGGGCTCAGTCTCTACCCCCACATTGGGCTCAGTCTCTCCCCTCACACTGGGCTAAGTCACTCCCCCACACTGGGCTCAGTCTCTCTCTCTCCCCCACACTGGGCTCAGTCTCACTCCCCCAATAGTGGGCTCAGTCTCTACCCCCACATT
Organism: Chiloscyllium plagiosum; assembly: GCF_004010195.1. Lineage (NCBI taxonomy): Eukaryota > Metazoa > Chordata > Chondrichthyes > Orectolobiformes > Hemiscylliidae > Chiloscyllium > Chiloscyllium plagiosum. The sequence goes on from NC_057712.1 coordinate 35,182,543, forward strand.
GGGCTCAGTCTCTCCCCTCACACTGGGCTAAGTCACTCCCCCACACTGGGCTCAGTCTCTGGCTCAGTCGCTCCCCCTCACACTGGGCTCAGTTTCTCCCCCTCACACTGGGTTCAGTTTCTCCCCCTCACACTGGGCTCAGTCTCTCCCCGTCACACTGGGCTCAGTCTCTCCCCCTCACACTGGGTTTAGTCTCTCCCCTCGATCTGGGCTCAGTCTCTCCCCTAGCTCTAGGCTCGATCTCACCAAGGACCTGATTCTTGTCACTGCTCGTGAGGCTGGGCTCCACCGCAAAAGTTTTTAAAGAGAAAAAATCAGCTGAAGGAAAAGAGCAAACGTAAAAAGTAAAAGTTTCAAAGAAATAAAGCAACAAAGAAAGCAGACCATCCTCAGATCAGGAGCTCAGCCACAGCACTGCTACTCCACAAGAGGAGTGTGATCACGTCTTGGAACAGGTTGATTAGAAATATTTTGGTTCTTGTGGCACAGTGGTAATGTCCCTATGTCTAGGCCAGGAGGCTGACAAAGGGTCAGTTAGACTCGAAACGTCAGCTCTTTTCTCTCCTTACAGATGCTGCCAGACCTGCTGAGATTTTCCAGCATTTTCTCTTTTGGTTTCAGATTCCAGCATCTGCAGTAATTTGCTTTTATTCATAATTTTAAGGTGATTGGGGAAAGGTATTGGGGAGTTGTCAGAGGCAGGTTCTTTACGCAGAGAGTAGTGAGTGCTTGGAATGCACTGCCAGCGGTGGTAGTAGAGTCAGAAACTTTAGGGTTATTTATGCGACTGCTGGACAAGCACATGGATGGCAGTGAATTGAGGGGTGTGGAGGTTAGGTTGATTTTAGATTAAGATAAATGCTCGGCATTGTGGGCTGAAGGGCCTACACTGTGCTGTACTGTTCTATGTTCTTTGTTTGATGACTGCAGATACTGGAACTTGAACTGAAAACAAAAAATGTTGGCGATCACAGCAGGTCAGGCAGCATCCATGGAGAGAAAGGAAGCTAAAGCTTTGAGTCTAGATGGCTCTTCATCAGAGCTCGTGAAGGAAAGAGGGGACAGCATTTACGTAATAGTGGGGGGTGGGGAGAGTCCTGGGCGGGGTGAAGGACGTTGATTGTTCAGATTAAGTGATCAGAATGTGAGAATGGCAGAATAATGATGTGTCTGATTGCCAGACTGGAAAGAATAGACAGTCCGATTGGAGTAGGGGGTGGGGGAGAGAGGACATGGTGACAGAGAATGTAACAAGCAACGCTAAAAGAAAAGAAAGGAATGGTTTCACAATCTGAAAGCGCTGAACTCAATATTAAGTCCAGAAGGCCATAAAGTGCCTAGTCTGAAGATGAGCTGTTACTCCTTCAGTGTGTGCTGTGATTCACTAGAGCACTGCAGCATGCTGAGGGTAGACATGTGGGCATGCGAGCAGGACGCTGTGATAAAATGACCGGCTACGGGAAGATTGGGCTCCTGTTTGTGTACAGACCGGAGGTGCTCCGCAAAGCAGTCACCCACTCTCTGTTTGGTTCCCTGATGTAGATTAGGCCAAATTAGGTGCAGGGAATACAATACACAGATTGGATAGGTACCAGTGAAATGCTGCTTTACCTGGAAAGACATCAATTAGAAATAATTTTTACTCATAATCCGATCCTGACAAATGGGTCAGATATTAAGTTTTGGATGAAGCAGAATGTTACTCAACTGAATTTGAATACAACTATAACATTTGATTTTACCTATTGCCAGAGAGCTCTGTTCCCTTGCCAGTGACTCAACTTGCCTCCTTGGTTGTTTGCTCAGGCTAAACAAAGCTTTGGTATCCTCTTTGACCCAGAGCTGAGTTTCCCATCGATCATCTGAGTATTCTGCTGAGGCCTCACATGTTTAAGTATACATAGCCCTCTACTTTCTGTCCATTGAATGCGTGTGTTATACATCAGGTGCATGTGAGTAAAGGTGTGAAGCATTGGAATGGGTAAATACCAGACGTGGGATGGTTTGGAAGACTAGATGGGGGGGGCGGGGTGATTGACATTCAGCTCTTCACTAACTATGAGGAGAGAATCTTGGCGCCTGCCAATGAGGACTGCGACATGTCTTGAGAAAGTGTAGAATGCCCATGTCTTGGCAACCAAGGAAGAAGCTATGTCCATTGCTATGCTGCTCTGCCATTAGCACTCCCTTCCCAGTGAATGTTTTCTCACATATCCAAATCTCTACCCTTTCTCCACAACACATTGTCTCTTATGTCTTCTGCACATCCAACTGACATTAGCACAGACTCGAAGGTTAAGAGCACAACATTGAAAAGGAAGGGAGCAGGTTGCCTCAGAGAGTGTACTGACTTTTTTTTATTTCAAAATATACTTTATTCATAAATATTTTGATGATCTGTACAATTGGTCATGCCATACATACGTATACATTCTATTTCTTTGCCTACAGAGATCGAGTAATCATTCGTATATACTGGTCTGTACGTTTACTATCCATGTATTTAGCTGAGGCATCAGCGGAGCCCACTTATAGAGTGGGCCCTCTGTTCTTCTTAGGCAGGCAGACGTTACACGGTGGTCTTTACCCACCGCGCCTTGGCGGCTGCTGCCCCAAGCTTCAGCGCGTCCCTCAGCACGTAGTCCTGGACCTTGGAATGAGCCAGTCCGCAACACTCAGTCGGGGTCAGCTCCTTCAGCTGGAAGATCAACAGGTTTCAGACAGACCAAAGAGCTTCTTTGACCGAGTTGATGATCCTCCAGGCACAGTTGATGATCGTCTTGGGTGTGCGTCCTGGGGAACAGACTGGAGAGCATGGGGTCTGTGTCACGGAGCTGCTTGGGATGTACCTCGACAAACACTACTGCATTCGTCTCCAGACTTCCTTTGCGAAGGCTCATTCCAGAAGGAGGTGTGTGACAGTCTCGTCGCCTCTGCAGTCGCTTTAGGGCAGCGTGCGGTGCGGCAGAGAGTTTGGGCGTGCATAAAGGATCTCACAGGCAGAGCACTGATGGTGAGGGAGTGGATGTAGTGCCAATCAAGCTGACTTCTTTTTCCTAGATGATTTCAATGTTCTGAGTCTTGTTGGAGCTGCACCCATTCTGGCAGGTCTATCACACTCCTGACTTGTGCCTTGTGGATCATGGACAGGTTTTGGGGAGTCAGGAGGTGAGTGTTACTCACCTAGCCTCTGGCCAGGTCTTGCAGCCACTGGGGTAGTCCAGTTGAGTTTCTGATCAATGGTAACCTCTAAGATGTTTATAGTGGGAGATTCAGTAATGATAATACCATTGAATGTCAAGAGATGATGGTTAGATTGTCTCTTATTGTAATGGTCATAGCCTGGCATTTATGTGGTGTGAGTGTTACTTGCGACTTGTCAGTCCAAGCCTGGATATTGTCTAGAACCTGTTGCATTTGAATGTGGGCTGCTTCAGTATCTCAGTAGTTGGGAATATTGTGCTGAACATTGTGCAATTATTGGTGACCATCCTGATCTTCTGACCTTATGATGGAGTGAAGGGCATTGATAAAGCGGCTGAAGGTTTTTGGGCACTACTCTGAGGAAGTCATGCAGAGATGTCCTGGAGCTGAGAGAACTGACCTCCAACAACCACGACCATCTTCCTATGTGCCAGGTGTGACTCTTAGAGTTTGCCCCGATACCCATTAATTCCAGATTTGCTAGGGATCCTTGTTGTCACACTCCATCAAATGCAACCTTGATGTCAAGAGTTGTCTCTCTCACCTCACCTTGAAAATCAGCTGTTTTACCCATGTTTGATTCAAGCCTGTAATGAGGTCAGGAGTTGAGTGGCTCTGGCGGAGCCCAAACTGGGTGTCACTGAGCAGGTGCTGTTGATAGCACTTTTGTTGACACCTTCTATCACTTCCTTGATGATTGAGAGTAAACTGATGGGGCAGTAATTGGCTGGGTTGGATTTGTCTTCCTATTTATGTACAGGATATACCTGGGCTTTTTTCCACATTGTCAGGTAGATGCTAGTGTTGTAACTGTACTGGAAGAGCTTGGCTAAGGGAGTAGCAAGTTCTGGTTTTCAGTACTGTTGCAGGAATGTTGTCGAGCCCATAGTTTTCGCAGTTTCCACTGACCTCAGCTGTTTCTTGACATTATGTGGGGTGAATTGAATTGGCTGAAGACTGGGATCAGTGATGCTGAGGACCACAGGACGAGGCTGATGAATCATTGACTTGTAGCTGAATATTGCTGTGAAAGCTTCAACCTTATCCTATGCACTGATGTGCTGGGCTCTTCCATCATTGCAGATGACTGGAGCCGAGATCTGATCTGTTGGTTATGGGATTGCTTAGCTCTGGCTATCACTTACTGCTTATGCCATTTGGTATTGAAATAGCCCTGTTTGGTAGCTTCACCAGGCTGACACCTCATTTTCAAGTATGCCTGGGGCTGCTCCTGGCACGCGTACCTTCATTCTCCATTGAACCAGGGCTGATCCTCTGGCTTGATGGTAATGGTTGAGTGGGGGGTATGCCGGGCCATGATGTTACAGATAGAACTGGATGTCTGCTATTGATGGCCCCCAGTGCTTCATAGAAACATAGAATCCCTACAGTGCAAAAGCAGGCCATTCAGCCCATTGAGTCCACATGGACCCTCTGAAGAGTATCCCATCCAGATCCACCCCACCCCTGTAACCCTACACTTCTCTTGGCTAACCCACCTACTCTACACATCTCTGGACACGATAAGCAATTTTAGCATGGCCAATCCACCTGATCTGCACATCTTTGGATTGTGGGAGGAAACTGGAGCACCCAGAGGAAATACACACAGTCATGGGGAGAATGTCGAGACTCCATACATGTAGTTGCCTGAGGCTGAAATCAAACCCAGGTCCTTGGTGCTGTGAGACAACATTGCTAACCAAATGAGCCACTCTGCCACCCCAGTTCACAGCTGAGTTGCTAGATCTGTTCAAAGACTGTCCATTTAGCATGGTGATAGTACCACATAACAGGATGGAGGGTATACTCAATGTGAAGGAGGGGCTTTGACTCCACAAGAACAGTGCGGTGGTCACTTTTACCGATACTGTCGTGGACAGATGCATTTGCAGCAGGCAGACTGGGCATGGATGAGGTCAATTATGTTATTTCGTCTTGTTGGTTCCCTCACTCTCTGCTGCAGACCCAGTGTAGCAGCTATATCCTTTAGGACCCAATCAGCTCACTCAGTCATGCTGCAGCTGAGCCTCTTTTGGTGGTGGGCATTGAAACTCCCACCAAAATGAAGAGATAAGATGGTTAAAATAAATCCTCACATCTTGATAATGAGAAAGGAGGTTATTGTGGGTGTGATTCTATCATTTCCAATACTGTAATGATCTCCATGCAGTGTTAGGAGGAATTTGATAACTTAGTGTCATTCTGCATGGAAACAGATCGGTCTGACTCATCCATGTCAACCAGGTATCTTAATCTGACCTAGCCCCATTTGCCAGCAGTTGGCTCATATCCCTCTAAACCCTTCCTAGTCATGTGCTCTTCCAGATGCTTTTAAATATTATAATTGTATCAGTTCCACCACTTCCCCTAGCAACTTGTTTCATACATGCACTACTCTCTGCATGAAAATGTTACTCCTCAGGTCCCATTTTAAATCTTTCCCCTCTCACGTTAAATCTCTGCCTTCTAGTTTTGGACTCACCCACCCTAGGAAAGAAACCTTGGCTATTCACCCTATCCATGCCCCTATGATTTTATGAATGCTTTCAGCTCAGTAACAGGACAGATAACTGAATCTCTGAGAAACACAAGGTATAATGGCCAAGGAACATTGTTTAAGATATCACATGGCACCATATTCCTTGACTCAGAAGCAAAGCTTATAATTCTGTTACAATGCCTCTTATACACTACCACAGCAGAGTCTTACAACCCAGGTCGCCTGAAATTTATTCTCACAGATCTGGTTGTAGCAGTGAACAGTGCTCTTTCCAAAACTTTATGAAATGCAGTCTCCTGGGATAGAGCTCCTGAAGAAAAGCTTTTGAAGTGCTCTTTGATCTGCAGATCCTGCTTGATGGGAATCAGTATGATGATCTGGCTGTCCTCTGATGCTGCCTAGTTATTCTGGCTTACCTCCCATCCCTCTGTTTTCAAGGTGACCCAAGCATTGCCTTGCAATGTTAATTCTGTTTCTGTCTTCACAGATGCTGCTGAATGTTTCCAATGTTTCCTTTCTCTCTCGACGGTCTCCTGGAGATTTTGTTTGATAATGCTCCTGCAAAATGCCAGGGATGTTTTTTAATGTTAAAGGTTTTGCACAAAATACAAATCATTATTGTTGTCATGTAAGTAGTTCAGTGAATATCACAAATTGTATATCTTAGGATATGGTCTTTTACTCAGATACATCACATATTTTCCAAAGAGAGTTTGGACTGATTTACCTATGGCAAGTACATTCCTTGCAATCAGGAAATATTTTACATTGAAGACACATTTAGAATGGTATAGTATGGGGATTTGAAAATAACCAGGGTATCTGGATGGCTCAAGAGGATCACTTCCATAAATGAAACTGATAATGTATCTATTAAGCAGGGAAATATTGCTTGTCACAAAGTGAAGATAAGCACAGAAATCATTCCTTGCTGAGCTTCAACATTAACATCAGATAAGATTGCTTACATCACAAGTACACAGCAAAGTGTATTTGTAACTGGAGAATTGTATAGACCCCTGCCAGATGAGTGAGTATCCAGTCCATCTCATTCTCATCCATCACTGAGATGGCCCTCATAACCTGGAGGGTGGCCAGGGACCAAATTCGGCAATCTTCCTGTCATATTTGTTTTATTGAAATGTTTCAATAAAAGCTTGTCAGGCCCCAGTAACCTAGGGTAACCTCCTTACCTGATGAAGGACCAGCACTCAAAAAAGTAGTACTCCCAAATAAACCTATTGGACTATAACTTGATGTTGTGTGATTTTTAACTTTGTCCACCCTAGTCCAACACCAGCTCCTTCACATCATGCCTAGTAACCTGGTTGGTGTGAACAGGTGGCTGGGAGTGGTAGAACATTTCATTGCACTTTACTAAAAATGTGGGAAGCAAGAGGGATATTATCTTCGGATAGTGTCGTTTGCATGTCAGGGACACTCAATATAAGATAGATACTGCCCCCTCCACTTCCTTCCGTTCCACGTGAGGGCTCAGCAGCCTGTCCTGCACCCCATTCCTGGAGCAGCCTAATGCTCCTCGTCCAATGCCCTGTGCATAATTGGGTTTGGGATTCTATTGGACCTTCTCTTTGGTACTGGCATTACCCATTGCCTAGCTTTGGAACTGCCAGAGTTTTAGAACAACCCCAAGATAGTGGGATTTCCTGCGATTATATATTTCGTGCTTGTATGACTGCAAGAGATTTTATTATTTATTGATAATTGAAATTAATTGATACAAATGAATAACAAATGGAATAGGATGATAGAAAGTAAGACAGATTAATCACTTGGTTTGGACTGGGACCCACTGAAATAGGCTTTTTCTGTATTATTGACCTGGTTTAAATATAATGTGTGTGACTTTGCACAGGAACTGATAGCTTCCTGTTCATCTTTGTGTTGATAATTACTTTTACTTATAAGGGCTTATGACATTTTCAGCTAAGTTTACTACAATATTAAAAAATAATCATGAAAATGAGAGTTGAAGTCTGCACTAAGTGTCAAATTGAGATGCTGTAAGGGTCTGAATATATTATCACATATTTGAATAGAAATTTGGGAAGCATGTAACCTTGTATTTTCTGGTTCATTGATTACCCAGATTTATTTATTTAATCTTTTTTAAAAAATAAACCTTTGCAGGAGCATCATTACACGCCTCTGGAGCTGGTGGAACTTGAACCTGGGCCCCTTGGTTCAGGGGCAGAGACACTGTTGCTCCACAAGAGGGCCTTAAGTCTTTCTTATTTAACATACTCTTCTAATCAACCTGTTCCGAAATGTCATCATAAACCTCTGGAGCAGGTGGCCTCCTTGAACAATCAAACGTGATTCAGGTGTGTAACATGTGAAGAGCAGTGTAAACGTTTTTGAACTAAACACTAAAACCAACTTACAATGTTATCAAATTAATCACTATTTATGCGATTTAAGAAAGCTTTGCAAATGAAAATTGTTGGTGCAAATGCAAAGGAGATAGAGTAACAGCAGAAGAAATGATGATCTAAAATTCATTGACATTTGAAATATGTAGTCTGAAAGCTGTAAATTAACCAACAGTATTCAAAGCCAGTTTTCTATGCATGGGTGCTGCAATCTTTAATCACACTGTACCATTGCTTCAGTGACATTCCTTGTTAATGGCTGTTCAAGATACTGTTCTTCATGCTATTTACTTTACACAAAACCTGCACACTATTATGATGGTTTTTCTGAAAGCTTTAGAAAACTCAGCAGGATTAATTTAATATTGATTTCCTCATTACCAAGCAAATTAAATGGGTAACAATAGAACTGAAAGCTAGCTGTTTTAATTTTCTTTTCTGTCAGGACCTACCAACTGATACTATCTCACTAGCAGGTAAATTAAGAACACAGGAACAGGTGAAAAGGACACTCAAGTTGATATTTCTATACTGGGAACTCTACCTCTCTGCTGATCCATCATTCCTGGCTTTTCATCATATCTTTTTTAGGGCCAAAATGGATGACTTCATACATATCCACATTGAACAGCAACCTTCATAGTTTTGTCCACTTAATTCATTAACATTCATTTGCCCCTTTCTGCTGCCATCTATACTGCTTATTGTGCCACCTAACTTAGTGCTTGTTATGATAGATTCCTCATTTCTTGAGTTTGTACACACTGCAAATCACTTCAGAGTCTTCTGTGGATCCTCTCAGGACAGAAGAGTCTTATATGGGTTTGGCTTGAATGCCCACAGGATTGGTAGTTCATGCTGCCATTCTTGATACTTAGAGGAACTTCAGCTATGCCACCTCTAGCACATTGGACCCTGAACATATGCCAAGGACAATGAAACACACTGATACAAACTTCAATGCTTTCCTCCATGTGGGCTGATCAACTGCCATTTTTCTCTGCTGTTCAGAAGCCTTCAAGGTACTTTATTTAGGTCTGTCTCTATGCTTATATTAAATATCTTGATGTTGTTTGCCTTAGAATAGTTCCCCACAGAAGATCAGTTAGGAATTGTGTACTGAAACATGAAGGAGACATGATCTATCCGTTGAGCTTTGATTGGTGGAGTACGACACTGTTGTGCTTTTGTCCTGCTATTGAATTGCCACCATGGTGGGACCTTAGGCATCTTTGGTGGCAGCATTCCAGAGTTTTCGTGTAATGCATGTGACAGGTCTCTGATTCTCCATCAGGTAGTGTGACAGTAAGGACAACCATCTTGTAAAGTTTGCCTTCAGTGTCAAACTGTTTTCTAATATGATTATGTAGTTGGTGTTAGGCATAACCTGTTTTCTGGATGCATGTGTATATATTCCCATCAATATTAGAGAGCACACTACCAAGAGTTGAGAATTTTTCCTTGAGATAAGTGCCAACAACAGTTATGTCTGTTGCTTCACAGTATGTACCTAGTGCTAGCTTAAATATAACCTCAGTGTTGGGTTCACTGACCTAGAGACCAAAGTTTTTGGCAGTGTCTGAATGCTACTGCAAACTTGGAAATGCAGCTCTCTAGTACTTACTCGAAATTATTTATAAATACCATGAAAAACAAGGGCTCCAGATTCCTTAGGGGACATCACCAGTCACATCCTCCAATGTGTCCTCATGCACTGACCTTATTCTCTATTCTCAGCTGCTGAACAAATTCCTTTACGACATCACAAAGTTGCCTCAAGTGTAATGCTTTTAACAAACTTGTTCACAGTTTCTTGTTGGAAGCTAATCAAATATTTTCTGAAAATCCATATAAGTAACATCACAGATACAACCTTATGTAGCATTATACACCCATAATATGAGTCATAGAGTCATAGAGATGGACAGCACGCAAACAAACCCTTCAGTCCAACTTGTGCATGCCGACCAGGTATCCCAACCCAATCTAGTCCCATTTGGCAGCACTTGGCCTATAACCCTCCAACCCTTACTATTCATATACCCAGACAGATGCCTTTTAAATGTTGCAATTGTGTCAGCTTCCACCACTTTCTCTGGCAGCTCATTCCATACACGCACCAACCTCTGCATGAAAAGGTTGCCCCTTAGATTAGATTTAGATTAGAATAGATTACATTACAGTGTGGAAACAGGCCCTTCTGCCCAACAAGTCCACACCGACCCGCCGAAGCGTAACCCACCCATACCCCTACATTTACCCCTTACCTAACACTACGGGCAATTTAGCATGGCCAATTCACCTGGCCAGCACATCTTTGGACTGTGGGAGGAAACCGGAGC
>NC_057712.1:35193315-35207697 GCF_004010195.1 Chiloscyllium plagiosum
TTGCTTTCCCAAAATGCAGCACCTCGCATTTATCTGAATTAAACTCCATCTGCCACTTCTCAGCCCATTGGCCCATCTGGTCAAGATCCTGTTGTAATCTGAGGTAACCTTCTTCGCTGTCCACTACACCTCCACTTTTGGTGTCATCTGCAAACTTACTAACTATACCTCTTATGCTCACACCAAAATTATTTATGTAAATGATGAATAGTGGACCCAGCACCAACTTCTGTGGCACTCCACTGGTCACAGGCCTCCAGTCTGAAAAGTAACCCTCCATCACCACCCTCTGTCTTCAAAATGCTTCAAAAATGTAATAAAATCCTTGCTCATAGCTCACCTTTTAAAATCCCTGCTGGTTCTCTGCTCAGTCCATGTTCCCCAAATGCTTAGTCACGCTCTCTCAAAAAGTAGATTGTAGTCATTTTCTTGAAACATTGCAGTCATTTTCTTGCACTTCAGAACTGAAGGCTGTTTTCCGCCTCCTGAAAGTATAGGTGCTACATTTAGGGTTTTCTATGGAACTGAGCCATAGCATTCAGAAAGCATATGCTTTTGTTCCTGATTTACACTGTGTTAGCCAATCTAATCTAAGACAATATTAGTATGTGGATCAGAATGATACCAACAGTCACAGGGCTCAATCCCCATACTGGCTGCGGTGGTTCATGGACACCTGTCTCCTTACATGGCCCACTCTTGATGTGAAGTTGAGCCCCTCAAACAATATAATCAATTACTTAATGGCAAAATAAATGGTTATTATCCTCTTCTAGCTAGCAGGTTGCATGAAGATGTCAGATGGCAACAGAATGAACTCTGATGTAATATCCCACCATGAACAATCATGAAGATGATTAGTCACTAAGCTAAACGGAATCAGAACTCCAAACAGCCCTAAGCCAATAAGGCCAATTTACCATCGGGTAGGTAAGCTCAAGGTCTACAATCCCTGCATGTTTTAGGGCAGGCTAATGTGTAACTTGGAAATTTTTTGAGTTTGTATGAAGAGTGTGCATGGTCATCGCTACAACCATGCAAAACATTTCTGAAAAGGTCTCTAACCACAGCATCAACTAGTTGAAGCTCTAGACAGAGAGTCATGAAGTTTCACAACACGGAAAAAGGCCCTTTGGCCCATCATGTCCAAGCTAGTCATCAAGAACCTGTCTACTCTAGTTCCATGTTCCAGCTCTTGGCCTGTAGCCTTGTATTCTATGGTCCTTCAAGTGATAATCTAATACTTCTTAAATATTGAAATGGTTCTTCTTTCTAACTACCTCTTGAGGCAGGGAGTTTCAGCTTCCAGTTCTTTCTTAAATCCCTTATGAACCTTCTGCCAATTACCTTAAATAAATGGCCCCTGGTTATTTAACCGTCTACTAAGGGGAACATTTTCTTTCTATGCCCTTCATAACTTTGTGCATTCCAAACAGTATCCCCTCAGCCCTCTCTCCTCTAAGGAAAACAACCCCAGCTTATCTAGTCTACCTTCTCAGCTTAAATAGTCTAGTGCAGGTAACATCCTGGTGACTCTCCTCTGCATCCTCTCTAGTCAAATACCATTCTTCCTATGGTGTGGTGACCTGAACTGTACATAATATATGCAATTGTGCAGTTTGATGCAAATATTCCAGAGCACTTGTCAATAATTGGAAAGGTTTTGGAGGAGCTCAGACTGGAAGGGCATACTCTTAAACTTCACCATACAATACAGGAGATGAAATTGGTCATTCAGCCCATCAAGTCTACTCCATAGTCTACTTTGATAATCCTCAACTCCACTTTCCTTCCTTTTCCCCATTTACCTTTAATTCCTTTATTGATCAAATAAAGCTGTCTATCTCAACCTTCAATATACTTAATGACCCAGCCTCAACAGCCCTCTATAGTAAAAAATTCCACACATTCACAACCCTCTGATAGAAAATAAAGTTTCTCCTCATTTCTTTCTTAAATGGACGATCCCTTACTCTGAGATTATGCCCTTTGGTCCTGGATTGTCCCACTAGGGGTCAAAATTTCTCTGCATTTATCCTGTCAAGCTCCCTAAGAATCTTATATGTTTCAGTAAGGTCTCTTCTCCTACTTCTAAACTCCAATTAGTCCCAGTCGACTCAATCTCTCCTCAAAAGTAAATCTCCGCATCTCCCCACCCCGCCCCCAGACCTGGAATCAAGCTTGTGAACCTTCACTGAACTGTTTCTTTACATAAGGGGATCCAAAACTGACTGCAGTATTTCCAATGCCTTTTAGAGTTTTAGCAAAACCTCCTAATTTTTAAATAAGACCTTCATCTTCTCTAATTACTGCACCTTTTGCCAGTGAAAATAGAATTGCTGTGTATGGATCAATGAAAACTATCCTTTACCTTCCCTGAGAGAACAACTCCAGTTTCTCCACTACTTAAGTCCCTCATCATTTGAGTAAATCTTCTCTGTACCCCTGACATCCTTGCTAAAACACGGTGCCCAGAATGGGTCACAATAGTCCAGCTGAGGCCTAACCCAGTGATTACAAATAATTTGTAAAACTCCCTTGCTTTTGTGCTCTTGTTGTATACATAAAGCCAAGAATTCCATATGCTTTTTAACATCCCTTTCTCCTGCTGCCTTTTGGAGTTTCTGCACATAAACGCCATGTTCTACCTCTCCTGCACCCCTTTTCAAATTGCATCATTTAATTTGTGTTGGCTTTCCTTACTGTGTTTTTCAATATGCATCACTTCTCACTTCCCAAAGTTAAATTTCATCTGTTAGGCTTATTCCAGGAGTCTGTATTCATCCTGCTATTCTACCCCTTATTGGTTTCTACATTTCCAAACCTTTGAAATGACATCCCGTGTACCAAAGTCAAGGCCATCAATATATATGAACAACAGCAGCACCTATTCTTGCCAGAACTCACTCTCTAGCCTCACAATTGACTGAGTAGTGATTGTGTTGAGCAAGTTCCAGCTATTCCACGAAGATGTGGAAAGCATGCTGCACAATTGTATATATTTTAACAGTTTCTTCTCAGCTCCTTTAATCCCCTTTAACGTGTTAGGGGACCCTTTCTAGAGTTTGAGAATCTATTCTTTGACCACAAGTGTTCAGCACCTTCAAAAGAAAGGGAAGGCAATTTTTTAAAAATAAAGCTATTGTGTTTCATAAAATGTGTCAGACTAGTTTGTACAGAAGATGGCGTTGTGGTATTACTATACTGGCAGAAATGTGGGAAAAAAACAGTTGAAAGACAAATATTTGGCCCCTTTCCAGAATGCATTGTCAGGCAGGTTGTTTTACTTGTTCCAACTGCCAAGGTCTTTACTGAAGTCAGCTCATCTTTAAATTGTTAGAAACGGATTACAAATTTTGTCACCTCTTTTTCTAAAGAGACAAACACCTCTCTTCCAGTTTTCAATGAAGCATTGTTAAAATCACCTGCTTTCAGATGATATACCTGACTTCATGTAGTTTGGTTGTTCAGACCTGTTTATGTTACTGTGTCAACCTTGTTAATTTTGCATTGAAAACCTCACTAATTCAATCATCAACAGGCAAATCTTTTCAGAAACATCCTTTGCATATGAATGGTGTACAATCCAAAAAACTGCGCGTGCGGGAGATCTGAAACTAAAAGAGGACATGCCGGAAATATTTAGGATGTCAGGCAGTGTCTGTGCAGAGAGAAGCAGAATTAATGTTTTAGTCCAATGACCCTTTATCAGAACTGGAAGAAGTTTGAGATGTAAGATGTTTAAGAAAGTACAAGAGGCTGGACAAGTATGCAGGAGGGGGAGGAACAAAAGTTTCATTCCATGATAGGGAACAAGGCAATAGAAAGCTTATGATGTGCTGGATGGTGATTTAATAGGAGATGATAATCAACAAAAAAATCAAAAGGTAGGTCGAGAAGAGCTGTAAGTGAACGAACTTAATCAAAAAATATACCCCAACAAATTAATGCAGGTTGAAATAATAATGTTAAACTCTTGAACATAATATTGTATCCTGATAGTGTAAAGAGAAGGATGAAGTGGTGCGTGAGGTTCACTGAAACAATGGAGGAGACCAAGGACAAAGAGTTCAAAGTGGATGCAAGTCACAGAAAATCCTGAAGAAGGGTTACAACTGAAACTTCTCCACCTTCTGATGCTGCCTGGCTTGCTGTGTTCTTCCAGCCTCCTGCTTGTCGACCTTGGATTCCAGCACCTGCAGTTTTGTTGTCTCTAACAGAATAAATATGACAGGCAACCAGGAGATTGGGGTCGAGCTTTCAGATTAACTGGAAGTTTTCCACAAAGCATTCCACCCAATCTGCATTCGCTGTCCCTGATGTTGACATAATTTCCTTTTGAAAAGCTAATTCTAAATACCAAAACGAAAGGTGCTCAAAAAAGTCATGGTTTCACCTGTAAGGTGCAGGTGGCTGACAAGAAAGGAAAATGTCAAGGGCAGGTGTTGTAATTCTTGTGATTGCATTGAAAGGAGGTGTGAATTGGGGAGGGCCACTCAGGGTAATTGAGGGTTAGACCAACAAGAAAAGCTTGTTGGTTTCCTTGCATTGGTTTTAGACTGTCGAGCCATTTCCAGCATTTTCTGTTTTTATTTCTGCTCGTGTTTGAGAAAATATCAACTCCTGTAAATATGTACTGGCTATCATGACAGAGAAGCTAATATTTTAAAGTGGGGAAAATGTTGGCATTAACTTATCCATCATTTTAGCCAAATGCTCTGTATTTGCTTAATTTATAGTTAATGGACTGGCAGGGGGAAAATAAGTGTGCTTGATGCTATCATAAAGCTGCCAAAACAACATAACAGGGATTCCCACTTTGCTGAAGGTAGTTTAAAGTCAAAGGGATGCATAGCAGTGATGTGAACAAGACAGCAGACAACCAATCAAATTAAAGAATTCATATACAACAAACCAGACAGTGACAAGCACTGAAAACCCTGCACTTTCAAGCAAAATCAAAACAAAATAAAATAATTGTATGATTATATTGAGACTGAGGCTAAAATAAAATTCAACAGAATTTTAATGAAAGCTTTTATAAATATTTTCTTTCAATACCTAATAAAAAATGATATTCCACAAATTACTCTTCAGGCCAGTGGGGGTTCTTCGGCATCATTTTGAAGTTAAAAATCCTTTTACACCCCACTCAACAAGGTATAACGGTCTCGAAAGTTTTACAGTGACGCGGCCATTCTCATCGATTAATAATTTTAAGGGAAATAGCAGTCTTTGAGAACTCATATGCACACCCTATGGAGAAGTGCAGTATCATTGTTAGGAACTTTGGGATTTCTGTCATATTCTGTACATATCTGAATCCCTGACATTATTGTCAGTTCCAGTGGTGTAATAATGGGAAATGTTGACAGTTTTGCTATCATCATGCCAGTAAAGCCCATGCTATAATTTTCTGTTTAAATATATTTAGGATATATGTTTCTTGTTTCAATATATATGTTTACCTAAGTTAACAATCCTGTGGTCATCCTTAAAAAAACTACCTTTGACAATGATCATGTTCATCAGATGAGAACATAGTTGAGTTTCATCGCTAAGTGTATGCTGACTAAAAACATTCAAGTCCATATGTCATTTATCAATTGTGTGAACAGTAGGAGATCCAGAATAGATTCCTGCAGAACTTGAATATTCACAGCCCCAGAACTTTTCAATTTCTTACGACCTTCCACTTTCTAATGCAAGGAGAGTTTTCAATTCATTTCAGATGACATTTTCTTTTAAACTTTAAATTCCGCAAGCTTTGATCTTATTTATAAGCCTCGAGATTGAACATTTTATCAAATGCTCTCGGAAAGAAATTTGTGCCCATAAGTTTGTCTTTATTAGCTAATGTGATAACTTCCCAAAGCAGTTCCCGAACATTTGGGAAGCTCAAACATTGCCATTAACTCTATGTTGACCTTTATTAACTATGGATATTTTAGATGAAAAGTCATTGTAGGCCATAAAATACCTTTAATCAGTTTTCCAAATCCATCTATTTAACTAATTGGGTTGAGCTGATATTTCAAACCATGTTGAAAATGGGGTCGCTTATTTGGCCTGAAATTTGTGCTCACTTAAAGATGTTAGGGTGACTGATGGTGTTCTAAAGGACGTATTTCATGTACCTGAATGGTAAGGCTCCCTGACTGCTGCAACATTAACATCAATCCAAGTATTAGTACAAACTGCTTTTGAAGAATAACTGAAGACAGGGTCACCACTAATGCAACAAAGGCACCCAGGTAAGTCTTCAGAGAATGCTGAGAGGACAGAGGTCAGCAACAACTAGACTGAATGCCTTGTGCAACATGCATATCTTTAATAAAAAAGAATTGCAATCTCATTCAGGCCTCCTGACCAGCTTTTGTTACCCTTCCATGACCTCTGTTGCCGTTCTCAGCTGGCATATATCATACACCCTCTGTCTGAATATCCTGTAAGGTGTTTGATGACCATCCCAAGCTACTGGTTTTCCAAACTTTGACATTTGATCCACTATCTGTCTTTCTGTCCTACCCCCCCATAATATTTTCCTTTGATCTTCTTCCCTAGCTTTCTATCTCCTTATGATGGGTCTCTATGCTCCATTCCTGTCCTTTGATCATGCATTGTACCAGCTATAGTGTACACTATGTACAATGGATAGAATTCAAAGATTCAGATGCTTCATGATCAACAATATAGGTCAGTAATTTTCCAGTTTTTCATTTACAAAATCTAACTATCTTTTGGGGAAATCATGATAATGATTAAATAATCAATTGTTATTCAGGGTTGATTAACTCTAAGAGTTAGTAGAAAGTGAGGACTGCAGAAGCTGGAGATCAGAATCGAGAGTGTGTTGCTGGAAAGAGACAGCAGGTCAGGCAGCATCCGAGGAACAGGAGAATTGATGTTTTGGGCAGACGCCCTTCATCAGGAATGAGACTTGTAGGCCGGGGGGCTGAGAGATAAATAGTAGGGAGTGGGGGCTGGGGACAAGCTAGCTGAGCATGCAATAGGTTGGGGAGAAGGCGATAGGTCAGAGAGGAGAGTGGATCAGATAGATGGGAAGGAAGATGGACAGATTAAGAGGGCAGTGCTGAGTTGGAGGCTTGGGACTGGAATAAGGTGGGGGAACGGGGAAATAAGGAAACTGGTGAAATACACATTAATCCCATGTGGTTGTAGAGTCCCAAGGTGGAAGATGAGGCGTTCTTCCTGTAGGTGTCAGGGTGGTTAGGGTTTGGTGATAGAGGAGGCCCAGGACCTGTACGTCCTTGGTGGAGTGGGGGGAGGCAGGGAGTTGAAGTGTTCAGCCAAGGATCGGTGGGGTTGGTTGGTGTAGGTGTCCTGGAGATGTTCTTTGAAACGATCCACAAGTTGGTGTCCTGTGTCCCTGATACAGAGGAGATCACATTGGGTGCAATGGATGCAGTAGATGACATTTTTGGAATTATAGGTAAATTTCTTTTGGATGTGGAAGGATCTTTAGGGGCCTTAGATGGAGAGGAAGGGGGAGGTATGGGTGCAGTTTTTTGCACTTTTTGCAGGGGAAGTGTTTGAAGTAGAGGGTGGACTGGTGTGGGGCGTGAATCTGACAAGGGAGTCACAGAGGGAATGATCTCTCCAAAACACTGATAGGCGTGGGGAGCGAAATATATCTCTAGTGGTGGGCTCTGTTTGTAGGTGGCGGAAGTGGTGGAGGATGATGCAATGTATCCGGAGGTTGGTGGGGAGGAAGGTGAGGACCGGGGATTCTGTCCTTGTTGTGTTGGGAGGGGTGTGGTTCAAGGGCAGAGGTGCGGGAAATGGAGGAGATGCGCTGGAGGGCATCGTCGACCATATGGGATGGGAAATTGTGGTCTTTGGAGAAGGAGGCCATCTGGGATTTTCTATGGTGGAATTGGTTATCCTGAGAATAGATGCGGCAGAGGGAGAGGAGTTGGGAATAAGGGATGGCGTTTTTACAGGAGGCAGGGTGGAAGAAGGTGTAGTCCAGGTAGCTGTGGGAGTCAGTGGGTTTGTAGTAGATGTCCATGGTTAGTCAGTTGCTGGTGATGGAGATGGAGAGGTCCAGAAAAGGGAGGGAGGTGTCTGAGATAGTCCGGGTGAATTTGAGATCAGGGTGAAAGGTGGTCGTGAAGTTGCAACCTCCTCATGGGAGCATGAGGTAACACCGATACAGTCATCAATGTAATGGAGGAAAAGGTGGGTGATTGTGTTGGTATAGCCGTGGAAGATGGACTGTTCCATGTACCCAACAAAGAGACAGGCATAGCTGGGGCCCATGCGGGTGCCTATGGCTATCCGTTTGGTTTGGAGGACTACTACTGCCACCTACTGTCCCCTCGACCATGACCTCACTTCCCATCGCCAAACCATCATCTCTCAGATCACCCACAACCTCATCACCCAGTATTGCCTCTAACCTCATTGTTCGAGCACCCCACACCGCCCGATTCTACCTCCTACTCAAGATTCACAAACCTGACTTCCCAGGTCACTCCATTGCCTCAGCCTGCTCCTGTCCCACTGAACACATCTCTGCATACCTTGACACTGTCCTGTCCCCCTCAGTCCAGGAACTCCCCATCTACGTTTGGGACACAACCCATGCCCTTCACATCCCCGGCCCTCTACGCCTTATCTTCAACATGGACATCCAGTCCCTGTATACATCTATCTTCCATGACGAAGGTCTCCAAGCCCTCTGTTTCTTCCTCACGCCATCCCAACCAGTATTCCTCCATTGACACCCTCATCTGCCTGGCTACTGGTCCTCACCATTAAAAAGGGTCCTTCCAATCCTCCCACTTCCTCCAAACCAAACAAGTAGCCATAGGCACCCGCATGGGCCCCAGCTATGATGTCTCTTTGTCGGGTATGTGGAACAGCCCATCTTCCACAGCTACACCGGCATCATCTGAACATTGATGACTGTATCGGTGCCACCTCGTGCTCCCATGAAGAGGTTGAGCAGCTCATCAACTTCACAAACACCTTTTACCCAGACCTCAAATTCACCCGGACCATCTCAGACACCTCACTCCCCTTCTCAGACCTCTCCATCTCCATTACCGGCAACCATGGATGTTTACTACAAACCCACTGACACCCACAGCTACTTAGACTACATCTTTTCCAACCCTGCCTCCTGTAAAAACGTCATCCCTTATTCTCAACTCCTCCGCCTCTCTCGCATCTGTTCCCAGGATGGCCAATTCCATCATAGAAAATCCCAGATGGCCTCCTTCTTCAAAGACCTGCAATTTCCCCTCCCACGTGGTTGACAATGTCCTCCAACATATTTCCTTCATTTCCCGCACCTCTGCCCTTGAACCACACCC
The DNA here is from genome assembly GCF_004010195.1 of Chiloscyllium plagiosum. Lineage (NCBI taxonomy): Eukaryota > Metazoa > Chordata > Chondrichthyes > Orectolobiformes > Hemiscylliidae > Chiloscyllium > Chiloscyllium plagiosum. The sequence continues at coordinate 35,202,657 of NC_057712.1, forward strand.
CCCTAAAGCAGCAAGAACAGAACCCCCCAGTCCCTCTCTTCCACCTACCAACCTCCGTATACATTGCATCATTCTCTGCCACTTCCACCACTTACAAACAGAGTCCACCATTCGGGATATATTTCGCTCCCCACCTCTATCAGTGCTCTGGAGAGACCATTCCCTCTGTGACTCCCTTGTCAGATCAACACCCTCCACCAGCCCACTCCCCACTCTAAGCACCTTCCCCAGCTACCACAAGAAGTGCAAAACCTGCGCCTGCACCTCCCCCTCACCTCCAAAAGATCCTTCCACATCCAACAGAAATGTAACTGTATCTCCACAAATGTGATCTACTGTATACTTTGCACCCAATGTGGCCTCCTCTTCATCGGGGAGACAGGACACCAATTTGCAGATCATTTCAGAGAACATCTCTGGGATACCCACACCAACCAACCCCACCGCCCCATGGCTGAACACTTCAACTCCCCCTCCCACTCCACCAATGTCATGCAAGTCCTGGGCCTCCTCCTTCACCAAACCCTAACCTCCCATTGCCTGGAGGAAGAATGCCTTATCTTTCACCTTGGGGCTCTGTAACCTCATGAGATTAATGTGGATTTCACTAGATTCCTCATTTCCCCTCCCCCCCACCTTATTCCAGACCCAAGCCTCCAACTCGACACCGCCCTCTTAATTTGTCAATCATCTTTTCCATCTATCTGCTTCATCCTCCTCTCTGACCTATCACCTTCTCCCCCACCTTCATCTACCTATCACATTCTCGACTACCTTATCCCTAGCCCCACACCCCTGCCATTTTGCTCTCAACCCCCCGACCCATAAGGTTTGTTCCTGATGAAGGGCTTATGCCCAAAACATCGATGCTCCTGCTCTTCGGATGCTGCCTGACCTGCTGTACTTTTCCAGCACACACTCTTGACCCTAACTCCAAAAGTTAGCTTATTTAAAATACAAAAACACATTGTAAGCTCTGAAGCAGACATCATGGCAAGCTAATTGGTTTCTATTTGTGTAATTTGCAAATCCACAGCAGACTAATGTTCAGCAGAGGCACAGCATTGTGTATATAAGCAGTACATGGAATCCTCAAAGGTGACTTTCTTAAAATCAACATACAGTGACATGTCACATCCTGGCATGAGTCAGAATGATCATTACTGATAATATCAAAATGGATTTTCAAGGTTCAGAGATGATCTTTGGTTTTACATGAGCTGCATAACAGATAGCAACATGACTAGGATGCTATTGTTGTAGAAGATTAAAAAATCACATGACACCAGGTAATAGCCCAACAGGTTTATTTGGAAATACAAGCTTTTGGAGTGCTGCTCCTTTATCAGGTAGCTAGTGGAGTAGGATCATAGGACATAGAATTTTAAGCAAAGGATCATAGTGTCATCCACATATGTGATATATTGAACAAACCTAGATTGCTGTTAAGTCTTTCATTGTTTAGAATGAGTTACAGGTTTCAATTCATTAATGTGTAAATCCAGAACTTCCTTCAAGTCACATTGCCGAGATAACTTAAAGTTTTATTTAAAAAAGTACCATCTCAGCACAGACAATGCAGTTATGGTGTGAGAGTCTGTCTGCATTCCAATCTTGAGTCAGACTAGTTCTATTCCCAAAGTAAGAATTTATAAAATGTATGCTAAAAAAATTTGTCTGCCTAAAGGTTTTGTGCTTTTTGAACAAAATAGAATGCAAATACAAATTCACCACATAAACTGATCCGTGTGTGTGTGTGTGCATGTGAGGGAGAAAGAGGGTGAGACTGTGTGTGTGTTCGTGGGGGTGAGGGAGAGTGTGAGTGTGTGTGTGCTTGATAGAGTGTATGCATGAGTATAATGAGAGTATATGCCTGTGAGGGGGTGTGTGCATGGGTGTGAGTGTGGGGAGTGTGTGTGCCTGAGAAAGAGCGTGTGCATGAGAGAGGGGCTGCATGAGTGTGTGAGTATGTAAGTGTGTGTGTGTTTGTGTGTTGTACAGTGGGTTCGCCTGTAGTGTGACATGAACCCAAGGTCCCAGTTAAGACCTACTGTTGTGGGTTCCGAACGTGACTATCAGCCTCTGCTTGGCCACTCTTGTAATTCCTGAAGTCCGCCTTGGAAAATGGTCAGCTGAAGATCTGAGGCCAAATGTCCGTGATAGCTGAAGTATCCCCCAACTAGAAGGGAACATTTCTGTCTGGCAATTATTGCATGGTGTCCCTCGTCTATTGTCGTAGCGTCTGCTCAGTCTCACCAATGTACCATGCCTCAGAACAGCCTTGCCTGCTGCAAATGAGATAGACAACGTTGGCTGTGTCACATAAGTACCAGCTGCGTGCATGGTAGGTAGTGTTCCCGAGTGTAATAGTGGTATCCGTGTCGACACTCTGACATGTCTTGCAGTGTTTGCCATAACAGGATTGCACGGTATTGTGGTCGATGTTGTCTTGAAGGCTGGGCAGTTTGCTCCGAACAATGGTCTGTCTGAGGTTTGGCTGTTGTTGAAAGGTGAGAAGTGGAAGCGTATGGAAGGTCTTGGTGAGGTACTCATCCTCATTGATAATGTGTTGCAGGCGTGAAGAATATGGCATAGTTTCTCTGCTCCAGGGAAGTGATGGACAACGAAGGGTACCCTATCAGTTGCATATCATCTCTATCTCCTGAGGGTGTCATTACGGTTTCTCGCTGTGGCATGTTGGAGCTGGCAATCGATGAGTTGAGCATTGTACCCTGTTCTTATGAGGATGTCCTTGAGCAACTTCAGGTGTTCTCGTGTTCCTCCTCATCTGAACAACTCCTGTGTATGTGTAGGGCTTGTCCGCAGGGGATGGCTATTTTAATATTTTTTAACTTTGGTATATGCAACAACGCAGAGTGGCCGAGCAGAGGTTGATAGCTAAGTTTGGTACCCATGAGGATGGCCTCAATCGGGACCTGGGATTCATGTCACACTACAGGTGACCCTACTACACTACACTACCCTATTACTCTCACACAAGTACACATATACACATACTCACACACTCATGCAGACTTTCTCTCACACACGCACACACCCACACACTCTCTCTCTCTCCCTCACATGCACGCACACACATGTAAGTCAATGGGGTGAATTTGCATTTGCAGAATTGTATTTGCAAATACATTATATTTTGTTCAAAAAGCATACAATCTGTAGGCAGTCAATTTTTTTTTAATAATCCATGTGACATTTTATAAATTCCTAGTTTGGAAATGGAACTAGTCTGACTCAAGATTGGAATACATACAGATTCTAACCTCACACCTTTAATGCATTGTCTGAGCTGAGATATCACTTTTATTTTATAAGACCTTAAATGTTCTCAGGAATGTGACTTGAAAGATGTTCTGGGATTTACACATTAATGAATCGAAACCTGCACCCCATTCTAAACAATGAAAGACTTAATAGCAATCTAGATTTGCTCAATATATCACATCAGTGTGTGACACTCTGATGTTTTGCTGTAAGTTCTGTGTCCTATGATCCTACTCCACTAGCTACCTGACAAAGAAGCAGTGCTCCAAAGGCTTGTACTTACAAATAAACTCGTTGGACTATTACCTAGTGTTGTGTGATTTTTCTTTCTTCACCCCAGTCCAACAATGACACTTCCACATCATTGCTGAAGAAGCCAGCCAAAGTCTGGCCAAAAATTATTTTCTAGCAGAAGGGGAAGGATCTGGACTAATCTATAGCAGCCTTAGGAGCATACACTTCCCTGGAATATTCTAACTGTTGTGTCTTGCATTAATGAAGAATCACACATGCTCAATTGTAGGAGAAAGTGAGGACTGCAGATACTGGAGATCAGAGGTGAGAGTGTGGGGCTGGAAAAGCACAGCCGGTCAGGCGACATCCCTAATTGGCTATGCTTTCCCAGCATCACACTCTCGACCATGCTCAATTGTATTCAACTCTTTTTGAACCAACTTTATTTACACTTTGCAAACATAGAGGACAATATAACAAAAATGCCCATATCTTGCAATACAATCCACTTCCTCCATACTTTACAAACATGTATGTTAAAATGCAAAATGTTACAATTATGTTAATTTGCAGAACATGGTATGACTAAAACAATCCCAACAATGATTGAAGTTTAACAGATTAGATCACATTTTTGTTGTTATTGTGATTACAGCTAAACCATGCATAAATGATGAATAGTACCAGAGTAACTTACATGTAAAAATTGCTTTTACTCAACACATATATATTTAATAAAAGTATCCGTATTTGAGAAAAAAATATTTTAAGAAAACATTCTCTCACCATTTCTTACAAGATTTGTCTCATTAAATGCCACTATAACACTGAAGATGTCCCTAGAAAAGGAATGAAACATCTGCAAACCAATTTTGCAGCTCGGCAAACATACCCACAACCACGGCAACCCAGCACACAAGCTACAAATCTTTACACAAAAATGGAACTATAATATCTCTACCATCCAGTTTCCATCCCATTGTACCATGTGCTATTCCTCCAACGACTCATTGTTCAGCAGCTATCTACCAAAGACTGGCATCTCTTTTGCCCACGCCATCTTTGGAAAGCAGTTCTGCTCCTGGACAAATTTGCATTACCCATGGCTCATAGCCACAGACAGCATTAAGTCTGCAAACCATACCAGGTCGAGAATTACCCCATATTGTTATGAGCCATGGTCACAACAGATAGGTAAAAACAATGACTGCAGATGCTGGAAACCAGATTCTGGATTAGAGTGGTGCTGGAAAAGCGCAGCAGTTCAGGCAGCATCCAAGGAGCAGTAAAATCGATGTTTCGGGCAAAAGCCCTTCATCAGGAATACAGGCAGAGTGCCTGAAGGGTGGAGAGATAAATGAGAGGAGGGTGGGGATGGGGAGAAATTAGCATAGAGTACAATAGGTGAGTGGGGGAGGGGATGAAGGTGATAGGTCAGGGAGGTTGTTGGAGTGGATAGGTGGAAAAGAAGATAGGCAGGTAGGACAAGCCATGGGGACAGTGCTGAGCTGGAAGTTTGGAA
>NC_057712.1:35210115-35212429 GCF_004010195.1 Chiloscyllium plagiosum
GGGGGGGGGAGTGCTAGTTGGTGGGGGGGGTGTGGTGGTGGGGGAATGGGGGTGGAGTCATGAGCAGGGGTTGTGTTCCCCTCAGGGCTCTGGGGGGCGGAGATGGTGACACTGGGATCTGTGGGGGGCGTGTCAGCAGAATGCAGGTGAGTGGCGTTGGTGGGGGTTGAAGTGGTGGCAAACACAGCAGTAGGGAGGGTGGAAGTCACTGAGTGTGTGACATCAGCGATGATGTGAGGGGCGGAAGTGATGTCACGTGTGGTGCATGAGGAATTGTGAGGGGCAGAAGTGGCTGTGGAAGCGGCCATGATGGGGGCGGAAGTGACATCATCAATTACCGTGGGGATGGTGGCTGCATGAGCCGCATGGCTAATGGTGTCCGAGCAGTTCCAGAGGCCGAGGGAATCTACAACAGATAGCCCTTGTCCCCCAATTAACCAGTCTTGCAATGTACCCGGACGTCCAATACATTGGGTAAAGAATACTCCAGGTTAAAGGAGGCATAGCAGCTGCCAAAATGACAGGCATGCACCTCCAGGCACAGTAATGGTGATCACAGATGACCTGAACATTAGTGGAATGGAATTCTTTACTCTAGCATGAATTCTCTAGCATTGTGACATGGCCCTCTCAACAATGCTGAGGAGTTAAAAAGATAAATGATCGTTCTCTGAATAGTCTTGAATCATCAACCTTTTTGTTTAACAACTGAATGTGCTTACCAATGCAGCACTTGTAAAACTAATGCACAATGGAAACATCGATGTGGATTGCAAGTAACACAGAAGAAATCAGCTGGGGTTTGTACCGAGGGCTTCTCTCAAGCCCATGAACTAAATCTCATGAAGTGAGAGTCATCATTGTAAACCAACGCACATGTTATAGATATTTTTTAAATCCATGGCATTCATGATGATCTATCACATGTTATTGAAGCAGTTGGGACTTGAACCCTGGCCTTCTGACTCAAAGGTAGGGACACTACCAATGTGTCACAAGTGCCCTAACATTAGCTTATATAAACTGAGCAATCTGTGGGGTTATTCTGAAAGACAACAGAAGGTCATCTCACTTGTATGGAACAGAAACATGAAAATTACAGTCTGGCTTATAAATGACACTCCAGGGACTTGGCACAATCTGTGCACTATTTTCTACAGCACCATTCAATGCTGGATGATATGGTGGTATTAAAATGTCTTTGACTCCATTCTTACTCTGAAATATTTCAAACTCTTCTGATGTAAACTGTGAATCATTTCCTGACACCAACAGCTCTAGCAACTCATAAATTGCAAACCAACTTCTCAAAAGCTCAATAATTTTAGCACTTGTGGTGTTGGGCATAGACTGAACATTTATCTACTTGCTATAAGCATCAACAAAAATAAAGCACTCTTTCCCTTTCACTTCACAGAAATCAGCACTTACTTCCCACAGCCGTCTTCCCATCAGCAGGGAATGAATTCTGAGGCATACTTCACAACTTTTCACCAAGTCTTCAATATCTTGTGGGCGGCACGGTGGCACAGTGGTTAGCACTGCTGCCTCACAGCGCCAGAGACCCGGGTTCAATTCCCGACTCAGGCGACTGACTGTGTGGAGTTTGCACGTTCTCCCCGTGTCTGCGTGGGTTTCCTCCGGGTGCTCCGGTTTCCTCCCACAGTCACAAAGATGTGCGGGTCAGGTGAATTGGCCATGCTAAATTGCCCGTAGTGTTAGGTTAAAGGGGTAAATGTAGGGGTATGGGTGGGTTGCGCTTCGGTGGGTCGGTGTGGACTTGTTGGGCCGAAGGGCCTGTTTCCACACTGTAAGTAATCTAATCTAATCTCTAGACACATAGGAACCTCAATTAACCGAATATCAAATATCCGAATTTCAGATTATCTGAAGAAAATCTCAAGGTCCCGATAGAAACATTACATCAAAGAGTGTTTCAACACTGATCGTTCTTTTTGATTACAGTGATTAAAAGTGAATTCAGCTTACTGAAATGCTGCCGAGAACACTCCTGGACATCGATGGGAGCCCAGACACTACCTCCAAATGACTGCTCACCCTCCTTCTCTCTCTCCCCACACTTTCCCTGGAGTTATACACAGGAGTGTACCCCAAACCCCCCCTTCCCCATATAATCTGTCCAACATTGTCCTGTACAGGGCAAAGGTGGAACCTGTCAAAAGGTTGCAGTAAAAAGTTGTGTGTGTGTGTGAGAGAAAGTGTGTGCATGTGTCTGTGTGTGTGTGTCTGAGTGCGAGAGAGAGTGTGTGTGTGTCTGAGAGAGAGAGAGAGAGAGAGAGTGTATATGTGTGTG
>NC_057712.1:35213278-35259637 GCF_004010195.1 Chiloscyllium plagiosum
CGGATGGGAAGGTGGATGTGGGGACGTGGGCGGGTTTGGGGGTGGATGGGGGGGCGGGGGTAGGGATGGACATGGGCGCAATTGTATGGACGGTGGCGGGGATGGGGGTAGACAGGTGGGTGGGGCTTGTGTGCTGTGTGCTGCTGCCTAGTCCTCTGAATGGGGAGCAGACTTAGCAAGTGCTCGCTGTGTCAATCTCATTGAACTGATGAGATGGGGAGGTTTCTGCATCGCTGCAGGCCCTTTACACACAAGTGTGCGTCTGCTCAGAAGCAAACCCTGAGACAGAGAGAGAGAGCAAGGCAGGAATGGAGAGGAAAAAGGAAACTTTAGAAAACTCCGAGCCCCAGAGGAGAGGCATTGAATCAATTAACCGAATAATCAATTATCTGAACAAAATAATGCCCGCCCATCTCGTTTGGATAATCATGGTTCCTCTGTATGCATTTGGATTCCGAAAATATTTTCTAGTTCCTGCTTTCATATGGAATATCCCTGTGCACACTTCTTGAAGTTCTTCTAACAGTCGTTCTCCAAAATTTGGTGGAATAGTAACTCTTTATCCTCCGATGAGACAGCCTGGGTCTACTGGAAAGGTATTGGCCTGGTGATATTATAACTGGACTGCTAACCTAGAGGCCTGTTTCCACACTGTAATGTAATGTAATCTAAAAAAACCCAGGTACTGCTTTGGGGACCTGAGATCAAATCCCAAAAGAGCAGAGCATAGAATTTGAATTTAATAAACAGAGATATGGCATTAAGAGTCTGATGATAGCCATGAATACATTGTCAATTGTTGGGAAAAGCCCATCTGGTTCACTAATACGCTTTAGAGAAAGAAATGACCATCCTTACCTGGTCTAGCCTACATGTTCAAAAGTCACACAACACCAGGTTATAGTGCAACCGGTTTATTTGTAATCACAAGCTTTGGAACGTTGCCCCTTTGTCAAGTGAAGAGACCACCCAGGCACAGACTGTGTGAGAAAGATAAGCAGTTCCTTGCTGTGTCAGCTAATTCTAATTGCCAATATATATTTGACAAATTTATCTTACTGAATACTTTTCCATTTGCTAATTTAGAAAACAGATTTTCACTTGTAAGCAGTGGGTAACATTCTCAATCCCTTTGTTTACCATTTGCTGAAAATCTCCAAACATCTGTCTGGACCCTCCTATCTTTTGAATAACTATCATGGATGCAACGCATTCAGTGCTTTTCATCTGCTTAATTATCCTTATTCTTTCAAATCTATTCAGCTCTTACTGCTTCCAGCTGTGCATAATGAATGGGCCAAGCCTTGAAAAATGTTGGCTGTGCATTGTCCTTTACCTTGGCGTCAGGTTTGTGACACCTAATTTTATCATTCAGTCCTTGTTGCTCAAAGGCCATTGTGCGCTGTCTTGGCACTTCCTGTCTGACTGAACACCACTGTAAATAGCAAGGTAGAGTGCATGTCAATACCTACATCCATGGAGCTGAAGTGGAGATGGTCGAGAGCATCAAGTTTCGAGCAATGATGATCACTAACCATCTGTCCTGGACCATCCACATTGTTGTGCTGGTAATGAAAGTACAGCAATGCCTCTTCCATCTCAGGAGGCTAAGGGAATGTGGCATGTTCATAAAGAGTGTGATCAATTTTTAAAAATGTACCAAAGAAAGCATTCTATCCAGCTGCATCTGCTCTGGTCAGGACTGTAATCAATACAGAAGGTTGGGAACATAGCCCAGTCCATCACGCAAGATAACCTTCCATCTATTGACTCCATCTACACTTCTTGCTACCTTGGAAAGACAGCCAACACAGTCAAAGATCCCCCCACCCCTGTTATAAACCTCTTCCATCAGGCAGAAGATACAAAAGCTTATACACACAGACCAACAGATTCAAGAACAGTTTCTTCCCCGCTGTTATTGGACTTCTGAATGGACCTTTCAAATTTTACTTCAAAGTTGACCTTGCTGTTTGTGTATATTCTTTGCAGCTGTACACTGCTGTATTCCTTGCTCTGTTCCGTTACTCTTTGTACTTTGTATGCTATGATCTGCCTGTACTGCATACAAAACAAAGTTTTTTGCTGTATCTAGGTACATGTGACAATAATAAATCAAATCAAATCAAATCAAAGTAACTTGGCCCAGTTTAACTACCTTCCAAAAACAAACTTTGTTCCCTCCTGCTCCCACCAATAGCCAGGAACAGGATGTGTTATTGTAACTCAGTCTAACACTAACTTGACCTAACAATGGAATTCTGTTATTGAAACAACAAGTCATTTTCACACCACTTTCACAGAAGGGAATGTGACTGAAGGGTTTTTTGTACTCTCCTTTTGAAATAATAGTTGTACAGCAATGAAAACAAATGGTATACCTCTGACTTTATTGGTTTTCTTGTTCTCTGATTGAGTACAACTCTTGGTCTTGTTGTTTGTTAACATCAACTTCTGTTCATGCATCTATCTTGTGCACATTCAAGGATTTCCACACTTCTGAATGAGATTGAGATTTATCACATTCTGAAACTTTATCATCAGTATTGCTGTTTCCTTATCCCTGCAAGCCATCTGTATATGATTGACTGTCCCACAGGCATAGCACTTTGACTAGAATTGGAGGCACTTAAATGTATGGTAATTCACATGGTAACAGTGACATTCCCCCACAAGGGCACAGGTCATGCAATTTGCAACTATCTTTTTCTACTATTGTAACTATTGAGACCTCATCTCAGGCTTCCTTCTATGTTAGTTCATTGCTTTTGCTGAAGAGCTTGGCCTAGATTTTATTGATGTTAAGCCTCCTATAATTTAAATTTGCAAATCTAAATTTGCACCAGTGATGACAAAGTTTCTTTAAATCAAAGATGTAATCTGCAACAGACTCACTTGAAAGCCATTTACTCCCGTGGAATGCACCTTTTGGTGAAATTTCCTTGTTACTCATGCTATAATATAGGTCAGGATTGAATTAATTTCAGAATGTACTATAATTCTGTTCAGTCACAAAAAGCATTGGTTGTACACTTCTCAAAAAAGCCAAAACATGGTGAATAAATCATTGATCTTTTTATCATTTCCTATTTAATTTGCTTTCAGCTAAATGCAAAACCTTCCTGTTAGAAATGAAAATCGCTTCTCAATAATCGCTCTAGACAAATTCAGGAAAACAAAGTTTTATTAACAAGTCAAGTCTGCAGAGTCGGGCACCCTTAAAGAAAAGGCGCGCTGAGGCTTACAAAGTCTCCATTATTTATAGGACAAGTCCCTCCTCTCCTTGGCTCCAACAAGCCATGAGGTTCACATTCTTAAAAACATCATTATTTTTATCACAAAGTCTGCAACAAAAGGCTCCAGAGTCTCCAAAGTTTGTTGTTTTTCTCACCCTGTAGTCTTATCAGTCAAAAGCTTTAATCTTGAAACAGATGTCTCAAGTCGTACTCCCATCCTGGAGTCTTATCAGCGAAGGACTCATCCTTCTCTGCTGTGTGAATGGCTTCATTAATCAAGAGCTTGCTTGCTTTTACTATAGCTCACAAATTGTCAGCATTCTGCACAATTTAAACTACTCTACTTTTGAGTATATAAAATGGTTGTTAGAAAAGAAACAAAGGTTTTGTCTTTTATTATAGATCAGTCTGTGGTCCAGGCACATCTTAAAGTTTAAACCAAAATTACCTCTTACACTTCCTGTGTATTCACACTAGTCCTGTTTGTTAGGATTGAATTCTACTATTGTTCCCCATTATATCTTCAGTGTTATTATCCAAATATGCAGCATGCTGATTCATTGTGTGCTGAACATGAAGTGTACGTGAATCAAACTGTCAAATAACACAAACATCCTTAAAATCATCTTTAGAAGTTCTAAAAATATGTTATCCAATCTTTAATTTCTCAAATGAAGGATACCAAAGAATTACATCCTCTCCTTGTCACTGTGTTTCTCTTGTGCATTACACTGAGTGAATCTAGCATATACTCATCTGCAGACAGCCATTATCGAAATCCCGTTACTCGCATTTCCCCAGCGGAGACAGCAGCAGAAAGGTCATTAGTTGCAATGTGCTCATCACCTTTCAGGGATTATTCCTCAATCCTGGCCTCAAACCAAAACCTTGACCATGCATACCTCTACATACACAAAATCCCTGGTTTGTGTGGTTCCAATGGGAACCCCACTGTTTTTATCCTGTGCACTAATCAATTTCTCCATTAATGAATTGAAAAAAAAGCACTTCCTTATACTGACGCTTCTGCGCTAATATTTTTGCCAGCAATGGGGGCTGCAACATATAGCTGCAAACTTTACTGTGAACTTCAAGTTGTGTACTCAAACCTCATTTTTAAAAGCCCTTTTGTTGTTCCTGACTGATTACTTTCTTCCTATTTTGCAGTCCTGGGTATACAATGCAGTGTATACAATCTGCAGTGAAAAGGAATCACTTTTCTTTTAATGTTCTTTTCTGATTCATCTTACTAATTAAGTCAATGTGTTATACTTCTAACATATCTGACTAAAGAGATTAGATAAATAGGAAAGAAACATATGCATAGCCTGTAGGACCATTCCTAAAAAGAGTCTCTGAGCATATTGGAGATTATTAGTACTGGCTGATGAATGACAAATGCATAACCAAGCCTATTGTACATTTTGGGACTGGCATCTCTATGCTTGTGGGAGGAATTTCTAGTTCCTTAAACTGTCATTCTCAGGGTCACATTGACTCTTTCAGGCCAAGCTTTCTTTCCGTTTTGAGTAAGAGGTATCTTTTTTGCCCATCTTATACATCATTTGGCAGATGATGGAATTTGAATTCAATAATATTCTGGAAATAAGAGTCTAAAGACGCCCATGAAACAATTGCCAATTGTTGGGAAAACCTAACTGGTTTACTAATGTCCTTTAGGGAAAGAAATTTGCAATTCTTCCCTGGTCTGGCCAACATTTGACTCCAGACCCACAGCAATGTGGTTGACTCTTAGCTGCCTCTAGGCAGTTAGGGATGGACAATAAATGCTGGTCCAGCCAGTGACGTCCACATCCTGTGAGTGAATTTTAAAAAAAAACAGTTGGGAATCTGATTAATTTTGATGGTTAGAGTTTAGACTTCATTTACTCTGAAGTGGTCAATTGCTGGTAATAGTCAGCCTTCATCTTGACATCTCAGTGACTGGAAACTTGTACTGGCTTTTATTTCAAGATAGCTTGCAGTATCTTGGAGGTAGAAGTACACAAGCGAAAAGCAACATAAGTCATGCAAATTTCACCATCCATTATTGTCTGCTTCACATTTCAGGTGATGCAGAAATTACTCTGCTTTGCATTGTTGCCTGTCCCTAACCACCCTCTGACTGTTGTGCCCTCTGAACTGCTGCAAACCTTGTGGTGATGGTCTTTGGCATCCCAAAAGGAAAATCCAGTAAAACGGGTGACTGAGAGATACCGGTTCGACTATTCTTTGAAATGGAGGTCCAGTAATGACCAGTGCATTAATTTCCAAGTATAGCTGTTTTTTTTCCCTCTGAGAAGGACTTTGAATGGGGAGCTTCAGAATGTTTAGGAAAATGTGAGGACTGCTGATGCTGGAGATCAGAGTCAAAAAGTGTTGTGCTGAAAAAGTATAGCAGGTCAGGCAACATCTGACGAGCATCAGAGTCGGCTCTTCATCAAGGACTTATGCCCGAAACGTCGACTCTCCTGCTGCTCAGATGCAGACTGACCTGCTGTGCTTTTCCAGCACCACACTTTTTGTGACCCCCCCCCCCTACAGCTTCAGAATGTTTAACGAGGGATGGTGAAGGAATAGTGAACTGCATTCCTAAGCTGGGGTAGTTTTTGACTAAGAAGGTGACATTGAGGTAATGGAGATTCAATGGCATTTCTCAGTGGCACAGGTCTAGTGGAGGTCAATGCGTTTGAATCAACTTTTATTGAGTTGCTGCAGTGCATTCTAAAATGTTCACACTGCAGTCACAGTGCGGCAATGCTCATTATTGATATGGCTATTTGGACAGCCTAAGAATCTTTTTGTTTAATAGAACTATTAAAGCAGGCCTGAATGCTCAGGGTGGATGTTTTGGTTGAAGTACAGCAGAATGTACTACTAATAATGTGCCTACAATTTTCCATGGCAGGTTGAATGATAGACTCCTGTGAGTCAAACTCCTTAACACAGCTAGTCTTTTTGTGGCCTGAGGGTAAAGCAAGCAACCATGATAGAAGAGACCCATTCAACTGCATACTGCTGTGTCCCATCTAATCTGTCAAAGCACTAAAACCTTCCCTGTAGGACTCTTATAGATCACTTAATAATCATTCTAGCTCATGAAATGTATATTACTACTGTTGAAGATGCCACTCAAAGCAGGATCATAGATCACAAAAGTACTGAGAATTAAGACTGAGACATGGCTGCCTTCCTTGATCAGAGCAGAACTGATTTCCTTTCAAAAGGATCAGGAGAACTACTTCCCATTTTAGCATTGCTCTGAAGAATTTATTGTTGTTGATCACGAGCATGTTTGGTGACTGGAATCATCTTCTGATCAGGTCATTCAATGAGTTCAGAATTGGGGCCCATTTTACATTTGGAAGCAGCGCTCTGATGGAGCTGTGTGGTTCTTTCACTCAGCTGTCTTGTGATCATTCTGGAATGGACCAGCTCCTCCAAATATGGCATCATGGACTTTGGTGGAAAATGTAAGATGATATGTCCACCCTGTGTGACGTTACATGAGTTAACTTTTTACAGTCTGAAATGTCTCAGTGACATAAATATTGAGGGCCATTGGCACAGCTTAGAACCAGTTTTGTCTCTGGGAATGCCAAGACCAAGGCTGCTACTGCTTTTATTTGTGAACTTATGAGCACTTAGATTCTCAGTAAATCTTTTTAACCTGTAACTACACATGGGAGATGGTTTAATTATGTTATTTCACATTGGGTAAGTGGGTGTGGAGATAAGATGAGGAGTGCAACCTTGCAGATAATCAGAGGGTCCATCTCTGTGCCAGATTAAAGTCCACTTCAGAAACTCTTCAGGGAGAAAGGAACATTTCAAACAATATGGAAGTGATCCTGAAGCATTTGGGAAACTGAGGAAGTAATAAGCAGGGTGGATAAAGGGGAACTGGAAGATGCAGGGTATTTGGATTTCTAGAAGGCATTTAGCGTGGTGCCACAAAAAAGATTACTGTGCAAGTTAAAAGCTCATGCTGTACAGATAGAGATTTGCTTAGCTAAAAGGAATCAGAGAATGAGATTGGGTCATAGAATAAATTCCACAATGAGTTCGATTACATTAGATTCCCTACAGTGTGGAAACAGGCCCTTCAGCCCAACAAGTCCACACCAACCCTCTGAAGAGTAACCCACCCAGAACCATTCACCTCTGACTAATGCACCTAACACTACGGGCAACTTAGAATGGCCAATTCACCTAACCTGCACATCTTTGGACCGTGGGAGGAAACCAGAGCAAACCCACGCAGACACAGGGAGAATGTGCAAACTCCACACAGACAGTCACCCAAGGCTGGAATCAAACCTGGGACTCTGGTGCTGGGAGGCAGCAGTGCTAACCACTGAGCCACCGTGCCGCCCCAGTTGGAGAGATTTTTAGTCAACAATGAAATTATCCACTGAAATGTCCCAAACAAATCAAATGGCAGAGCATGTTGATTGAATGCCATATCCCTGCTCCTATTTCTTATGATCTGTTGATCCTCATCCGTCTCGACATGATTTATCTGTGAGTATATCACATTGAGTGTAATAGGGATGGAAATGCTGCCATTGATTATACCATGTTGACATTATCCAATTGATAACTGTGGATAATTGAATGGCCCAATCTGACCATACCAGATATGTTGAGACTTGTAAATGAAATGAAAATGGATTCCACCTTGTTCAGTGCTGAGTCCCTTCAAACACCATTAAAAATTTGAGACCAATCAGAAATTATTGTTTTTTAGATTGACGGTGAAAGATAGATGTATGGATAAATATGTAGGAAAAGAAAGTGAAGTTCAAAGATAATTGCCTTTCAATATAAACTGTGCATTTTCCAACTTAAAATATATCAAAACCAACTCAGTACATTGATGACTGTGTCATCAGCAATTCGAAATTTCACAGTAGGATCTAAATTACTGCAAAAATGCTTTTCCACATCTTGGCACTGAAGATAGAAGGAAAATCTGTGATTGAATAAAATGGCAAGAAATATAGGGCAATTTATTTAGGTTGCTATCTGGCAATACAAAAAAGCAACAGAATTAGATTTCTCTTTTTTTTCTTGGTGGCTTTGCTGTATTAGTTGCAATAACAGCTATACCATTGACTAATGATCTCCAGCAGACAGTTTATGAAGGATAGAACTTGTTGAGAATGTCACTGTACCTGACAATGTGACATTACAGATCTCTGGCTTGTAGCCCATTTGAGAGTATAAGAACATAAGAAATAGGAATTGGAATTGGTCTTGCAATCCCTCAAACTTACTTTACCATTTAATAAGATCCTTCGATTACAATTACATTTCACATTTCCTTTGAATGATTAATTCACATTTCCTTTGATTTCCTTAGAGGGTAAGCATTTATTGATTTTGGTATTGAATATCTTCAATGACTAAGAAATTGAAAGATCTGTAACACATTGAATGAATACATTTCTACTCATCAGATCCTTGGTACTGAGACCCCCTTCTTCTGTTCATCTCAGCCAAGGATATCACCCTTTCAGGGGTGATACTGCGCATAACCTGTACAATCTTCTCAAAATCTGTTATAGCGCATTAAGATCACCTCTTCTTTTTCAAAATTCCAGAGACTAGGGGCTCACACTACTCAATTGCAACTTCAAAGGACAAATCAGTAATTCCAGGAATTTTTCTAGTGAAACATTTATTGCAGTCCTCTTTAAAGCAATTTTATCCTTCCTGAGATTACAGAACCAGAACTGCTCAAATATTACGCCATATCAGAGACAAAGTAGAATAATTAATGCACATATTGATAGTCAGGAGGAGAATTTGCAGCAGTTTCATCCACTTTTCCATTCAAAAAATGAGACCAAAAAGCAACAAATTTTAGGATTATATCACCTGATCCAAAGCATGTCCCAAAGATGTCCAGGACCAAATGGAATGGAATAATTTGTTAAGCATCTTTGTCAACTGCCTAAAACATACAGAAATGAATGTGGCATTTAATACGTTGTTTAAGGAATCCGTCAATCTGGGTCTATTTCAATCAGGATTACTTGGTTTAAATGCAGCCTTACCAGTTGGGATGCTGAAAGCCACCAGACGTAGGTTAGTTTTGTTCATTTAATAAGTTATCTTGTTGTGGAGCATGTAAAGTAGGAACAATTCTCCCAATTCCTGAACACTACTGTGGAGTTAGCCAACCCAGGCAATGTTCCCTTCCCATTCTCCACCTCTTCAACTTGTTACTTATGAGGAAACAGGTCTATGAAAGAGGGAACCAAAACAACATTTTTTTTGCCTGAATCCTTAAAACCAGAGGCTCAAAGAACAATTTTGGGTGGTTATTTTGATTTAATTTTTAAAACTTTTGTGTAATGTGCGTGCTTCCAGGCTTATCTTCAAAACAGGCTTGCATAAATATTCCTGTCAAGGAGTCTAACTGGAAGACCCAAAGCTAGAACATTATTGCTACCATAGAAGGACCTTCTGAGGACAGATACTCCAGACGTCCCAAGGAAATCTCTTTCAAATCAATTAATCATTCATGAAATGTAAAGAAATGAAGCAAAGATTGCAACCTCCAGGATTGGTCTGTAGTCTTCAGAAATTGACAATCAATTTCCAGGACACTACTGTGTATAATCCTGAAAAAAAAAGCATTACATTTTTTGTCATTGTCTTTTAACATTTCTCCTTGTCAGAAATAAATGTATTGAAAATGGGAAAGGAAGACTGACAGATAGTCAAGCTTCATCCAATTGGATAATGAGTCTTTGCGTTGCAATTGGTGAAGGAAGACACGACATTAAAAAGATGGATTAGTTGGCTGACTCATGGCTGCTATGTGGGAGCAAATCACAAGAGGAAACCTACAGAAATCCATTTATTCATCATAAGTCCTTGTATAATAAATAAAGCAATCCTAGTAGCAGGCGATTTTCTTAAAGCAACATCCCACCAATAACAAAGATAGCAAATAAATGGTATCTGTTTGTTGGCACTTGTTGTGGGAGAGCTCACATTAGTGAGCTTTCTTTTCTTCAACTAGCATTATGGGATCTTTTAAATCCACCTGACTTGTCAAACAGAAACTTAGGGGAAAGACTTTCAGGTGGTGTTCTTCCAGGAAAAGAATAGAGTATTGGTTCTCCACTGTTCAGGCACTCTGAAGAAGGCTCAATGGACTCAAAACTCTGTTTCTCTCTCCACAGATGCTGTTAGACCTGCTGAGTTTTCCAGCATTCTCTGTTTTTATTTAAGATAGTCATTCACGTTTGTTTTACAAACATACTTATTTCAGAAATTAACATTAATATCATTTAGCATTCCTTGAAATTCCATTTTATAATTTGTGCACGAAAGATTTATGAATTGTCCTACAATTGAGGGTGTCCTGTGCCTGATAGCATAAGTGAACTTTTTTTCAAATATGAACTAAACCACCTTAAACTAAGCACAAACAGAAAAAGAGAGACTAGATAAACTTAATCAAGCTAACATCTTTGGAGAGTTGATGTGAACTGGATGGGCCAAATGGACTGCTTCCACACTGTGGGGATTCTATAAATCTACAATCCTGATGTCAACAAATATTTGCATTCAATAAGCAGTTAGAACTGTCCATCAGGATGCTCACTTGACAAGCACCCAAGTTGAAAATGATACTTTGAGAAATCTGTGTCCCAACTAATGTACAATTATATGTGGTTCTTTTATAATTTATGATATTTGTGTCTTTCTCATACAGATTCAGTTATTAAGATGTAGAAGGCTTTCAAAAAGTCCAAAAAATGTGACTAAGATAGATTGGAATTTCTTATGGACTTTTGAAAAAAAGCTTTAGAAGAAATCTAATTGGAGTTCTGAATTCTGTTTCACCACAATTGTGTAATGCCTGATATGATGTAAGATGCATGTAATTATTTATTTGAAATAACACATTTGATTGGTTTATCGAATGACAGGCTGGAATATATGAATGATTACTTGACATTTTCTGCCTTAATTATAGACTAGAATGTATGATATTACATTGAACAGTAAGTGAGTATAACAGTTAATGTTATTATAGAGTCAGTGCTCAGAGCAAAACTAGCATTTTGAAATATATTTATTCTTTTAAAGATACTGAATATTGAACCAGTAAAACTGAAGCATCTAACCTTAATACTTAAATGTATGCCAAATTAAAACTCATGAATTGTCAGTTTACTACTGGTGGTAGGTCTTAATTTTAATTGCTGGGGGCAGTTATACAGTTGCTGATGCTAAAGGGTTGTAGATTTGTGCAAAATATGATTATAATACACGTTGTAAAGGTGAACCGTGTGAACAGGACATTTTTAGTTTCATTCAACCGGATCCTTAGAATTGACCAAAGTTTCAGGATATTTCCAAGTTTTATGGCACTTTTTTATTCTTTGATATGAAGATTAAATTTATTCCATTGATATTGTATGTCCTGGGGAAAAATACTGACTATATTTGTACAAAAACAAAATATGTTGGATACTGGACATTTGAAATAAAAATAGGAAGTGCTGGAGAAACTCAGCAGGTCTGGAAGCCTGTGGTGAGAGAAACAGAGATAGTGATGAAGCTCAATAACAAACCTGACATGCTGATTTTGTTTCTCTCACCACTGATGCTGTCAGAACTGTTGAGTTTCTCCAGCACTTTCTATTTGTACACCATCTTTGTATGCCTCACAGAGGTGATCATTTATCCCAGAAATAATTTAATAACTTTTATTTGTTCAAACAAATGTGGGCATTGCTCGCTGGGACAACATTTACTGCCCATTATTAATTGTCCTGGGTGAGTTATCTTCTTGAACTGTTTGGATGTAGGAGCACCAATAGTGTTTTTAGGAGGAGAGTTCCAGGATTTTGACAAGTGTAGAAGCAGAAGTATAGTTTCAGTTGAGGATGGTGCATGACTTCAAGGCAACTTGCAGGTTGTGATGTTTCCATGTATGTGCTGCCCTTGTCTTTTGAAGTGGTAGAGGTTCCTGGTTTGGCAGGTGCTGTCCTAAGGGCCTTTGGTGAGGTATTGCAATGCAGCTCAGGGACACTGCTGCCACTCTGCATCTTTGGTGAAGGAAGTGAATGCTCAAGTAGTTGGATGGAATGCAAATCAAGTGAGCTGTTTTGGCCTGGGTAGTGTCAATATCTTGAATGTTATTGAACTGTAACACCTCCAGAATGTTGCACGTATCCCATCACACTTCTGAATTGCTTTGTGTAGGCTTGTCCAGTTCAGTTTCTGGCCAATGGTATCCGACAGGGTATTGTTAGTGGGGGGTTTCAATGATGGTTATATTCGTGAACATCAAAGAATGATGTTTAGATTCTCTCTTGTTGGAGTTGGTCATTACCTGGCACTTGTGTGGCATAAATGTTACTTGCCACATTAGCCCAAGCTTAGATATTTTCCGGATCTTGCTGCACCTGGATATGGTAACTAAGGAGTTTTGAATGGTGCCAAATACCATGAAGTCATCAATGAGCATTCCCTTTTCTGATGTTATGATTGAGGCAGGACATTGATGAAGCAGCAGAAGATGGCTGGTGCTAGGACACTACACTGTGGAACTCCTGCAGAGATGTGCTAGAGCTGAGATGACTGATCTCCAACAACAATGACCATTTTCTTATGTGCCAGTTTCCCTGAAATGTCAGAGGCTGAGGGGTGACCTTATAGAGGATTATAAAATCACGAGGGGCATGGATAGGATAAATAGACAAAGTCTTTTCCCTGGGGTGGGAGAGTCAAGAACTAAAGGACATAGGTTTAGGTTGAGAAGGGAAAGATATAAAAGGGACCTAAGGGGCAACTTTTTCACGCAGAGGCTGGTGTGTGCATGGATTGAGCGGCCAGAGGAAGTGGTAGAGGCTGGTATAACTGCAGCATTTAAAAGGCATTGGATAGGTATATGAAAAGGAAAGGTTTAGAGGCAAATGGGCCAAGTGTTGGCAAATTGGACTAGATTAGGTTAAGATACCTGGTCAGCATGGACAAGTTGAACTGAAGGGTCTGTTTCCATGCTGTACATCTCTATGACTCTATGACTCCAACCAGTGAAGAGTTTTTATCCCCCCTGATTCTCATTGACTCCAAATTTGCTCGGGCACCTTGATGATACACTTGGTCAAAATGGCCTTAATGTCAAGGCTAATGATTCTGCCTCACCTTTGGAGTTCAACTTGTCACAACACAAAGACAGAGAGCAAAACCAAATCAGCCTTTCTACCTCTGTATTCACAACACGGTAGAAATAAACCATCGAAGACCCCCAAATAGTCACTCCAATAGTTTCTCATCAGACTTTTGAATAACTGAGCCCAGACTCTATTAATAATTAATTTCCACATCCTGGTTTTGTATCTTAAACAAAAGATTTATTAAACAAAACAATTTCTTAAATGCATAATAATTTTAGGAGAGAGAAAATGTAAGAACATGGTGAGCTGATTGACATCCATACTTTCAATCAAAATCTTTGTTTTCAGCCCCATTCACACAGAAGACAGGCAGACAAATAAATGCAGTTAAGGGATAAATTCAAGAAAATAACAAAACTGGCCAGGTTACTTAAAGTGTTTTCATGATGTGTTGTTTCGCAGGCAAAGACATGAACTCCTAGATTGTTTTTCTAAAAAAAGACTGCTTTAGTAACAAGGAGTAGATCAGGGTCACCTTCTCAATTCAACCAATCAATGACAGCAATGCTTTTAACTCAGCTTTCTACTCTTTGGACTTCTGGAAGCTGATGTATCAGATTCGATAGGAAGCTTTCAAATCTTCCTGCTGTCTCAGCAGCAACCCAGAACAATCTCTCAGATAACATAGTTCAAAAAAACAACTTTAATTTTGGTTTCACCCTGACAGACTGATTGACTCTTCCCAAAACTTCATTTAATGTTTACCACATGAACGTTGGTCCCATAGGTCAACACAACATCGAGGGCCGAAGGACCTGTACTGCGCTGTAATGTTCTACGTTCTAATGTTCTACGTTCTATGTCTGTTTCAGACTTGCTTGAACCAATTCTCAGGTATTGGCCTCCTTAATGACCAACTTCTGCTACCTATTTAAACAGATAACCCGTTCTTTTAAGGGTTGCTGTGTCTATTTGAACCTTTTTAATCAAGGCTTAGCCTATAATTAGGCCCTAGGCCTGGCCTCACAAATGAAAGAAGTTTATTTGGTCTGTTTTCCCCTTTTTAACACAAACCGTCCCAAAATCCACCAGCCATTTTGAGTTTACAATTCAAAACTCACAATAAAATAAAAATAAAAATAATGAAAAATCAGCAAGAATTTTGACATGCTTTTTGATCTACATTTGGTCTAAGGTTATATTACATCAGAAGCTGAGTGACTTTGGCAGGAACTAAATTAACCATCAGTTATTTTGTTTGTAAGTACTGCTTTTCAGCATCATTGATGACACATTCCACCACATTACTGATGACTGAGAATAGGTAGATACGGTGATATTTGTCCAGGTTTGATTTGTCCTGGTTTTGTTGTTTGGGCAATTTACATATTGCCGTGTAGATGCTAGTGTTGTAGCTGTACTGGAACAACTTGGCTTGGGTGCAGCTAGTTCTGGAGAACATGTCAGTACCACTGTTGGAATATTATCATAGTCTACAGCCACTGCAGTATCCAGTGTCTTCTACAATCTTTAAATTGGCTTAAGACTGACGTCTGGGGTGTGGAGAATCTCAGGAGAAAGTGTGATGACAGTATAATTCAGTTTAAATTGATACTATTTCCATTATGTAGCAATCTGATTTTTAAGTTTCAATGAAATTAGTATTCCTTATTGGACATTATAATATGTCAGCAGAATGATTAGCTTCTTCATTTTCTTGCATTTTATTTCTTTAATATGTGTCACCTATGCAAAATACAATTTTACAATGCTTTATCATGACCACCGCCCATTTAATATGAATTAAATTGTCACCTTGTACAGCTGGTTAGGACTACAATTAAACTTGTTTATGAGATTGATACAGTAAAACACATTTGTTAAAATTCTGCTCTGTTCTACACCGTAATCTCTCAATACCCATTAGCACAATCCCACTAAACATATTTGGATCGTTATTCTTTTTTCCACAGATAGAACTTTTAAGCTTGTGTCTAGAATGATTTGTGGAGCCATTGTCATTCCAGACAATTTATAACTATTGAGATTTATGTAGTTGCATTGTTGCCAACCTAGAAAACAACTAACCGTAATTGGACGAGAACCATCAGTAGTAGTTCCTCATTATTCATTCGCATAATTCTGTCCCAGTTTGGGTGTTACTGTGAATGAGCTGCTTTTCTTTTTTTTAATTCATTTCTGGGAAATGTTCATCATTGACAGAGTAAACATTTATTGTACATCTCTAATTGCCCTTGGGGAGGTGATAACCTAATGGTATTATAACCAGACTATTAATCCAGAAATGTAATTAATATTCTGGGGACCTGAGTTGGAATTCTCCCAGGGCAGAGAGTGGAATTTTAATTCAATGAAAATTATCTGGAATTAAGAATCTACTGATGGCCATGAAACCATTGCTGATTGTCAGAAAAACCCATCTGGCTCACTAGTGTCCTTCAGGGAAGGAAATCTGACATCGTCACCAGATATACATGTGACTCCAGATCCACAGCAATATGGTTAACACTCAACTGTCCCCTGAAATGGCCTAGCAAGCCACTCAGTTGTATCAATTGCTACAAAGTCTTAAGAAAGAAATGAAACCAGCTGTCACCATTCCTGGATATGTCCTATCCACCCAGCAGGACAGACCCAGCAGAGGTGGTGCAACAGTGGTATGCAGTTGGGAGGGAGTTGACCTGGCAGTCCTCAATATTGACACAGAACTCTATCAAGTCTCATTAATTCAAGTTAAACAGGGAGAAGGAAGTCTCCTGCTGCTTACCATGTACAGACCTCCCTCATTTGATGCATGAGTACCCCTCCACGTGGAACAATATTTGGAGGAAACAAGGAGGCTGGTATGGGAGCAAAATGTAATCTGGGTGGGGGATTTCATTGCCCACCATCAAGAGTGGCTTGGCAGCAGTGCTACTGATCGAGGTCGTCAGGTCCAAAAGGAATAGCAGCTCACCTGGGTCTACGGCAGGTGGTGAGGGAACCAACACGAGGGAAAGACATAATTGACCTCATCCTCACCAATCTGCCAGCTACAGGTAGACCTGTCCAGGACCCTATCAGTAAGAGTGACCACTGCACAATCCTTATGGAGACAAAGTCCTGTCTTCACATTGAGCACACCCTCTACGTGTTGTGTGGCATTATCGTCGTGCTAAATGGGACAGATTTTGAACAGTTCCAGAAACTCAAGAAAGGACATTCATCAACAGCAGGAGAACTGTATTCCCCAGCACAATCTGCCACCTCACTTTCCGGCAAATCCCCTATTCAACCATTGTCATCAAGCTAGGGGATCAACCCTGCATCAGCAGCAAGTGACGGAGCTAAGTGATCCCACAATTAATGGATCAGATCTAAGCTCTGCAGTCCTGTAACATCCAGTTGTGAATGGTGATGGACAGTTAAACAACTCACTGGAGGAAAAGGCTCCACAAATATCCCCATCCTCAATGATGGATGATTCCAGCACATCAGTGCAAACAATAAAGCTGAAGCATTCACAGCAATCTTCAGCCAGAAGTTCCAAGTGGATGATATATCTCAGGCTCCTCCAATTGATCCCAGAATTACAGATACCAGCCTTTAGTTAATTCAAATCACTTTGCATGAGCGACCGGATACTGCAAAGTTTATGGGCCCTGACAACACTCTGGCAATAGTACTGAGGACTTGTGCTCCAGAACTTGCTGCTCCCCCAGCCAAACTCTTCCTGTGCAGTTATAACACTGGCATCTACCCAGCAATGTGGAAAATAGCCCAGGTTATGCAATGTACATAAAAAGCAGGACAAATCCAATCCAGCCAATTACCACCCCATCAATCTACTCTCGATCATCAGTAAAGCGATGGAAGGTGACATTAATAGTGCTTCCAAGCTCATTGTGAATCAGGTTCACCTAATTCCAGGACAGCAACTATAACCCATAAAATAAAAAGTTAACACTACAAACAATAATGCCAGACAGCATCAATAATGAATGCAGCAATCAATTACACCTCCAATTATGTCATCATCAAGAGCTCTGGAATAATGAATCATCATAGAATTCCAATAGTGTGGAAGCAGATCATTTGGCCCAGACCTTCCTCCAAACAGCATCCCACCCACTCCCACCCTTTACCCTATCCCTGTAACCCTGCATCCCTGCATTTCCCATGGCTAATACACCTAGCCTGCACATCCTTGGACTGTGGGAGGAAACTGGAACACCCAGAGGAAATCCACACAGACGCGGGGAGAACGTGCAAACACCACACAGATTGTCATAGAGTCAGAGAGTCATAGAGATGTACAGCACAGAAACAGATCCTTCAGTCCATGCCGATCAGGTATCTCAACCCAATCTAGTCCCACCTGCCAGCACCTGGCCCATATCCCTCCAAATCCTTCCTATTCATATACCCATCCAGATGCATTTTAAATGTTGCAATTGCACCAGCCTCCACCACTTCCTCTGGCAGCTCATTCCACATACGCACCACCCTCTGTGTGAAAGAGTTGCCCCTTAGGTCTTTTTTTATGTCTTTTCCCTCTCACCTTAAACCTAGACCTCTAATTCTGGACTCCCCCAACCCAGGGAAAAAACTTTGTCTATTGATCCTATTCATGCCCCTCATGATTTTATAAACCTCTATAAGGTCACCCCTCAGCCTCCAACGCTCCAGGGAAAACAGCCCCAGCCTAATCAACCTCTCCCTGTAGCTCTAATCCTCCAACCCTGGCAACATCCTTGTAAATCTTTTCTGAACCCTTTCAAGTTTCACAACATCTTTCCAATAGGAAGGAGACTGGAATTGCACACAATATTCTGCCAGTGGCTTAACTAATGTCCTGTACAGCGGCAACATGACCTCCCAACTCCTGTACTCAATACTCTGACCAATAAAAGAAAGCATAACAAATGCCTTCTTCCCTATCATATCTACCTGTGACTCTACTTTCAAGGATATATAAACCTGCACGCCAAAGTCACTTTGTTCAGCTACACACCCCAGGACCTTGCCATTAAGTGTGTAAGTCATGCTAAGATGTGCTTTTGCAAAATGCAGCACCTTGCATTTATCTAAATTGAACTCCATCTGCCACTCCTTAGCCCATTGGCTCACCTGATCAAGATCCCATTGTCCTCTGAGATACCGTCTTCACTGTCCACTACACCTCCAATTTTGGTTTCATCTGCAAACTTACTAACTATACCTCTTAAACTTTCATCCAAATCATTTATGTAAATAATGAAAAGTAGTGGACCCAGCACTGATCCATATGGCACTCCACTGGTCACAGGCATCAAATCTGAAAAACAACCCTCCACCACCATCCTCTGTCTTCTACCTTTGAGCCAATTCTGTGTCCACAACCCAAGACTGGAATCAAACCTGGATCCCTGGTGCTGTGAGGCAGTGTTGCTACCGCTAAACCACCATACTGCAACAGAAATTATGTTACATTATGTTACATTATATGGATTCATAGGTTCTCTTGTTATTATATATAGTTAAACATCTTTGGAAAAGGGGTTGTTACATGTGTACCATGTCTTTCAGAGAGTTAAACTTTAAGGATTCCATGTGTTATGTATATACAGCATTACGAGGGTTCTTTTGGTCCACTGGATGTGTATCTACTACTGAGGTAGAAAGGCTAGGTTGAAGTCTGATCCTGGACCACCCCATATATCATAACATCTCTAAACAGACAGTTATGAAATTTTGTGATTCTACCTGGTAGTCTGCAAAGTTTACGCACAAAAATCATCTGGCAGCTGTAATGACTTGTATTGTGTTTTACTATTTTCTCTTTAAAAACAGTAACCCACATGGTTAATCAATTTCTGATGAGTGATTGTTTATTAGAATTGTTATCATTGATGTGACAAAACTGGTCCTCAGCATTAGGGTGAAATTGGTAATAGTGAATGGTCAGCTCAGTTTTGAGTTAGTATAGTGGAAAATAAAACGATAGGTGGTATAAATAGACTATTTTGCACTGCTTCTACAGATCAATTCACCTCTCTAATTATCAGTGCTCAATGTACGTAATATAATAACAATTCCATCTTCACCTTAACTGGAGGGAAAATTAAATGGGTATAACAGCAGGAGTATTTTGAAATGGAAAAATGGAGTAGCTCATTGCCACAAGGACAGCATCATGACAAGTGCTACTATGCCCTGCTTGCTGTCTCCCCGCTCTATACAGGCAGCACGAGTATTGACCACAATACTGGCAGCACTCCCCTTCTCTTTTTTCAAATGTGTCATGGGATTTTATTCCAATTGAAGTATTTCTACAAAGTCATCAGAAATTCAGACATTGGACATATTTTTTTATTTCCAGTGAAATCATGCTATGAACTACTAGAAGAGCTTCAAATAATGTTACGTAATTGATAAAAATGGATGATCAATCATCAGCTTCTATGATTTGATTTCTGATAGTTAGGACCTTTTATGTCCTAAAATGAAAAAGACATAATTAATTCAGAAAAACTGCAGTGATCAACTGACTGGGTTGGGCCAAGCTTCATGAAATCCATGGATAAAAAAGTCCCACAATGAACTGAAATTAAAATGACATCCGCTTGACTGAATCTAGTCACTCAGATCTGTATCTCCTGCTTGATTTATACTCTTTTGGGAGTTTCACACATTGAGCTGCAAGTTTCTTGCAGTTCATCCAGCTTGGGAGAAAAACAACAATGAAACCAGATATAGGGATACTTAAGTGAACTGTATTTCAGACAACCACTTTCAGGCAGACCAGAGAAATGAATGGTGAATTTACGACAGCAGAACTGGAAGCCTTGGTTTTTTTCATTCCTTCTGTTCTCTCAGCCTCTCAAAAGACAACATCTGTTGATGGACCAAACTGGGGAGATATCTGTTCTCCAAGAAGTCATAATATCTGCAAATATTGATGCTGCCTTGGATGTAAGTCAGCAATGAAATTTATGTGGTCTTAGATTAAATCTAACATTTGAATGACACTAGGCTGCACATTCTTGATCTTCCTTTACGTATTTTACACTCTTCTTTTTAACCTTTGTACTTGTGTTTATGTGCATGTTTGACGTCATTTTTTTTTCTTGAGATTATTAAGTAATAATGTTCCTTTTCCTTCTACTCAAGAAAACCCTGTAATTGGAGCCAGTGAACTACATTTTAATTGAAGAGGAGGAGTTGAGTTCAAAAAAAAAGAATTAAAAATCTTTGTTGTGGCCCACCAACAATTCTATCAGCATGTGGACTTTGTGTCGAGACTGGAGAACATGCTGGATCTGGTTTATACAAACATCCCCAACGCATATGAGGCAGCACCCCGGCCCCACCTCGGATCCTCAGACCACATCTCTGTTATGCTAATCCCAGCATACAGACTGTTCATCAGACGCGTCCAACTGGTTCAGAAGCAGGTGAAAACTGGCTGCAGGAGACATTTCTGCTTTGAGCACACAGACTGGCATGTGTTCATGGAGGTGGCAACTGATGGGCGACTCCATTAACTTAGAGGAGTACATGACATCGGTGATTTGCTACATTAGCAAGAGTATTGATGACATCACTGTGTCTAAGACCATCAATTCTCACCCCAACCAGAAGCCGTTGATGACCACAAAGGTGTGTAAGCTGCTGCGGATCCATGATTCTGCCTTCAGATCAGATGACAAGATGACAGTAAGGGCCAACCTGACCCGGGCCATCAAAGAGGCAAAGCGTGTATACACACAGAGAATACACAGCCACTTTCGGGATAGCAGTGATACGCAGAGCATGTGGAAGGGCATCCAGGCCATCACTAACCACAGAACAGCATTGCCTGCTTGTGCTGGTGATGCCTCCCTTTCGGATGAGTTGAACAACTTCTATGCACAGTTTGAGGCACAAAATGATGTGACAATGAGGAAGTTCACTCCCCCTCCCATTAGGTGCTGTGTCTAACCACGGCTGACGTGAGCAAAACCTTATGTAGAGTCAACCCACGTAAGGCTGCTGGACCAGATAACATTCCTGGCAGAGTACTCAGAGTATGCTCTGACGTACTGGCGGATGTTCTCACTAACATCATCAACATCTCCCAGAACTGCATCATCATTCTAATGTGATTCAAGGTCACTACCATCATCCATGTGCCAAAGAAGTCTTCAGTGTCCTGTCTCAACGACTACTATCCCGTTGCACCAGCACCCATCAACATGAAGTGCTTCAAGAGGCTCGTGATGAGGCATATTAAGACCCTGCTGCCCCCCTCACTGGGCACCCTGCAGTTTGCGTATTGTCCCAACCACTCAACAGATGATGTCATCTCCACCACCCTCCACCTGGCCCTCACCCGCCTGGACAAGTGGTACACCTATGTCACATTACTGTTCATAGACTTCAGTTCTGCTTTTAACATTATCATTCCTCAGCATCTGATTGGAAAGCTGAGTCTGCTGGGCTTGAATACCTCCCTCTGTTACTGAATCCTGGATGTCCTGGCTGGGAGACCTCAGTCTGTCCGGACTGGGAACAGTATTTACAACACCATCACACTGAGCACGGGATCCCCCGACAGATGTGTGCTCAGTCCACTGCTGTTCAACCTGCTGACACACGGAGGTACAGCAATACGCAGGTCGAATCACATCATCAAGTTCGCTGATGACTCGACTGTAGTGGGTTTCATCAGCACGAATGACGAGTCAGCATACAGAGAGGAGGTGCAGTGGCTAACGGACTGGTGCAGAGTCAACATCCTGTCTCTGAACATGGACAAAATGAAAGAGATACTTGTTGACTTCAGGAGGGCACATTGATGGCTCCCCCGTGGAGATTGTGAAGAGCGTCAAATTTTTTGACGTCCACCTGGTGGAGAATCTCACCTGGACCCTCAACATCAGCTCCATAGCCAAGAAAGCCAGCAGTGTCTCTACTGTCTGTGTAGGTTTAGAAAAGCCCATCTCCCACCCTCCCATTCTCACCACATTCTACAGATTTCAGAAGGTCATTGAGAGTACCCCGAGCTGCTGCATCACTGCCTAGTTCGGGAATTGCATTGTCTCAGATTGTAAGACCCTACAATGGATTGTGAGGACCACCATTGGGGTCTCTCTCCCCTCCATTACAGACATTTATACCACATGCTGCTTCTGAAAGGCTAAGAGCTTTGTGGAAGAGCCCACACACCCTTCACTCAAACTCTTCTCCCTCCTGCCATCTGGCAGAAGATACTGGCGCATTCGGTCTCTCACGGCCAGACTGTGCAACAGTTTCTTCCCCCAAACCATCAAGCTCCTTAGCACAGTATGTTTGGACTCTTTTCCATCTAAAATTCATTGCATGACTTCGAATTGCTGCTGGAACAATGTCTATTAATTGTCATTCTTTTATTAAACTGTGATTTGTGTGTTCTGCACTTCTTATGCACTTTATGTCGCCCTTTGTATGATCATGTGGTTTGTGCTGTCCATGTAGAACCTCAGTCCTGGAGGAATGCTGTTTCATTTTTTACTGTATCGGTGTAAATGGTAGAAATGGCAAATAAAAGCTACTATCTACACTCTCTCTCACTCTCTCTCAAAGAGTGGCACTTATTCATCCTACCTGACCTGGGCATAACAAGAACACTATGGTATTCCTGCAGGCCAACATTATGATTTGCTTTGCTCAGCCCCAGGAACTTAAGTCAAAAATAATCCTTTGGTTTTCTCAAGCCAATTTATGAGATAATAGGCAAGGAGCAGATCAATATTTTCAGGGTCTCCATAAATATAGAAAATGGTGAATCGAATCTGAGTATTCACAAAATACTTGAAGCAGGAAATTGTAGCTGTGAAATTTTAATGCCAGTGGCAAGGGTATTGCTTTGATTGGATGTTATTGATGTTCACCTCAAGAAGTGAAGAGGCACAAGGAGCAGTGTGCT
Organism: Chiloscyllium plagiosum; assembly: GCF_004010195.1. Classification (NCBI taxonomy): domain Eukaryota; kingdom Metazoa; phylum Chordata; class Chondrichthyes; order Orectolobiformes; family Hemiscylliidae; genus Chiloscyllium; species Chiloscyllium plagiosum. The sequence goes on from NC_057712.1 coordinate 35,236,594, forward strand.
GTTTTGGAAGCAATAGATCACAACTCATGAATTGTTTCAGAAGGTAATTGAATCTTGGATGAAGGCTGTTTTTTGAATAAAATTTACTCAGATTTTTGAAATTTTTCCACATCTGTTAGTAACATTATGGACAGACATGGATTGAATAACAAATTACCTAACAAAATGGAAAATATTATAAGCTCTGAAAATCTGGTGCCTGTAATATTTAGCAGTTGTCCACCTCCTGTGGCAGGGGGCAAATTGTATGTATCTGCGTCGCCACATTAAAACAGTCAGCTTAAAGGTGAAGTAACATCTCACTACAGAGTCTCCACTATAATGGATTATACCTCCATCTCTGAAATATACACACTCACCACTTTTGCAGTCCTTGCTTGCCTGAACCCGGCATCTGAGAAGTGATATACCAATTAATCAAAAACGACAGACACAAGACTATCCTCCTTTCTTTACTGCAGGAGAATGTCATGGAAACTTTGTGCAGAAGGCTGCTGGCAGAAGATGCAAAGACTTCCCACATAACCTTAAAGAAAGTGTGTTGGCTGTCATAGGGCAGAATCACAGTGCTAGTGAATGGCAATACTGCAGGAAATATCACAGGCGGCTTCTTCTCATCTAGCCATTTGTTTTTCCTCTTTGTTCTATCTCCCTCTACACATTCTCATTACCTACCTCTCTCCCGATTTCCTTTGATTGAAACCTTTGCTTTCATCTAAGATGCTAAATACTTCAATGTACTTGTGCCATTTTAGAAGGAGCAGGACAGTTTCCTCCTGATACAGTGTGACTTGATCTCACTTTCACAAGCACCAGCTCAAGCGTTGGCACCAAGAATGTTTTACAGCAAAAGCTACTGAAGAGCTCTTGGTTTAGGAAATCACCAGGGACATGTCTACATAAGATAAGGCAGGGGCTAGGATGCCACATTGGTTTCAGGTGCCAATTTGAAGGGCCTGAGCCACTGAAAAATCCTGACAGGCACTATACAGAAACCAGCAGTTATTACTAGGCAACCTGCCAGTGAACCTGTGCATAATACATCGAACTCAAGGTCAATAATGGCCAGCTGTCCTCCTGTCACATCCACCATTTCCCAACACCAAATCAAGCAATGCTTCTTAGCTTCTTGGACTGAAGAAATAGTTGTAAACTTCTATTTGTCTTAGTTCAAGTTAAGCATGCTTCTTTAGTATATATTGCACATGTTCCACAGTCCACACCAATGCTTCAATAACTTCAATGCTTCAATTCATCCTACACTAGTCTGGGTGCCTTGTCTGCTATTTGCTCATGACTTAACAGGTCTGAACATTGTACAGGAAGCAATCTGAGATGGACTTGCAGTTTGTCCACAAACTCCTTGAGCAGGACCTCAAACAGACTTCAAAATAAATTATTGATGTTAACAAAAGCACAAATTTTCACTAACCTCCCTTCAATTCCTAGACCATCTGCCCATGACATCCATCCTCTTGATATGAAAGGGACATATTACTCAGAACCCCAGATCATAGCATTACTAGTTTTTCTTACTGGCTGCTACTATCCCTTTAAGTCAATCTATCTCCCAATGCATTGGCAAATATGGTCTTAGCTCATTGGTGGCCACATGTCCTCTGGTGTCAAAAAATGATGTGTTTGAAATCCACTTCCTCCCTGCCCCATGCAGAAATTGTGCAAATAATCTATACTGTAATTTTAGTGTTACACTGAAGAAATGCTACATTTTAAAAGTGTACACAATTTTGGATGAGATGTTGAACTGAGTTCCATTGTGCTTGCTCACTTGTAAACTCTATTGTACTTCTGATAAAGGCAGGTTACCCCTTGATCAATGATTAGGATCTCACAGCGATTTCAAGTCGAAGTTTGTCTAAAAAGCTGCGCCAACACTTGGAAATCGATCCATTATTTTTTTCGGAACGTTAAGATATAGGGGTAATACAGTAATTCATTGCTGCCTCATAATGCCAGCGACCGTGGTTTGATTCCACCCTCAGGTGACCATCTGGATGAAGTTTGCACATTCTCCCCAGGTGTACATGGTTGCCTTCGGGTGCTCCAGTTTTCTCCCACAGTCCAAAGATGTGCAAGATAGGTGGATTAGCCATGGGGAATGCAGGGATACGATAGGGGGATGGGTCAGGATGGGATGCTCTTCTTCGGAGGGTCAGTATGACCCGATGGGCCAAACTGCTTGCTTCCGTACTGTAGGAATTCTATGATAACCTAAGGCCGTGAAAATTGCTGTATAAATACTGGTCCTTTTTCCATGGTACTGTAGTGTTGTTCAGGTTGACCTTCCCTGAGTGTTCTTTGTTTATGTAAACAACACATTAAATATTTCTGCATGATTTACATATTGAAAGAAAAAAGTCACCTGAAACAGCTAGATGTTATGGCTGCCTGACAGCAGCTCCCTGTGGAAACTGCAGCTTGCTAATTAACAGGGTTAACAAAGTGTTAAGGCTAACGAAATGTCACTGCTTCAACAGTGCCAACTCTGATAGGCTCAAAATCAGCCATATCGTCTGTATATGTATTAGCTTCCCCTCAAACAATTGCAGAATTCTGATTAGATTTGCTTAATTTGTATTCATCCTCCCAATGATTTATTTCAATGATTCCATTCAAATTCACCACAAACTGCTATCACTTTTACATTAATTTTGTTGGATGCATTATGAAGTTTGAATGTGAATTGTCATTTACAATTACATTTGAAACACTCTGTGCTGGCTTATAATTTAATCATAATTGGTTCAATATGTTCACTCCCTGGATTCTAGTGTTCCATAGAACCATACAAATATCAAACTAACCATCCATTATAATCCCACTTTCTCGCATCAGATCTGTAGGGTTGAGGATTACAACACTTCAGGTGTAGGTCCAGGTTCTGTTTAAATGATTTAAAGTTTTCAGAATTAACCACAAAACTGGGCAAATGTTTTTACCCCATGTTCCCTCTAACCACAAGTCACCTTTAATCTGTGTTCCTGTTAATTGACCTCTCTGCTCAGGGAAACAGGTCTTCTCTGTCCACTCTATCCAAGCCCACATTGTTTTTAATAAAGTCACCCCTTAGCCTCCTCTGTTCTGAGGAAAATAACTCTAGCCTATCCAGCCTCTCCCTATACATGCAATTTTCAAGTTCTTGCAACATTCTTGTGAATTTCCTCTGTGTTCTCTCTAAAGCAGTAATGACCTTTCTGAATTGTGGAGACCAGAGGTGCACAAAAGACTCCAGCTATCACCTAACCAATATCTAATATAGTCTCAGCGTTATGTCTCAGGTCTTGTATTCAATACTTTGCCCAATGAAGCAAAGCATCTCAAATGCGTTCCTTACCACCTTATCCTACCTGTCAGTTAGCTATAGACCTGTGGACAAGCATAGCAAGGCCTCCCACTTCTTCTATCCTTCTCAATGCCTTCCTGTATATTATTGAATTCCCTTGTTTTGCCCTCCTAAAATGCAAAACCTTCTCTGGATTGAATTCCATTTTCCACTTTTCTCCCCAGTCAACTGTTGATATCTCCCTGAAGTTGACAGTCATCCTCTTCATTGTCAGGTACTTTTCCAATTTTTGTGTTGTCTGCAAATTGTCCATGCCTCCTATTTAAATGATTAATGTATACCCCCAAAAAAGATCCAAAACTGAGCCAGTGGAACACCACTGAAAACTACTTTCCATTCACAAAGGCAATCATTGACTATTATCCGTTGTTTCCGACCACTGAGCCAGTTTTCGATCCAGCTCACTACATTCTCCTGTAGCCCTTGGGTTTTAAATTTTCTTAACAGTCTGCCATGTGGGGTCTTGCTAAATCTACGTAGACAACATCCACTGCATAACCATAATGAATGCTCTCTGACTTGTACTCTACTGTTTTTGCTGTGCAGTTCAATGTCCTATTGGATATTTTTCATTCCATTTTTGTTTGGATTCCAGTTATAATATTGGTTACCAATCTTGTTTCTTAAACAAGGATTCTGTCATGGAATAATAAGAAAGGGAGTTAGGAAGCAATTTCCACATTAAACTGCTAAAATTATAACTATTGAAAATAAGAGTATTTATTCCTCAGATCATATTGACCCGATGAAATATAAATCTGCCTCAAGGGAAAACAGTTCCTAATTAGACTTCCATTTTCTATGATTATTAACAAGTCACACGACTTGACTTGACAAAATTTGCATTTATATTCCTAGTTCTGTTTTTACCCATGGATAGCTTAAAGTCACTTTAACTAGAAGTTTGGATTTTCTAAGGTCTTTGCTAATTGGATATCCTGTATTTAAAGAAGTGATGTTAAACAAATGTTCTAATTTAGCTGCAAATGTTTAGTTATTAATGATTTAGTCAGAAGAGTTTGTATCTTTTCATATAGTTCACTATTGCATCAGTTGCATCCATAGCAGAAATGCCCCATGATCTGGGAATGATGTTACTACAAAACTATAAAAATATATAAGGAGCTGCTTTCCATATTTCCACTAATAGCATAACAGGATGTTTGCGCTTCAAAGGGAAGTTCAGTGTTAACTTTAAAATTACAAAGGAAACTACAGAACAGGAGAATTGCTTTGACTAGATTGAAAGGCATCAAAAGAAAATAAATTTGGAGAAGCCACACAGCCTGATCATAAATGATAACCTATTTTAGAGTTAAAACTAAAATTCTCCTTGATAATATAAATTAATTTCAAATGTTAATGGATTGGGTGGGGTTTAAAGGAGAAGAAGGAAAATGGGAATGATTATTTTTCAACATCTCTAAATGTGATGATGCTTGCATTTTGTTCACCTGAAAACTTAAGATTGGCTCCAAATCAAGAGGGTGGTCATGGGCATCCAGATGGGCTACACCTGCCTCTTTGTTAGCTATATCGAACATTTCCTCTTCAGTAGCTACACAGTCACTGTGCCCCATCTCTTCCACCATTACATCGATGACTGCATTGGTGCAGCATCCTGCACTCAGGCTGAACTGGACCAGTTCATTGACCTTGCCCTCAAATTCACTTGGTCCATCTCGGACACACCCCTCCTCTTTCTTGGCTTCACCACTTCCATCTCCGGTGACAGTCTCCAGACGGACTTTTACTCCAAACTCACACAGTCCCATAACTACTTAGACTACACCTCCTCCCACCAAGTATCCTGCAAGACCTCCACCCCATTCTCCCAATTCCTCCGCCTTCCTTGCATCTGCTTGAGCGAGGAGACATTCCACTTTCTAGTATCCCAGATGTCCACCTAGTTCGAGCAACATGCTTTTCCTCCCTCTGTCATCCAGAGAGCTTTCTGCTGCACCACCTCCATTCCCCATCCCACTGCTCTAAACTCCCTCTAACGCAATACCGATGGAGTCCCCTTTGTCTTCACCTATCACCCCACCAGTCACCCGCATCCCACGCATCATGTTTAAATACTTCTGCTAACTCCAACTAAACCCCACCACCAAGAACATCATGTCCTCCCAACCTATCTCTGCCTTCCACAAGGACCGTTCCCTTTGAGAGTCCTTGGCTTGCGTCACTCTCCACTCGACCCCCCGAACCCCAGGTACCTTTCCCTGCAATCGGAAAAGTTGAGAAACCGGCCAACACAATACCCCCCCTCACCTCCATTTAGGACCCAAACAGTCCTTCCAGGTGAGACAGAAGTTCACCTGCCTCTCTTCCAACCTAGCTTACTGTATCAGGTGCTCCCGATGTGGTCTTCTCTACATCAGGGAGCCCAAATGTAAACTTAGGGAATGGTTCACAGATCACAGATGGGCTCACAGAGGCCGACTGGACCTCCCAGTCACTACCCATTTCAATTTCCCTAACCACTCCCTTTCCAGCATGATCATCCTTGGACTCCACCATTGCCATAATGAACCACACTGCAAATTGGAGGAACAACACTTCATTCTCTGCCTGGGCAGCCTACAGACCGGAGGACTCAACATTGAGTTCTCCAATTTCAAATAACCACCTTCCCCATCCCCCAAATCATATCCCAGCCCCTCCCCCTCCCTTCCATTGCTCCCTGCCACCAACCAGATTCATTCCTCCCATTGACCAACCAAGTCTTACCCTCTGGATTAGTGGTGCTGGAAGAGCACAGCAGTTCAGGCAGCATCCAAGAAGCAGCGAAATCGACGTTTCGGGCAAAAGCCTTTCATCGGGAATAAAGGCAGAGAGCCTGAAGTGTGGAGAGATAAGCTAGAGGAGGGTGGGGGTGGGGAGAAAGTAGCATAGAGTACAATAGGTGAGTGGGGGAGGGGATGAAGATGATAGGTCAGGGAGGAGAGGGTGGAGTGGATAGGTGGAAAAGGAGATAGGCAGGTAGGACAAGTCTGGACAAGTCATGGGGACAGTGCTGAGTTGGAGGTTTGGAACTAGGGTGAGGTGGGGGAAGAGGAAATGAGGAAACTGTTGAAGTCCACATTGATGCCCTGGGGTTGAAGTGTTCCCAGGCGGAAGATGAGGCGTTCTTCCTCCAGGCATCTGGGAGCGGCGGTGAAGGAGACCCAGGACCTCCATGTCCTCGGCAGAGTGGGAGGGGGAGTTGAAATGTTGGGCCACGGGGCGGTGTGGTTGATTGGTGCGGGTGTCCCGGAGATATTTCCTAAAGCGCTCTGTCGGAGGCGCCCGTCTCCCCAATGTAGAGGAGACCGCATCGGGAGCAACGGATGCAATAAACGATATTAGTGGATGTGCAGGTAAAACTTTGATGGATGTGGAAGACTCCTTTACCCTCTGCCTGTCTTCACCTATCCCCACTTCACCACCCTGCCCCCTTCCACCCCCTTTATCTGCAGCTCCCAATCCCAGTCCAGAAGAAGGGTTACACCCAAAACATTGACGTTTCCACCTCCTGATGCTGCCTGGCTTGTTGTGTCCTTCCAGCCTCCTGCTTGTCTATTTTGTATTCCAGCATCTCCAGATTTTTGTTTCTACCTATGTTTTTCTAACATGAAATACTATAACTTGTAGGTACCGTTGAAAAAGGATATTGATATGATTCAAAAATAACTGATATAACAAAATGTTAGTGTTGAGGGTACTGAATAATGAAAAAGAAACATATGTGATTACAGAGATGGAAAAGATGAGTGAGAAAATGATAGAAAGAACAAAAAAGGAGGCACCAAGAGAGAAACTAGCCAAGATAGTAAAAGATTAATTTCTTTGTTGATTATTAGCTCCTCTATTTTAAATTAACATATTTAAGTGTGTTAGAGAGGGACACACACACACATGGGCACCAAGTATTAATTTTTGTTGGTCAAGTGTATCAACAGAATTAATAATGTCTTTATTTAATACTATGAAGAAATAGATGGTGGCTATTAATTATCTGAGCACATATATGGAACACTCTAACACTAGGGGGAATAAAAGGAGCTGTGAGAATGAGTATTCAATAAACTCTATCCACAAAAGAAGGTATCTCCATTTTCTTTTGCTTTAGCTGATTAGCTTGGATTCAGATTAAAACTAACTTTTTCCTCATTCATCACAAAAAGATAAGACATGAAAATTTTGTTAACTCAAATGTCAAATGTTTCATTTTCTGAAAGTGACTTATGGTGTTACATGTCAAGTATTCCTTTTTACTATCTGGTCACTGCCTGTGCCTGTGAGATTTTCTTGGTCCACAGAATTGATAAAAACCTTTAATATCTGCTACAAAATCAGAAATTGTTGGAGAAACTCAGAAGATCTGGCAGCGTTTGTGGAGAGTACGCACAGTCAGTATACAAGATGGCAGAGGCGGAGTCAGCAGCATCCAGGCACCTCAGCGTGGGCTTTGTCCATCCATCCATTTTATTTTCCCTTTTTGTTCCCCCTTCTCTTTTCCTAAGATATTAAAGTTTTTATTGGAAAGAAAACTTAACTTGGAGCAGCTGTGGGCTGGAGTGGAGCGGGCTAGAGGCATGGAGCGAAGCAGGGATGGCTATTGGAATAGGGACCTGTGTGGGTGGTCAGTGGCTTGGGAGGCCAGTCAGATTGTAGTGGAAGCCCCCGCACTGTATTATTGATTGGTAATCTGTCTATCTGACAGTAATGTGTATCCTTGTAACTTTATGTCTTATTTTCTAACGTATATTATGAATCACTGGAAAGTAATGTAACTTTTTTTCTTTATTTCCCCAATTTTATCTCAGACCCGTGCCTAGGTACTTTGTACCTAAGATGGCACCATGAGGGGCAACATTGTAAACTTTCCACTGCACTCCTGTACTTCTGTACCAGAGTACATTTGACAATAAACCTAATTCTAATTCAATGTTTAGATTTGGTGACCCTGCTTCAGAACCTTCTCCAATTCTGAAGCAGGGTTACTGGGCTCAAACCATTAGCTCTGCTTTCTCTCTGCAGAAGCTGCCAGGCCTGCTGAGTTTCTCCAGCAATTTCTGTTCTTGTTTCAGACTTCCAACTTCTGAACCACCACAGTCCATCTTTCCACTATCTGTAGAGACCATAAGAAATAGGAAGAGGAATAGGCCATTTAACCCTTCAATAGGCTTATGACTGATTGAACGTTCCTCATGTTCACTTTGCTGCCTCTCCCTATAATTCTTGATTTCCCTCCTGATCCCATAGAGATCATTGATGTAAATATCTATGGATTCCCATAGATACTGAACTCTTCTATTTATTCTTGCTATTTTCAGAATTGCATTTATTTCATGTTAAAGTAATTGTCAAAGGCTTTGAATATTTTTTCAAAAGCAACCACTGCTTCTTTTATGCCTTGACAGGTTATAATATCATTGACTATGCTTCTAATTGTATACAAAAGTATATGCTGTTGCTGGAAAAGCTTATGCCCGAAACGTCGATTCTCCTGTTAATCCATGTACGCTACATCCACTGCTCTACCCTCATCCACATGCTTGGTCACCTCCTCGAAGAATTCAATAAGACTTGTAAGGCAAGACCTACCCTTCACAAATCCGAGACCTACCCTTCACAAATCCAAGACCTACCCTTCACAAATCCAGACCTACCCTTCACAAATCCAGACCTACCCTTCACAAATCCAGACCTACCCTTCACAAATCTTCTATTTATTCTTGCTATTTTCAGAATTGCATTTATTTCATGTTAAAGTAATTGTCAAAGGCTTTGAATATTTTTTCAAAAGCAACCACTGCTTCTTTTATGCCTTGACAGGTTATAATATCATTGACTATGCTTCTAATTGTATACAAAAGTATATGCTGTTGCTGGAAAAGCTTATGCCCGAAACGTCGATTCTCCTGTTCCTTGGATGCTGCCTGACCTGCTGCGCTTTTCCAGCAACACATTTTCAGCTCTGATCTCCAGCATCTGCAGTCCTCACTTTCTCCTACAAAAGTATATGAACTTGTTCAGCTTCTAATTTACTGTATATACCTGAGTAACAGTCGACCCCCTGTTTTGCTCAAAAAGTCTTGAAATTTCCAGATGTAAAAGTTGATCCTAGTTTTTCACAGATAACAGATCAACATTTGTGAGTCAAGCTTTTACCTTGTGTATAAATGTTACAATGAGGAAATGAATTTCCTCCCTTTGTGTCCAGCTTAGCGGAGCTCAATTTCCCTGTTCCACTCATGGAATACTTATATTACCATAATTTGTTGTGTATTTTTTCTTTATGTGTTTAGAGATCAATTGGGCTTCTGCTAATGATATGGTATTTTGGACTGTGGCATGAATTTCAGCCCCTCAAAAGTCATATTCATGTAATAGTCACCCTCATAAAGTTAATCTTAAAAATAATCTAAAAAATGTGACTTTTACATGAGTATATACCGTATTATCTACTTTGAAATCTATTCTATGTCTTAAGAATTGTTTTCTCCAAGATGCCTAATTTAGTTTTACTTTGCACCCCCCACCCCCCACCCCCCCCCCCATCACTGAAATTAAATCTTCTTGGCAATGTTATTGCTAATGCCATGTCTTCTTAAAATGATTCATTATTTTACTCGCTTAATAGGTTTTAAATTCCTTAGGAATAGTGATGCTGCTGTTCTGCACTGCTATTGGAGGGTATTTCAATATTATTACAGTCAAAATGGAAGATCCCCACAGTCTTTGGTTGAAATGGAGGATTTTTGCCTTTCGCAGACATAAAAGAAGACTTATGTGTTTTCACAGTTTTGCAGGATGAATGTGACCTAAATAAATGATTCCCATTTCCTTAACAGCTTTACTGAATGAATGTCCCTGCCTGTGCCTTTAATCGTAACACCCACTTTAATTACAGTTTTGTCTGGCTAATTCTCTGGCTCAAATAGTAATCTTCATGTCTTCCACGTTATTTTCTAAATATTTCTCGATGTCTGTGGCTTCAATAAATGCTTCCTACCTTTGACAGGAGTTTTAGGTAGTATCTGCTGACATCCACAAATGTGTACACCAGTGTACATGTACACTGTGTAAATATGTGTAAACATGGTTCCAGACCCAATATGTATGTCATGCACTGTGAGATGCACATTTTTGAAATGGGTTCAAGGGTAGGGAGTGAGAACACGGGACACAGGAGACCCCTCCCTTCCCCTCCTTTAGATAACGTTTAGATGAGATTTGTCTTTATTAAATGTTAAATATATATATGGGTTATTTATATGGTAGGGTAAAGTGTTTAATGAATAGAAGAAAAAAGAAGCCTTCTTTTCATGATGATGGTTCATTTTCTTCTGAAGGGGGGAGGTGTTATGAAGGTGTAGAAGTGTACTGTACATTTAAGCGAGTGAAGGAGTTGGCAAGCACACTGAGTGCTGGCGAATTTACAAAATAACATTTGGTTCAGAACAGATAGCACTGGCTGAGTTGCTGTGAAACAAAAACATATTTTATCGAACTAGTATTATAGAAGGGAAGGTAAAAGATAGGTTAGTGGAAGGAGTTGTAAATAATTAGTTAATTATTTCCTGTTTTACTTTAAAAAATAAAGTTGTTAATTTTTACTTTAAATAGTTCTTGGCCTCTCGAATTTTCACAGACAACTGCACGGGATAAATCTTTTCAGTGTTGCTGGTTTTAAGTTAACCAGAAGAGTTTACCTCATGTCATAACACTGCCTTGAAGTACTAATTGTTTGGCTCCAGAGTGTTCGTAACTCACCTACTGCAGTGCTTTTCTTACCAGGTCTGAAATACTTTTACCGTAGACTGTAGATTCTACATTATTGAAAATTGCCACAAATGTTTCTTCTGTTCTCTTCTTTCTGTTGCTGACTGTCGATGTAGGACTATCAAGCTGTGCCTGTAAAAACATTCAGAGGAAGTTTGGGGCCTGGAAATCACTGCCTCAAAGGGTAGGAGAGGCAGAAACACTCACCTCATTTAAAAGGTGTCTGTACAGCTCAATCTCCTGAGCTGTGGACCACTGAAAAGTGGGATTAAGCTTGGTAACTCATTTGTCAATCAACACAGAAAAATGCTCTTTCTCTGTGCTGTGAAGCTTCTGAGATTCGATGATATGTGGAGGACTTTCATTAAAATAAATAGTCAATTGACTCTTTGATATAATTAAATAATTGCATAAATATCTAATGGATCTATTGTTCTAAGATATGTAGTGAACTAGGGCATCAACTTCTCTGAGATATTTGTAGCACCTATGCCGATTGCTATGTTATTATATCATCCAAGAACAGGAAAAAAATTACATAGAATTGTAAGGAAATTACAGTGTAGAAACAGTGGCAACTGCTCTTCCCAAAACTGCAAGAAACAAAAAGATTTGCTAACACAACTCAGTCCATCATGCAAATTGCCTCCCATCTATTGACTCTATCTGCCTCGGGAGAGCAACCACCATAACCAAAAACTGCCCCCAGCCCAGTTATACTCTCCTCCACCCTCTTCCGTCAGGCAGAAGATATAAAGGTTTATATACACATATGAACAGATTCAATAACAGCTTCCTCCCTGCTGTTATCAGACTTTTGAAGGGACCTCTTTAATGTTAATGTTGAACTCTCTTGCACCTTCTCGGCAGCTGTAACATTGCATCCTGCACTCTGTTCTGTTGTCCTGATGCACTTGTATCATACGATCTACCTGTAAAATACGAAAAACACGTGACAATAATAAATCAAATCAAATCAAACCAAGTTATTTGGCCATTCTAGTCAAAGCCAGTGTTAATGCTGATGTGAGCCTTCTCCTACTCTTATACATCTTAACCTGTCAGTATCTATCTTCCTGTTCCATACTCCCTCATGTACTTATTTAATTTTCCCTTCAACTCATCCATATCTCTCACCTCAACTATGCCCATGTAGTGTAACCATATTTTAACCAGGTTCTATGTTAAGAAGTTTCTCATGGATTCCTCATGGATTTATTAGCGACTATGTTATATTTATGAACCCTGGTTTAGTACTCCCCACACAAGCAGAAACATCACAGCACAGACTATAATCATTGATTGATATCTTATAATTGTTTCAGTAGTTGGACTGGATATACACTGCTGCAGATTTTGCATGACCTATTGGAGATAATTGGCCTAATGGGATAATTGACTTCACTCCCCCCGCGTTTCAAATGGCTATTTTCAAATTGCCCATTCATTCTTTAACTTCCAAGACAAATCTTCCAGATGAAAAGGCACTTTTGAAATTCTAAATCACTTTCCCGTTCACTATCAATTAATATTCCAACTCACCACCCTTATAACTTGTATTACCATCTTCACTGATGACTTTCTGTCTTAAAAGAATTTTTTTGTGCCTTTGGTATATGAGAGCACGTACAGGAAATTAAAATGAAGTAAAGAACTGTGGGTGCTGGAAATCTGAAACAAAAACAGAAGTTGCTGCAACTTACTCGTTGCTAAGAAGGGTCACAGGACTCAAAACATTAACTTTGCTTTCCTCTCCAGAGATTTTGTTAAACCAATTGAGCTTCTCCAACAATTTCTGTTTTGGTGCAGGAAATTAATGTTTTTTTTAATCAAATTTTTAGTTTCTCTACTATTTTGCCTTATGACACTCCATTAAGATAATAACGAGTAGATAACGTTCTGTACACTTTTTCTATCTTTTCTACAGCAAAAAAATTATTATTGCTTCTTTGTTTGATTTAATTTCCTCTGAGTTGCATTCCCTGTTCTGGTTAAATTTTTCCAATAAAACTCGTTTTGCTTTTCCTACTCTCTGCAGATTCTCACTCACTTTCCTTCCAACCTTCATCATGCCCACCTGAGTGAGAGCCATGACAGCTGTTTTTCAACTTCCTGTCTTTCAGCTGATAATTATCCAACTTTACCTCTTTTGTGTTTAGGAGTCCATTGTTGTGTTAACCTGAAGCTGTGTTGGTAATACTGTGTCAGGAAATTCTGGGTTCAATTCCCACTCCAGGAAGTGAATACATTAGAATTGGTGCTCTTTTACATTACTGAGGAAATGTTGTACAGTGGAGATGTTAACTTTAGATATGGTATTAACCTGAAACTGAGCCTACCCTCTCAGGCAGCTGTAAAAAAAAACTCATGGTAATGTATGAAGAACAGCACAAGAGCTATCCCTGGTGTATGAGCCAATATTTAGCGCTAAATCAACATCGCAAACATATATTATCCGGCCACTGTCACATTGTTGCTTGTGGGAGATTCTGGTATGCAAATTGGCTGCTTTGTTTCCTACATTGTAATAGTTTTAAAAAAAAACACTTTAATGGCTGTAAAGGTCTTTGAGATGTGCAGTGGTCAGGAGAGGCATTGCATAAATACAAGCCATCTCTTCTTTTACCCTGCAACACTGTTTCTGTCTCCTTCCTTACGGCTGTGTCAGGCTAATTATTATTATTCCATTTCTTCTTACTCGTTGTCATGCTCCATTTTTATTTTCAAAATTTGCATAATGTGACATGGAATATGCTGAAAATACTCAGCAGGTCTGGCAGCCTCTGCAGAGAGAGAAAAACAGACAGAAATGTGCCACATTAATGACCCTTCACCAGATGTTATCAGCCTGCTGTATGTTGCAGCATTTTCTGCTTTTGTTTCAGATTTACACTATCTATAGTATTTTGCTTTTGTATTTCTGCATTCCTTTGTTCCTGCACAATTAGAGAGAGAGAGAGTCATACAACATGGAAACAGCTTTCCTGAACATAATCCCAAACTAAACTAGTTCTACCTGCCTGCTCCTGGTCCATATCCCTCTAAACCTTTCCTATTCATGTATCTATCCAAATGTCTTTTAAATGTTGTAATTGTACCCACATCCACCATGTCCTCAGGAAGTTCATTTTGAAGTAAAACAGTAACTTGCAGTGCTAATGGAAGAAACGAATGTCACACAATTCAATTCTGCAGCTACATCTTTAATTTTTTTTTCAGTTTAAGGAACAACAAGCCAATCTTTCTTTAGTCTGGCAGCTAGTGAGTTTGGCAAACTACACATGAACCACACTCTGTGTGAAAAATTTGCTTCGCTTGTCTTTTTAAAATCTCTCTCCTCTCACCTTAAAATGTGCCCCCTAGTCTTGAAATCCCCAATCCTGGGGGAAAGACAACTACAACTAACTCTATCCATACCTCTCATTATCGTATGAACTTCTATCAAGTTGCCCCTCAACCTCCTACATTCCAGTGAAATAAGTCCCAGCCTATCTAATCTTTCTCCATAACTCAAACCTTTCATATCTGGCAACATCCTGATAAATCTATTCTGAACATTCTTCAGCTTGATAATGTCCTTCCTATCACTGGGCGACCAGAACTGGACATAGTATTCTAGAAGAAGCCTCACCAAAATCCTGTACAACCTCAACATGACTTCCCAACTCCTATACTGAAAGGACAGAGCAATGAAAGCAAGCTTGTCAAATGTTTCTTTAACCACCCTGTCCATATGGGACGCAAACTTCAAAGAATTATGTACCTGCACCCCTCCAGGAGCTTCTGTTCTGCAACACTACCCACGGCCCTACCATTAATTATATAAGCCCTACACTTGTTTGTTGTATCAAAATGCAATACCTTGCATTTATTCAGCTTGAACTCCATCTGCCATTTTTCAGCCCATTGACCCATTTGATCAAGATCCCTCTATAATCCTAGAAAACCTTCTACACTGTATACCATGCCACCAATTTTGGTGTTAAGTCAGAGTGGGAAGAATATACTTCAGTTTAGACATTGTCGTGAAATTACGTCAAAATGCTTTTCACAGCTTTCTTTCTTAATGTCCGCTGAAGAAAACCCAAACTCACTAACTGCCAGACTAAAGCAAGATTGGCTTGTTGTCCCATAAAACTGAAAAATAATAAAGAAGTAGCTGCAGAATTTGTTTCTTCCCTTAGAACTGCAAGTTGCTGTTTTGGTTCTAAATAACATTCACAGTCCATGTGCACGCTCTGGTATGGGCTGTGCCAGACACGATTTTGGTGTAAGTGATAGCACAAATAAAGAGAGCATCAGCTGAAAGCTTGGAGTGTAGTGATATTTTATAACTTTCACTTGACTGCTTTGCAGCTAATATCCCCTTCTTAATCTCATACAGCTAAACACTGAGCAGCAGGTAGGATTTGAACCCAGGCCTCCTGGTCTAGAGGTAGGGACAATAGCATTGTATCACAGAGCTTTACTTAACAGTAGGAAGGACCTACTGTTAATCATATGCAGGTGGTGGGCATTAACTGGAATTTACTTCAACGCAAATAGAGAGACTCTTCCTGAAACTGAGATTTAATCTTTAATCAACCTATTCAAACATGTTGAATTATAGAATCTCTACAGTGCAGAAGCAGGCCATTTGGCCCATAACAATCAGCACCAACCCTCTGAAGAACACCTCTGCCAGATCCACTCCCTACCCTCACCTCATAACCCTCTATTTCCCATTGGATAATCCACCGAATCCGCACATTCCTGAACACTATGGACAATTTTAGCATGGCCAGTCCACCTAACCTTTGGACTGCAGGAGAAAACAGAGCACCTGGATGAAAATCACCCAGACATAGGGCAAATGTGCAAACTCCATACAGACTGCCATCTGAGGGTGGAATTGAACCTGGGCCCCTGGCACTGTGATGCAACAGTGCTAACCATTGAGCCACTGTGCTGCTCATATGTCATGATACAACTCTGGAAAAGGGAAGACTTGTACTAAGGTCTCCATGCCACACAGTCTTGAAAATGTGGTATGCTTGAGTTAAGAATATGTTTACAATGTTTAACTCTATAATAAATGAAAGACTGTGTAAAGCTAGCTGGCTTCAGTACTATCCTGCGCCAACCAGCTTTCTGGAGAATAACACTCACAACCCAAGACTATATTAAAAATCACACAACACCAGGTTATAGTGCCACAGGTTTATTTGGAAGCCCTAGCTTTCAAAGAGCTGCTGAAGAAGCAGTGCTTCGAAAACTAGTGCTTCCAACTAAACCAGTTGTGTGATTTTTTAAAATGTTGTCCAACCCAGTCCAACACCGGCACCTCCAAGTCATGGCTACCAAGACCATGTCAGCAGAAAGGGAGAGGAGTTGGTGGAAAAAAGGTTCTGAAGAATATTATGTGCTACCTGACAAGCATGATTGGTCAAGTGGAAATGATATGGAGATGAAAGATATGCAAAGGGAAAATTAGTTACCCTCAGGTTAGTTCTTCTTAGTTTCTCATTGGACTTGCTAAATTTACACTAAATGTTTCCGAAGTCTTTGGAGAGTGTTGTGGCCTGTGCTGAAGGACTGTGGAGAGATTTCAAGGATTTCTGCACCATCCACTTGCTCTGGAACATCGGTGCTATAGTTTGAATCCTCCCCGCCTTGCTGCTTGAGAGGGAAAATGTATGGAAATGCCACAGAACAGGACATAATTGCAGAAAATGCTCGCCAGATCTTGCAGATTCAGTGGAGAGCCAGAACTGAGCAGATGCTTCAGGTTATTGACCTTGCACAAGAGCAGAGAAGGATATACTGCTGAAAGAGGGAGAAATAGGGGAAAAATGGTTTTCGAAAATCTTAATGCTAACTGATCAGCAATGATAGCACAGTAAGTTAATTAAGTGGAAATGATCTGAGGATCAATGTTATCTTACAGCGGAAAGTCAGTATATTCGTACTTCATTAGAACCTAAGCAATCCTAGCAATCTATTTAGGGACAGATTGCTAAACTGCTCAAATATCCTGCAGACCCATTTTTGAACAACGGTTCTGCAGCAATCCTGTTAATAGTTTGGGTTCCTAAGCTTCCGTTCCAGCCTCCATTGCAGCTTTGGACATTTGGGTATCGCCCTCAATAGTTTTGCACCAGGGAATTTCCACAGGGCACTCACAATGCATTTGTTTTTTTTTGAAGAAATCCCTTCATGGGATGCGGGCATTGCATTTATTGACCATTCTTGGTTGCTCACGAGAACGTGAATCGAACTGCTGCAATCCATGTGTGTAGACCCACAACGTTGCTAGGGAAGGAATCCAAGGATTTTGACCCAGCAACAGTGACGGAACCATGATATATTTTCATATCAGAATGATGAGTGGTTTGGAAGGCAACCTGCAAGGTGGAAATAATCTGAAGATCCTTCCACATCTGGCAGAGATTTTCCTGCACATCCAAATGCCTCATCTACTGTGTCTGTTGCTCTCAATGTTGTCTCCTCTACATTGGGGAGACAGGACGCCAACCTGCGGAATGTTTCAGGGAACATCTCTGAGATACATGCACCATATGACCCCGCCGCTCTGTGGTTGAACACTTCAACTCCCCCTCCCACTCTACCAAAGACATGCAAGTCGTGGGCTTCCTCCACTGCCAAATCCTAGCCACCTGACACCTGGAGGAAGAATGCCTCATCTTTCACCTTGGGACCCTCCACCCACACAGCATCAACATCAATTTCACTAATTTCTTCATCTCCCCTCCCCCCACCGCATCCCAGATCCAAACCTGCAACTCAGCACGATGAAGGGCTTATGCCTGAAATGTCGACTCTCCTGCTCCTTTGATGCTGCCTAACTGGCTGTGCTTTTCCAGCATCAGACTTTTCGATGGGTGGGTGTACTACCAAGTATCTGCTACTCTCTGGAAGTGGGTTTGAAAGATGGTGCCTAAGGAGCATTGGAAAATTTCTGCCACAAACGTAGTCAGTAGTAACATCAACTTTTAAAAGCCAGATGGACTTTCCTTAAGTGAGTTCTCAGATAACATGGAGATAAAGATTTACAGATGGTTGTGTCAGCCCTTAATTGTTTTTGAGCAAAATGAAGTTATCTAAAGAAACTGGGGTATATATGGTTGGAGCTGTTGGTAACAAACTCTCTGGCCTCGCTCTCTTCGTACTTCTTTAGAAAACATTAATTGTCCACTAAAATTCTTCTACAGGCATGTCAATCTGTGGGCATTTCTTCAATTCAGCTTGTGTTTTCAATGGAAACTGAGTGTTTGGCCATCTGATTCTGTATCATGATCGGTTGCACAAAACTCTGTACGCAGTTGACCAACAAACCCATGCTAGGAAGGATGGGTTCCAAGATCCTTACAAGATTCCCTACATCAGCCTCCAACAGTATACAGCTCCATCAAAGATATCACCTGTTCACTGTTGATAAACTCTCACCTGGTGTCATTCTCTAGTGTGCTAACACCTATGCTAACCTTGTCCATACCCTTGATGTAGTCTATGTATGTACCTTTCCTTCCCATTTCGAGACCCTGAGGTAAGCACGCTGCTAATATCTTAGCTGGTATCTGCGAATTTGAGAGCATATGATGGCGTTTCCTCATTGTGGTTTCCTGCCACCCCTTGCTGGCCAAGCCATCATTCCTAGCAATCTGAAACCAGAAAGGTGGAGGACTGGATGCTATAAAGAGATCTGTGCTTACACCATGGTCAGCATGGTAATCTAAACAGCATGTGGCATCTGGAAAGGAAGATTAAGAAAGCATAAGGTAAAACGAATGACTGCAGATGCTGGAAACCAGATTCTGGATTAGTGGTGCTAGAAGAGCACAGCAGTTCAGGCAGCATCCGAGGAGCAGTAAAATTTGCTTTAAAGGTAACAGGTAAAAGAGGCAAGTAGAAAATCTGAAAGCAAAAACAGTAGAATTTCAAGGTAGGCACTGCGGAAGAAAATTTGAAGTGAATTGGACACTAACAGAAAAGCAAAACACAATGCTGCAAATTTGAAATACAATTCGAGATATTCACTGGCGTTTATCCTTTGTCAGTTCAAGCTGTATGCTACATGTTATTCAAACATTGTAGACCTAAGTTGATGTAAATTTGCAATTCTTAATTGATTTGGATATGCATGTCCAATCATGTTTAAATCTGACTTGACTTAATGTTAAGTCAATTAAAACTGGCATATCATAGAGGCTTTAAGAAGAAAAGCTAATGGTGACCTTGAAATAGGTTAAAGGGATCATTGTTTTAGTTATTGTAAGAGCCAAGGAAAAGTAGAGGACTGGTGCAGGAATTGCAATACATGATTAATGTTTACACAGATTTTGAGTTGCACACACTTAAATGATCGCAGCATGCAACCATGATAAGTACCCAGTTACTTAACTGACAGAACAAGGGGCAGGGACTCTCAAGGGGCACAAATTCAAGAAATATGATCACGTATTCAAGAAAACCTGCATGACTTAAAAGCAGACGGCTCAACTGGAAAGTGCGATATGTTTCATGTCTGAAGCACAGATTGGAGGCCACAGTGACAGAAAACAAGTGAACCTGATCTGGAAAAGGCACAAGAATGTAAACTGGTCAAATCGTGGCCTCAGGTTATCAAAAGCACTGGATGCTGCTGAAGAAGTGCACAGCAAGACAGCTGGGAAACTCATCAGAAAAACCAGAACAGGACCAGATAACAGTGGCAGGCAACAGTAGGGGTGAAGTCTGATGATACACTGTCACACAAAAAAAGGATTCATTGACTTCACTCAAGGGATCAAAGTCAGTGAGAGTAGCTTCAAATCTCATATTTGGCCAATGCACCAGTACCATGAACCACTGCTCCATGTAGCACACCTTTCATCGCTCACTGACCAACAATCTCCATCACATTTCACATTCACACTTATAGCTTCACCACATGCTAACAAATGTAACACTGCTCAATGCCTCAACTTGCACACCAATCAAAAATGATAGGCACATCGCCCAAACACGTTCACTGATAAACTTCCCTCTCTCTTACAAGTGAACATTGCATGTAACAGCAGCAATAGCCAATGCATGTAAAAGTAAACTAACATAACTGAACATCTTTACCACCATGGTGGAACCATGAATGGTGTTCACTGGCGTAGTTATGACTGTGGTTATTTATACACTTCTGGATTAGTGGTGCTGGAAGAGCACAGCAGTTCAGGCAGCATCCGAAGAGCAGTAAAATCGACACTTCGGGCAAAAGTCCTTCATCAGGAATAAAGGCAGAAAGCCTAAAGGGTGGAGAAATAAACTAGAAGAGGGTGGGGGTGGGGAGAAATTAGCATAGAGTACAATAGGTGAGTGGGGGAGGGGATGAAGGTGATAGGTCAGGGAGGATGGTATTATATTTGAAGCTACTCTCACTGACTTTGATCCCTTGAGTGAAGTCAATGAATCCTTTTTTTGTGTGACAGTGTATCATCAGACTTCACCCCTACTGTTACCTGCCACTGTTATCTGGCCCTGTTCTGGTTTTTCTGATGAGTTTCCCAGCTGTCTGGCTGTGCACTTCTTCAGCAGCATCCAGTGCTTTTGATAACCTGAGGCCACGATTTGACCAGTTTACATTCTTGTGCCTTTTCCAGATCAGGTTCACTTGTTTTCTGTCACTGTGGCCTCCAATCTGTGCTTCAGACATGAAACATATCGCACTTTCCAGTTGAGCCGTCTGCTTTTAAGTCATGCAGGTTTTCTTGAATACGTGATCATATTTCTTGAATTTGTGCCCCTTGAGAGTCCCTGCCCCTTGTTCTGTCAGTTAAGTAACTGTGTACTTATCATGGTTGCATGCTGCGATCATTTAAGTGTGTGCAACTCAAAATCTGTGTAAACATTAATCATGTATTGCAATTCCTGCACCAGTCCTCTACTTTTCCTTGGCTCTTACAATAACTAAAACAATGATCCCTTTAACCTATTTCAAGGTCACCATTAGCTTTTCTTCTTAAAGCCTCTATGATATGCCAGTTTTAATTGACTTAACATTAAGTCAAGTCAGATTTAAACATGATTGGACATGCATATCCAAATCAATTAAGAATTGCAAATTTACATCAACTTAGGTCTACAATGTTTGAATAACATGTAGCATACAGCTTGAACTGACAAAGGATAAATGCCAGTGAATATCTCGAATTGTATTTCAAATTTGCAGCATTGTGTTTTGCTTTTCTGTTAGTGTCCAATTCACTTCAAATTTTCTTCCACAGTGCCTACCTTGAAGTTCTGCTGTTTTTGCTTTCAGATTTTCTACTTGCCTCTTTTACCTGTTACCTTTAAATCTAAGGAATATTTGGTCTCTGTACATTCTCCCTGTGTTGTTGTCTTTTTGCAGTATTTTCTGCCATTGCTTTTTATTGTTGGTGTAGAAGCATTTTTCATATCCTCTTTTATATCCATAGGAAAATAAAAGATAGAAGCTCTGTTAAACATCTCCGAAAGAAGCAGCTGTACAATACAACACCCCCATAGTACACACTGAACTGAATTAGACACTTCCAGTGGTTTTTAAATCTGGCACAAGGTAGTGTCACTACCTCTAGAACCGCAATTCTGTAATCCCATTAGTCCCTGATGTGAATCATACCATTTTCAAAAGTGTTAATTAAAAATAATTTCTCTTGAATGCAGAACTTGTTGCTACTATTTCAAAAAAGATACCACATAAACATGGATGTTTTAACTTGCAGTGTAATAGCTGAGAGAATTTAAATAAGCAGTGACCTGTGTGTGGATCTGGAGCCAAAACACATGAAGCGTTAAAATTTGTGCCTGTGGGCAGGAGCTGTGGACCGTGGTTAATAGCCATTTGCTGCATGGTTGGTCTTTCACTCTGGCTCCCAGTTCCCACTGCAGCGACGTATCAATCAGCGCACTCTGATCAAGCTGTTACCTCAAACAGTCAATATTGCTGATGTTGCTATGTGGGTTCTGTGGTAAACCTAATGATTGATATTTTTATTCCATAATCTCCATTATCCCTATCTTGATCTAGAGATGCTACAAAATAATAAGATTGAACTCATTTGTACTCTCTAATTGTTTTGAAGTAAAATAAGACCATAAGACTATAAGACATAGGAGCAGAAGTAAGGCCATTCGGCCCATCGAGTCCACTCCACCATTCAATCATGGCTGATGGGCATTTCAACTCCACTTACCCGCATTCTCCCCCTAGCCCTTAATTCCTTGTTACATCAAGAATTTATCAATTTCTGCCTTGAAGACATTTAGTGTCCCAGCCTCCACTGCACTCTGCGGCAATGAATTCCACTAGCCCACCACTCTCTGGCTGAAGAAATGTCTCTGCATTTCTGTTCTGAATTTACCCCCTCTAATTCTAAGGCTGTGTCCACGGGTCCTAGTCTCCTCGCCTAACGGAAACAATTTACTAGCGTCCAGCCTCTCCAAGCCATGTATTATCTTGTAAGTTTCTATTAGATCTCCCCTTAATCTTCTAAACTCCAATGAATACAATCCCAGGATCCTCAGCCGTTCCTCATATGTTAGACCTACCATTCCAGGGATCATCCGTGTGAATCTCCGCTGGACACACTCCAGTGTCAGTATGTCCTTCCTGAGGTGTGGGGACAAAAACTGGACACAGTACTCCAAATGGGGCCAAACCAGAGCTTTATAAAGTCTCAGTAGCACAACAGTGCTTTTATATTCCAACCCTCTTGAGATAATTGACAACACTGCATTCGCTTTCTTAATCACGGACTCAACCTGCAGAGATTCCTCAAGTAGCACTCCCAGATCCCTCTGAAGGTTGGCTTTACAAATTTTCTCATCATTTAGAAAGTAGTCCATGCTTCTATTCTTTTTTCCAAAGTGCAAGACCTCACATTTGCTCACATT